>NC_052017.1:17886299-18204552 GCF_015832195.1 Motacilla alba alba | reverse complement strand
GATGAGGAGCAGCTGAGGAAGCCGGGGATGTTTAGCCTGGCGGAAAGGAGGCTCAGAGGAGATGAGATAACAAGCACTAAGACAAGAAAAAATGGTCTCAAATTGCACCAGAGGAGTTTTAGATTGGATACTAGGAAAAATTTCTTTGCTAAAAGAGTGGTCAAGTATTGGAACGGGCTACCCAGGGAAGCAGTGTAATCACAGGTCTTCAAAGTTTTCTAAAGACTCACCGATGTGGCTCTTAGATGTGGCTTAGTGGTGAACATAGTGGCACTGAAATGGACTTGATCTTGAGAGGTCTTTTCAAACCTAAATGATTCTATCATTCTAACTTATCAATATTTCATCACTAGAATTCTGTTGCACAGAAGAAAAATACATTGTTCCATACCTGTCCACTGACCTCAGACAGGAAGCAAAGAAAACAAGTAGATTTAAACTGTCATTTTTTAAAAGCATGTGGGTAATTTTTCATTAATGGTAATAATGCTAATGTAAACATGTCAACTACAGGAGTATCCTATGTAACATAAACTGTAGAGTTTTTTTAACATGCAAACCCCAACATCCTTCTTAGGCTGAGTCCGCAATATTTGCAGTGACACTAAGCATAAAAAACCCCAGGAAAGTCTGAACTCTGAACACTTTCAGTAACACTCTAATGCAGATTTTATTTTTTTTTAAATGAAGCATTTTTTCAGTAACACTACATTTTTAAGAGTTTGGTAATAGAATACTGATATTTTCACCTCAGGGTTACTAAATTCAATATGGCCCAGATCAATAGCAACTCAAAGTCATCACCATTTGATGAGAATTTGGAGCTCAGGTTAAAATGTATTATGAACTTAGACTACTCCAGTGAATAGCTTCATAACTGACACTAACATGTATCATTGCTGGCAGTCTCAATACAGAGCCTTAAATTCACTGGGAACACAGAGATTTACTTTCTGGACCTACAGCAATTCTTCTGAGTGAGGATTAAGGACCAGTAGCTCACACTATGAGGAATCTCAGACTGTTAGCTGCTTATTTGTACCTATCCCAAGAATAAAAGAACATTAGAACCCAGACACACTTTTTAAGTAGCATATTTGCTTCACTGCTTAGAAAGAGAAAATAAATTATTTCAAAACTAGATGACCTCAGGCTGCACACCAGAACAGAATAACCCTTCCCCTCAAAGACCAATTTATTAAAACATCTGGTTTACACAGTGCCTTAATCCTGCTAAGACACAAACTGCTTGCTTAAGAAATTAACATTTTTTAAAAGCCTGGAAACTGTATTTAGGTAATCTGTCATATGACATCTGATTAGAACAAGAACCACATTATTTGCTACTAATGAAAAAGCATACTCAAATTTCAAAGCAGCACAGATGTGGGAAGATCCAAGGCAGAAGAGAGCAGGTGGTAGGTTAGCTGGCAATTACAAAATGTACAAGGTTATAAAATGACTAAGACTTAATTGTCAAATCTATACATTTTAAGCTAACAAAATAGTAATTTAGTATTTGTATAGCATTTTGCCTTTTAATGTTAGAAAGCAGAGAGAACTCTTCTGTACAGGTAAAGTTATATCACTCTTCTGCAGCCAGCTTTCAAATAAAATCTTCATGATTAAAAAGCTCACTCAGTTATCAATATCCTATATCAGAAACACAGTGCTTTGATGGCCCAGGCTGAGAAAAACAAAAGCACAAAATGCATTTCAACCAGAAAGGAGCTCAGCACCAGAATGATCAGAGTCTACAGTTCAATAATTAAGAAAAAATGGTAACTACCATGTTTCCAGCATCTACAATAACTTGTGTAAAAACAATGCTTATGTATAAAAGTATACTTATATAATATATAAAAGTATACTTAATGAAAGTATACTTATGTATGGTTTTATTTCACAGTATTTTTAATAATCTTAATTTAAAGGTTAACAGTATATCAAATGCAAGTGATGTATGCTTGTGCACAAAAAGTTTTTACTACTCCTGCTTTTGTAAAATCAAGCCAGCTGCTACTGCAATATCAGAAACACCCAAATGCCAAGAAGCGCTGCAGATAACATGAAAAACAAAAATAATGAGAAACATCATTTTCTATCCATACATCTGGTCCAGCTGGAAGGGATCAGGCACTGTCTTTCTCCACCTTTATCTCCTCTTTACAGAGCAAGCAAATATCAAAAGGTCAAAAGTATTCACCAGTCATTGAGACAGAACTTGGAACTCTATCTTCATAGATGAATGAGTGAAATAATGATATGCAATGGAGATTCCAGGGGAGACGATGAGGAATCTGAAAACCAAAAGGAATTATAATCCTGGTCCCACTGAAGTCAATGATAAATCTCCCAATGATTTCTTAAGGGTCAAGATTTTCATGCAACAATATTCTTCACATAAGCAATGAACCCTCATGAAAACAACATGTGTTACAAATCACATAAAATCAAATCAGAACAAAGTGTAATGGAAATCCCACTGAGAGAAATGATTCATCAATAGCATGATTCCAAAAACAGTGAAGACATATATTCTTGCATGAATATTTGCAGAAGTGACTGAACAAGATCAGATGTAAGAAAATATGCCCTCTAAAAGTTCCTTTTCTTTCTTCCAGCTCCACATAATAAGTTGCTCAACAGGGAAGTAAAGGATTAAATGGTTACCAACTTGTGGCTTAACAACATATTCGGGCTACAAAATACTACATCTCAAAGGAAGTCCATTCCCTCTAAACTTCCCTTAATTAGTAATAAGCACACATAGAACAAGTTTTCCAGTCACCTTTTAGTGAGATACAGGAAAAAAAATCAAACTTGAGCAAAGTAAATTAAGACCTCAACAACCTGTAAGATCTTGCAGATCTTCTCCTTCTCAGAAACAGAGCATCAACATTCAGTCACAAAATAAAAAGAATCTTAGAAATAAACTTCACTTGTTTTGCTTTGAAGAGTTTTGTTGATCAGCATGAGACAAAGCTTTTAGCAATTCCTTCCAGGTTCTTAGTCATATGCAGTTTGCATGGATAGTATAGCCAGCACTATATGAATATGCAATTTAGTCCTAGGCAAGTATATGATTTCCTATACAGCAAAAAAAAAACCCTCTCTAGAGTCCCATTACTTCATTTCCATGCTCTCAAATACAACTGAGTCAGCTCACACTATTTCCAACAGATTGAGTTCAAGAACAGGATAGATGGAAAGGTTTCATAAATGATATAGGTAACATGATCTTGGTATGTGCCTCCACCTACATGTGTTCCCAAATCTGAATTTAAGTATCCTGGCTGAAAAGCAAATTGAGTATTTCTTTCTCTCTGAATTTATGAAAGGTAGTAAGTCATAATAAATTATTATAATTTTACCTAAACCAAAACTGGAATGTACTGGAAAAGCATTGTATCCCATTATTCCCACACAGCCCCCCTTTTCTGTGATCTAAAATTCCAACTATTTAACCTTCCCTCATAAATATGATTTTCTAAATTTATTTTTACTGTTGATCTAGTCTTTCTGTTAACTATTCTTTTTTTTTTTTTTTTTTTGGAAAAGTACAATTAAAACCATACAAAAAGGTTACTAAAGGTGGATGAATCACTGCTACACAGAAATACAGAAAAATGACCTCTCTTTTCTGCAATACTGATATTATCTGACTATCTCCCAATAGCTTGCTTTCTTTTATTATTTAATTTAATTTTCAGTTCTGACTAAGAAATAACAGCATGGCAAGATTAGGTCCTTATGGACACAAACTCAGTGCATTCTGAAATTTGGGCAGAAGAATAACTTTACAATGCTACAAGCATGTCTTCATCCAGCTATGTAACCTTATGAAAAAAGAAAGGGAAAACATCCCTCTTTCTCCTTCCCTTGGTAGATCATTTTACAATGCCTAAGAAGGAAGCTGTTTTCTTCTCTACAGCCTATTCCATATCTATTTCAATACTTAAATCCTATGGAAGCAATAATCAAAAAGAATAAATCACAAGGAAAAAAAAGAACTCAAAGTATTCAAAAAGAATAAATCAACCTAAGAACTGAACATAATCTAATCTTTCTATCAAATTAGGCACTTTGCACAGTATTTCCAAAACACTAGCTCATAGATTACAGACACCTCCAAAGTACAAATATCAACAGTGCACTGCAGTTGATGAGCAATTTAAATTACTGTAATTGTCTACATTTGGGATGCCAATAGGAGGGAAAGCAGCTCCAATTCTTACTCCTGGAAGGCTGGCAAAGTAACGTACTGCTTTATCAAGCCACTTTGATGTAGCCTGTTACACAGTCCACATCCCTGAGCTACCACAGCAGACAAGGGAAAAAAGAAGCTAACAGGCTTCCTTATGAGTGAAGAATGGCAATCCCAAGAAAAGGTCTGATAGCAAAATGATTTATGACAGAGTAACTTTTTCCTAAAGCAAGCAGAACTGAGAGGTGGACGTTACACACCACTTGGTTTCATGTCCATGCTAGAGGCAGAAAAGGGATGCTGACCCAGTTCACATCCATGATGTGATGAAAAATATGTATTTCTAAAATGGAAAATGTGTCAAATGACAGTTAGGAACAATTCACTTGTGGTACAATCATTTTCCCAGTGAGCTTATTACAAATCATATGACACAGCCCTTCTCCTATTAGATACAAATGGCTCCTATAGGCTTCTGGAGCCAGTGACATATATTCTCCATTTCTTTTTGCAGTTTATAAATTTGTTTTCCTCCCCAGCTGTATTAAAATGTTGATGTTGCATTGTGATAACATATTAGCTGTCAAGCAAAGGAAGCAGAACTCATCACAGTTTGTTCAGGTCAAACACTTTACCCAGACAGTATTCCTACAAGCTGCCTGGTTGTCCCTAAAAGGTTAACCCCTTTTGTAACATAATGATTTAAAAAAGACACTAATTTATCAGAGCAATGAGATGCAAGACTGAACATCCAGATGAAAGTGCAAAAAACCAAGCTGGTTTTGTAGAAGACATCTGGAAGGACCTACAACCAGTTCTCCTAGCAGTGTCTCTGAAGACACAACTTCTATATATTTTGTGAGGAGGTATAAATTGATAGATGGAATAGGCCCAGTCTTATTCAATTTTTGCATTTTCACAGAAATTCAAAGACAGACTCAATTTCTGTCAGGAGAAGATGAGTTTAGGGATCTAGATGATCAAGCATGCAACCAATCCAACTTTGTTTCAAACACACCCTTCTCACCTGTTTTCCAAGCAAGGCATTTTTCAAGACAGCAGACTGATTTACAATGTTTGTTCTCAGTTCCAACGTGAAGATTATACATTTTCAAGCTAGTATGATTCAACAAAATTTACCAGAACACAATTATACTAAGTGCCACTAAGAACCCTTATCTCTGAGTAGAAAGAACCGTAACAATAGGTCTAAACTGAATTGTAAGAACTGTTCCATGCATCAGATAAAATGCACAAAGTACATAATCAGTTCTACAATCAAAGGACAATACATCTGCATATTACAAAGGGAAGGTTTCATCTTTTTCCTTTGCTTTCCCTTTAACAGAGAAAAATCTATTCTTGCAAGCAAAATGTTATTAACTGCAATTAAGAGAAAGAACCAAGCCTCATACAATTTGACAGCATTATGTTCCACTAATTTCTAGTGAACAAGCATAGTATTTATATTAGAAACCATAGAGAGCTTTCATATGGCTTAATCAATGACATCTTATTATAACAATATTTCCAGTATCATTACACAAATTACACTGAACATTAATATAATTTTTTCTGTTATATCTCTGTCAGACAATTAATACATCTCTACACTTTAATGGTATATGAATATTGTGGTGGTATACACACAGTATGCTGTTTTCCTGAGAGACAAGCAAATGAATCAATATTTAAAATATATAACAACATGAAAGATTTTGAACCTACCTTCTTTTTCTGGGTTCTGTTCCTGCCTCCCAACCAATCATCCATCTGTTCCTCAATCTCTTCGATTGAAGCTCCATGATCATAAGATGGTATATACACACTTGATTCCAGGGCTGTGTATACAGGGAATTCCAATTTTGGTTTCTTGACTTTTGGCTTCTTCTCTTCTATACAAAAGTAAAAAAGAAGAAAAAGTAATGCTACTAGTACTGCAGGCATGCATAATACAGAAGCAGGTTTAGCTCCCCATCTCTTAATCCTATCTTAAAAATTCCATTGAGGAAGTGCCTTCAATTTCTTTGTTAAAAAGAGAATCAGAGTTTTGCATAATAATTTTATTTTTATTAGAAGTAAATAGCAATGCATCCACTTAGCCCGTCTTCCATCTGAACCATGCTGGAAAGGGCCAGATGAGTTAGCTCTTGTTACCGCTACACCACTTGGCAAAGAAGATTAGTACAGGCAAAAGCACAGGAGCTGTTAAAAGATTCTGAAGTCCAGCCAGCTTCAGAGAAATTGGCAGAGTTAGAAAGGTGAATTTTAGACAATTCTGTGCTGCTTTATGGTCAGCTATGCTAAGTAGAAGCTTCTGAGTCAACAGATGGCTTCACTATTCTCAGATTTCTCAAACCACAAATAAGCCCTGTTCTAGCACTTACACATTTAAGAAGATTTAAGTGTTGGACCTCATTTCTAACACTGATTACTGTTTTCTGCTCTCTCTGCCCTTCAAATGGTATTAAATGGGAGAAGCAAACTCACGGGAAAGAAAGGAAGGAAGGACCACAAGAACCTAAATCCCAGCAACCAAAAATGCCTCCACTATATAAGATGATCTCAAAAGTAAGATTTAAAATGGACAATTGACAGAACTTTAGGAAAAACAAGATGAGGAGCAGAAAGATGCTCGAACACTCAGAAAGCATAGAGAAACCAACCTCAGGTGTGCCCAGTGGGACTCTTCTGGTTTTTCCCCTTGTTTTCAAAATATGCTGTATTCACAATGACTAAATGTTCCTAAACTGAAAGAGATTATCTAATGCTCCACAAGTTCTACACTTGACTCCACCTTTTCACTCTCCACTGCATAGCTTTGTGCTCCTCTCCCTCCCAATGTGTTTCTATAATCACATAATCACTCAGCAAACTACTTCAATTTACTGAGCAAGTAGAAAACTGCTCTTAATACTCAAACAAATAGAAAAAAAATCCAAGTCATTTAAAGGTGGTGGGCAAGGAAAAGAAGAACCACACTTGTCTGATCAGCTATTTTGCCTTTGTAACCATGCCCTAATTCTTCAGAGGAGAAAAATCTGTTTTTCATGGAAACCTTTAAAAAATTCCTAATGAGGACAGAGGACTGTTCCCTGCAGACTCTGAAGCAGAATTTCTTTTCCTAATAGTATATGTGCAGAAACAGCACAGTGAAAAGACTCTGCAGATTTGACAAACGCTAGGAAGTGAGTATTTAAGAAAACAATAAAGGGATAGAGAAGTGTTCCAAATCCAAAATGAACAGGGAAGTCATACAGATCTTGAAAGTTAACAGGATGATGAATGAGCTTTTAAACTTCTCACTGTTCAGAGTTTCACTGTACATTGTTCAGAGACCTGTTTTTATAAAGAATCTTTAACTTTGCCTGTCAAATTTCAATAAATGAAATATTAAATTAAAATTTGGATTTGGATTTTTTAATCATCCCTCTGTAGGGATGCGTAGAAAATATAATGAAATGACAGATACTCTTCAAAATTAAGTGAAAATTCAAAAGTGTAATACCAGCATTTGTCTCACTATGCAGATATTAGTAAAGACAACACAGGTACATTTTTTTTTTATTTCAAAAGGTAAATTTTATAATCAAATCACATATATTAAATATTATCTCATTTTATTCCAAAACTGCCACATATAACAGCTTCTAGAATCTGTTAAGATTTGTATGGATAAGTAACAATAGCTTTACCAACGCTTCATTGCAAACACTGATACCAGCAAAAATATTCTAGGAAGTTAACTTCAACGACAATTTTCACCACTTTATTTCAATCCCTCAAAATAATCAAGAGTTACCAGTGGAGACATGCCATGATGGTTAGCTTTTCCTGAATCTTGCACCCCATCAGCTACTGCTTATTAATTTTCTCCACCAAAATATGCAAATGGTTAAAGCCTGAATGCTTCTAACCAACATTTAAAAACGAAGAGCATAGCCTGGAATAGGTCATCTAGGCCCTTGCTGTAGTTTTGGAAGTAATTCTGTAACTATTTCCAGAGAACAAACACTGTGCTCTACTTTAAAATGAGGTATCAAAGACAGTATCTAGGCTTTCTTCAGGCAGTTAAGTGACAGAGGAAGACCTAACATAGATAAGACACCCTGCTGTTTGCTGACTATCAAAGGAATGAGAAATCCCACCTAGAGAAGATGGCTGTACAACCTCAAACAAGCACTCAACTGGAATTAAAAAACCTTATCTCTACTGTCTCCCATGAGTATACAAAAAGATGAAGGAGTTCGGCATATCTCTTGATATCACAATGGCTGTCATATCGAATTAAAAAAATAAATAAATAAATTGAAGTCACAGCACCTTTGACATGGGGCTCCCAATAACCTATCAAGAACAGTTTCACCTCAGAATTTTCAAAGCCACTTTTTAGAACAGGAATGCACATAAAAGCAGTTTAATGGTAATATTTAAAAGTATTACAGACAGGAATTTCAGAAGCTATGTTTAGCAGTATGAAGCCTCAAATTAAGGCAGCCAAGCACTGGCGCACTTTCAGGTGAATATTGAGAAAGCAAAACAGATCACTGCCACTATTCCACCCAAACAACAGAAGTCCACAGGAGATACTCAGGAAGAAAACCTCCCTCCTTCATGTTATCTTTTCACTATCAGCAATTCAATTGGCAGCCTAAAAGACACTTCCAACCTGACCGGACACTTTGCACTGAAGGGAATATGGATCAGGTTTTCCAAATACTAGATGATGCCTGGACAGCTGAATCCTGTATCTGCTAAGGCTTGATAGACAGCCAGGAAGTTGGTGCAGCTGCCCACCACCATGACCTAAAGTAAGGATGTGTTTGATCGTGTTGACAGTACTGACAACTGCAGCTGTGATTCAGAGTTTTGAAACACAAGTGTTCCCTTAATATTTAGTGTCCTTTTCTAATGGTGCTGGGTTTAGGCCATCTATTAGAACAGGATTTAAAAAGACATTTTTCTCCTCCCGTCTCAAATACTGTTTTAATATTGTTACACACAAACCTAACTAAAATGCAAGAGAAACATACAGAAAAGATTTCCTAGTTTCCTCTCAGTTCTGTGACAGCGAGCTCAGTATCTGCTGGAGATCCAGTCAGACCACAGCGCCCTATGTGGGCACCAATATCCAGCAAACCTTCACTATAACCAGAGTTACTGGCACTCATACAACCAAACACAGGGGAAAGAAAACAATCTTGCTAAAACAGAGCCTGACTTCAACAGGGTAAATTAAAAACTTACTCACATTACTATTTTCTGGGAAGATAATGTACTTTAATTGACAAATCAGTGTAGAAACTTTTTTAGTCTATTAAATAGAATTTTTCAAAAAATTGAGTTTGTTTTTTGTGCATATGGAATCCAAGTTCATAAGCACAATGGAAATTGTTTGGTATCTACCAGTCCAATGTCAACTGATCAGTATTTTACATGACTCATAACTTTTAGACAGTTCGAGTCTTTTTTAGCAGGATTTTATCATTTCCTGAATTCATACTGCAAAAAAAATCTAATTTTCAACAAGTATCTTCCACCTTTAGAACTATCAAGTTCTTCATAGAAGAATAAAATCGAATGTGTATTTAACAACTTAAGAGTTAAAAAAAGAGAGATGCAGTTACATCCCCCTATGTCTGAACAGCATATAAACACACCTATCACTGGGATGCCCAGACATTACAGATAACAATTAGCTAACTCCCCTAAAGTACAAAGTTTTATCTTTCTAAAGGCCTCCAATACTATTCTTCTGCTGGCTCTACATTTTACTGGTTTATGGTGTCATGATCTGAGTTTTGAAGTCTCATGAATCACTTGCACATAATCAGACACTTCCTCATTAGTTCTTCCACCTTGTTACTAAATTAATTTTATCACTGGCAGAATTAATAGTATCTAGCTAATGGTTATTTGCTTAAAGATACATAATGCATTAAGATACTGTCAGATAAGGAATCTGCTAGACTTTATGGATCAAGTGCCATGTAATAAAACAGGGATGCTTTTTCCATAACAAGTATTAGAGGTCCTGCATTTTGAAGTTTTCATAAAAATTTAAATTAATTTTACACATTATCTGATCTAAACTTAAAAGAACTCAGAGAATTTTTCCACCAAAAAAAAAAAAAGAGCAACTGCTTCATAGAGGAAGAAATAAAACCAAAACTAAGTACTGAACTTCTGCAAAGAAATTTTGACACATCAAGTTGAAGCTCTCTCTCTGCAAGCCTTTCAAGCTTTAAGCATAAGAAAGAATTCACAGAAACTACAGTCAAAAAAAGATAGCGATATCTTGAAAATCAAAGGGACAAACTGCCTGAAATCTCATGTATTAGTAAGCAAGAACTATGACCACACAAAAAGGTAGACAGCAAACATCTTTTGAGCAAATCAGTAAGATACTGCACTAAGATCTCTTTTTTCAACACCATTCACTTACCAATGTAACTATGAAAGACAACCAAAGCATTTGTAGCATTAAAATTTGTTGAAAACATGACAAGAGAAAAATTCACTTACACATACAGTAACACAATCAGACAGAACACAAAGAACCCAGAAGTCTGGGAAAAAAAATTGTACTAAGTTTTTCACAGTCTATTGAGAAAATGGAGCAAATTATGTTCAGTATCAGTGCAAATATGGGGGAAACACACATGCTTAAAAAAAGGTACACATTTCTATACTCAAAGTCAATGGGATTATATGAGCATATCAAGAATTAGACACAGATATATACATCATCTGTACTGGGACATACAAGCTAGTTTAATTTTGAGCAAACTGACTGAAGACATGCTCAGGGATGAATGCATTCTCAGCTACAAAAAACTTTTCACAAGCTACAGCTTTTGAGGACTTCCATATTTTTTCTTGAAAATCTACCCTTCCCCCAAAATACAAAAGGGTTAGAAACAAGGCTCCAACATTTGAGCATTAATTTGCCTTCCAACAAACATATAATGAAGCATACATGCCTCTCTCAAATGAGCCTCAGGCACTGTCTTTTTGTGGAGTATTTTCCATAAAGTCTTAAGCAAGTTTTGTGAGGAGAGGTATCATACAAGCCTAGTTGAAACAACTGAGAAAAATACACAAGCTTGAAAGTTCCAAATTCTTTCAGCAGGCCTGCCAAAACAATCAGTGAAATGGATGATACATAGTTTGCCATAATTAGGCTTCAGAGGTAACAATTAAGTGATCAGAACATTCACACCCACACCAACCAAAAAAGCGTGCGTTGCATAAATTAATTTTCTCTGAACCTGGCTGTCAGTAAATCATTACTCAGCAGCCATGTCAACACTGCATTTTGGCAGAGATTAATACTAAACACAATTATCCAATATATTTATCAATTATTTGGAAGGAAAGTAGCCTTCAGCAGAGTGCTAGATTCTATAAATTTATTCCAAATGGTTTACAGTGAAGAGGAAAGCACAAGAAGAATTAGGGACATGGACTGGCTAGTAGTCTGGGACCAAGCAAATCAAAAGTGTTTTTGAAAATTACACAGTTAAGGGCCTTATGCCACATGTGCACTTAGAAGGGACTTTGGGCAAGGAACCTTTGATATCAGGGCTTGCAGTTATGGGGGACAAGTAATCCGAAATGAGCTATCAGAGCAACAGGAACTAATACAACCTGTGATTCTGTAATAACCACAGAAGAAACATGGTTTCATAATCAGAAGATAACAAACTTTAGAGCATTATATACAAACCCAGAGCCCAATACTTCTAGATATATTGCAAAACTAAAGTGAGTACAGAAGATCCACAGAAATTAAGGGATCAAGAAAAGCTTTATGTTAAGAAAACCTGCAGATAAATACATTTTTTTTTTAGGCCCAGACATGCTAATAATGAACAACCGAAAGCCAAACTTGGAGAAATTCATACTGAAATTAGGATATAACTACACAATAGCAAAATTAATTTCTGAACAAACCATGAAGAACAGAAGGCATCTCAAGGCTTACTGATCAGTGCTGTATCTTGAGTAACATGGAAGCACAAAGCTGAAGTGCACCACCAGTACACGCCAAGTAAGACAAATCAGGAGAATCAGTACTTTCCACTGATTTTCACCTGTAAGAGTCTGAAATAAACCCATTGTACTAAATGCCCTAATGATGTCTCCTATCCCTAGGTTTCATGAAACAATATAAAAAGCCACGCAAGGACAATGCTGTATTCCAAGCTGTCAGGAAAGGGCAACCAACCAAGCCTAACCAAACCTGATCAAATGCATTAAAGGTTTCACTACAGCTCTGGATGTTTGGTGGCAGGCACTTGGGTAAGAGTGCTGTAAGATCCTGTGGAGAGACATAAATACCACATCATAAAAACCCAACAGAGAAAGGCAGCTCATCAAGCAGCCACGGGGCTCATAATTTCGTTACTTCAGTTAAAGCTTGAAAGATGAGGGTAAGGAAAGAGCAGAAAACCCCACATACTATTCAACATGGTTTGTAACTAGAAACAAAACAGTTTCCTGCCATAGATTGTTCCAGATGCCTTGTACATCATGGCAAGAATTCTGAATTTACAATACAAATATATTTCCTAACTGGGATGCCAATGAAGAGTTCACCTGCAAAGCTTAGCAGGCACCCTTTTATTAAAAAAGGGATATTTTAAAAATAAATTTAAGTTTTCATACCAAATGTCAGGGAAAACAAACTAAGAAGAATGGAAAGTAAGAGAACTGCCAAGGCTAAGTATAAAGAAAGAAAAATAGATGTGTTTCCGCAAAATGGACATAATTGAAAGAAGGAGTCCTTGCAAAAACAGCTTGAGAGATGCTAGAATTTGTCCTGATAACTACTCAAACCTTGCAATTTAAATTCAAAAACTGAGTGATCTGTCCTGATTGTATGCCTGTGTCATCTCAGTTTAATAATGCCTATTCAGTGCAACTAATACCTACTGTACTTTTCATCCCATGACTATGAGGAACAGAGCTATCCATTGGGAAAGAACCACTCCCTGATGCAGGGATCACACACGTGACATGACGGAAGAGGGAGAAGTTGGAAGAAAGTTTATTAATTAAAGCACTTCCATTTAAAAATAAAACTTTGTGTTCTTACATCTAAATGTGAAAGTGCATCAGAAAATGTAACACAAACCATTTCTACTTTTGTGCCTAAAATACACAGCTCCCTGTAATTCCTACAAAACCCTATTTCCTAGAAACATAAGATTGTAATATAAGTTGCTCTATTTTTGTAAAGTAAAGTCGCTATATTTTATTAAGGTAGTAATGAGAGTTTTGGATGGATTAAGAAGTGATAAGAAACACTGCAAAAGTGCCATAAAAATAAATCAAAAGTGCATAATATTAACTTACCAAGAAATTATTTGTTCACACTCCTTCCCAATAACAGAACTTTAATGACATCTCAATACTGTCCTCTCTTTCCTGTTCAGCAAACTACACTTTCCTCCTCTAGTACCTTACTCTGGTTTTAGTTCAAGCTGCCTACAGAATACTGCACAGTTTCAGCAGGCAAGCAGACAGACAAGGGGGCAAACCAGCAATTAGGGCATGAAAAAAACCAAGCACTGTAAAACAGCTATTGCTAATCAGCATGAGATATACGTTTACTCAATTAAATAGACAGAACCTTTATTATGACCTCGCATCCCAGAGATAGTGCCTAAAATTAAGAAGAATGGGCCAAACAAAAAGCACATTTGGTGATTAACAACCTTTCTATGCTAATTGTGATGTGACAATACAGAGCAACATAATGAAATAAGCAAATTTAGCAGATGCTTTGCATGCAAGCTTCAGTTAAAAATGATATAATTTTTTTTTTTGCCTACAGTAACATGGATGCATCTCTTGTTTCTCTCTTGGGAGTCTTACTTACTAGAAAAAAAAGGTAACTGACAGCTCATTCTGCTGCCCAGCTATAGCACTGCTATGGCTGACCAAATAATTCCATGTCAAATCTCAAACTCTGCTAATTACAGGAGGTGATTCTCAATTCTGCTTGCTCCCTGCCAGCAAGCCTATGAGGGGAGGGCAGGATGCCAGCCAGTGGGACTGGTGAGGACTGGTCCCCTCTCACACGAGTGACACTGGGTCACCTGGCAGACATGGCAGTCATGCCGTGGTGCACCCAGTAGCGTGGCAGGGGACAGGGGGTGCTTCTAGGAGAGGTCAGGGGTGACTTGGAAGGCCAAACTTGCGCCTCTCAGGGGTGGGCACTGCTACTGGAGGTAACAACAAAAAAAGTGACTCTCACAACACACCTGGCAGCAGGAAAATACTTAAAACTTCACATGTGGCCTTTCAGTGACACACAGGAATGTGCACAATATGATGTTAATAACTTTACACTTGTATTTGCACTTCTGTTTTCAAAAACTAGTCCTTTTAAAACTCACAGTAGTTCACAGGTTTCAATGAGAAATTTATGCCAGCTATTTTGAACAATGGTAATACATTACTATCTGACAATTTAACAAGTTTTTAATAACCCGAGTCAAGACCCTTTTCAAGGACCCATTTTGTGGTAGGTATCTCAAACATAATGGCAGGCCTTCCTAACAAGCATTAAATGCACTACTTTGCTAGATTTGGCCTGGGTCCGTGATGCTCACTGAGATGCTGAATGTTATCCATTTTCCCAAAATAGATTCAGCTACTGATAAGTTGGGAATTATTGCTGGAACTGGATCTCTTCACTGATTTTACAAAATTAAGCTACTTTGTAAATATAAATAATGCAGCTGTATTTTAAGTACCTAAAGGCTTATGCTCCAAGCTACTAAATTATTACAAAGCACTCAATGCACTTGTCAAAATAAAGGAACTTAAAAGCATGCACTTAAGTACAGTAAATAAAGCAAGCATGCACATACAAACATGGACAAAAAACTGTTAAAACTGTCTTCTGAAGAGGGTAGGTTCAATCATTGTCAAAAGCAAATAACTGAAAGAAGAAAAGGAAAAATCACCCATAATTATTCTGAATGCTTTATTAAAGGAAATGTTAATTGCCTTCTCTGGTCTTTTGTAAGAGTATAAAAACTTTAAAGTATTTATTTGAACAACAGGACAAATCCATCTCTGAAGTCTGCATCCATCCTTTTGGAAAATCAAATAATTGTCACTTTCTATCACAAAAAATCAAAATCAACAAAATAATTATTAAACAAATTATTAAAAAATATTTACAAACAACGAGAATACAAAAATGCTCAAAAACCCAAGAGGTCACTTCTGAAAATGTATAGTACATTTGAGATCTTCCCCTCCCATAAAGCAACATTTCTACCACAGTATGTTCTTCTTGCTATAATCTAACTGATCACCTGAGCTGTATGTTTCTATAGGAGCAAATCAGCAGCCTATTGCAAAATTAGCCACAAAATTAAAAGCTTATTTAAATTTAACAGCAGTAGAGAAATATATAAAGCATGTAATTTAGAAGATTAGAAAAGTTTGTTCATATACATCCAATGTAGAAGGTATATTGTATTACATCTTTGTTTATTAAGACAGTGGTAAAAACTCACTCTGAAGTGTTTCAAGTTCAGCCTTAGCCAGGGCATCTTCTTTCGCCTTCATTTTTGTTTCTTTATATTCTACATATAATTGTCTGGCATCCTTTAAGAAAATGTTGCAATGGAATTAGCATCCTTATATACAAACAAGTAATTGCAATGGCTCTGTTTTAAGTTCTCACTTAACCTCACCAAAAAAAAAATTAAGATATATTTGTTTCTTTGAGTTACAGCAATTTTCAGTCAAAAACATAGAATTTGCGTAATAAAGGCTCAAATGTAACAGCATTGGTATTATAGACTATGATGCTCACTGACAACCTGAAAAGCAAAATGGTTGGAGAAACTACCTACAGCTTTGCAGAGAGCATGCACCCACTTTGCTCAAACCAGCAGTCTGGAAGTTCAAGGGAGAAAGAGATGTTTTTCATTAGAGTAGTGTGCACAGGGACAAACAAAGGCAACTGCTAGGCAGCAATCACCTTAATGTGAACTCATTAAGGTAATACTAACTGCATGTGCCAACTTGTTCCCCCATTTTTTTAAAAAACAAATTCTATATTGCTATTAAAGTGTTGAAAACACACCTTTTTTAATCCAAGGATTAGATTCTAATCTGAAATCTATAAAGCAAATGTACGCATAAAACTAGAAGTCCTGTCACACATACACCACAATAATGTACATCTTTCCAAAATCTGATGAATGAGTTATTATAGATTTCTGTTGAAAGCTTTCCAACATGAACAACCAGATTGCTGAAGTGTTTCCCTACTCTCATCAGTTTAAGAGATTTCTATACTCATTCAAAAACAAGGAATCCATAATACAAATGCTGAAATAGAGAAATTGTTATTTATCTTTAATTGTTTATCTTTAATTATTTATCAAGCATGCAGAATGTCTATTGTATTGCACAAAAATTAATTATATTATTAGACAGGCCTAATCTTAGATCTTTTTACCCAAAAATAATTTTTGGTACTATTACACTAATAGTACCACTTTTAACAGATAAAGGGTAACTTAAATTTGAATGCAGAATGTATTGTAAAATGGTAGTAAGTATTTTTTATAATTTCAACTATATTCAAACAAACCTGGAATCACCAATATGAAACAAGACACCTTAAGAAATCTTGAAAAGAAAAATCTGAGCTAAGCAGGCATTATCACTGACTCTAAAGGTATAAACCATCCCACTCTCCCTGCAAAGTTGTTCTTCATGCTACTCTTGCATCTACCCTTTCAAAGCTACTTGAAGGAGGCTGGAAAGCACATGACAGGAATCATGACCAAGCTCTGAGCAGAACTTCGTAGTGGTTTGAAGACATCTCATTAATAAGGTCAGGATGCTTGAAGAACAACTCTGACAAATTCCCACAAAAGATCAGTAAAGTTCCACTTCCTTCCAAAACACCTCTTCTTACTTTTTTTTTTTTTTACTTTTTTTTTTTTTTTTTCTTTTTTCCGGGGTACAGGAAATAGCAAGTTTTGGGTTTTTTTTTTTTTGCCAGTTTTATGTAGGAAATCTCTGGACACAAAAGTTATTTTAAAGGGTTTACATAACTTTTTGCCTCTGGAATATAATAGAAGAGACTGTTTCACATGCTAACACTTTTAGGATTGGGAAAAAAGGGTTTTTTAAAGTAGAGTTGTGGCTAAAAATTAAGTGTAGTTACAGGAGGACTAGCATTAACAGCAGATATGTAGGCTTTGAGGAGACATATTTGAATCACAAAATTAGTATCAGCACTGGTTCTCTTTTTGGTTTACCTGAAATAAGAATTCCCTACCACACTGGAAACTTTCCTTGTACTCTCAAGGTTTGGCCTACTTGAAAAATTAAGAAACAGAAACAGCCATAAATGCAATAGTTCATTTCTGCTGAGTTTGAGACATTCGGGTTGCGTGACATACACAGGACTCAGACTTACGGATATCCAAAAACCACTTTTGTTTAAGGCTATGATTTCAAAATGGCTACAATTAACTGGCATTTAAATTTAACCCATTTGACACTGAAAGCCAATATTTGATGCTAAATTCTGGTGTAAAATCCATTATTGCATGTGGGATCTCCAGACAGCAGGCACTAGGGGGTAACTGTCAATCTCTCCAGCACGTCAATCACAGAACAATTGGAAATGTGGCTCAGATGAAAATGAGACACAATAGCTGAACAACAAAGAAAACTAGTCAGAAGGACATAAATGAAATATGGTAGTATTGTTGCTTTATAGATATAGAATGGATTATCACTACAAATGGAGTAATATGCAGGTAACAAAGGCAGCATCAGTCTTTTATCTTATCAGTAAGACTATTATGGCTAGTACCGTAATAACAGAAAAAAAAGGGGAAACTACACAATGTGAAGCATACACAAATGTATACATATAAAGAAAGGAAAAAAAAAAACAACAACAAAAAGATAAACTCAAAATGGATTTTGAAGATTTGAAAATCAGATCCTTCCCATAAAAAAATACAAATGGCTCTCTACAGGTTGTAAAGAAAAATTAAAAGGCATACCTGAGTAAGGACTTTAGCCACAAACAAATTTTATGTGTATTAGCCCTTATAGGTCAAAATGAAAAAAAAACACTGGAAAACCATTTAACATAGGAAATTCTCTGAAGAAAAGTTCTGCCTTAATGTAAATAAGCCCCTTTCAATTCATTCTTCATTAGCTTTCAATCAGTCTAAACAGGAATATTTGTTTTCAAGAATATTCAGTTTTGGTAGTGTAAGTATTTCAAAATAGATTTATGCTCAGATTTTTTACTTTTCCAAAGTGATAAACTTAAGCAGTCATTTTGTCTCAATACAAGCATTTTAGGGCCCTAAAGACACTGACAATACAGATACAGTCTCTTCCAATCTAATGTTCCTTCCCCATGATTCAGTAACAATTTTATATCTCAAAACATCAAGATTTTATACTTAATGTATATTTCACCTTCAAGACATAACAGACACATGAAAAGTAATATTTTTGTACTTCTGGGGTGGAAAGACACAGGGAAAAGAGAAACAAAAACAAAGCTTGGAACAGTTCTAACTAGAACTCCACCTTACCTAATCAAAAATATGTTCTCATTTGCAGGAGTTTAAGACATTTTGAAAAAAAACTACCAAAACAAATACATTATTTCTTCTCACCACTAATGCAGTATAACACGTAATTAGTTAAGCATAAAGAATAAAGAAGAAGGCTGATACATGCTGGTTTATTATATTATAAATTCAAATATACACTTTCCAAAAAGGAACAGAATGAAAAAAAGAATGTATTTGAAATGCAAAATCCTGCTATCAGTATTTCTAAATTATATTTAAATTGCCATATATAGAAAAATCCTGTGATGTGACTACTGTCATATTTAATCACAAATAAGAATGAACAAAACTAAAAAATTCTTGAAAATATAGTTTCTCTCTTTATATCAGTATCATCTCATGTTATTAAATTGAGATTGCCCAGACAAAGCTGAGCCTGAGTTATGCAGAAATACAGAAATTCCTGATACTGAACTTTCAAGGGTTTCTTTCATTTGCTTGTTTTAAGGTTTGAGGTCTTGGTTGGAGTTTTAGGTGTTTTTTTGTTTGTTGCTTTTAAATCAAGAGATACAGCATTTATTCAAACTGTACTAATTCTATAAGTAAAAACTTCCATTTTGAGTAAGACTCAGTCATTTTGGTTTCTCCTTGATTTTTGGGGAGGGTGATGAGGCTTTGTTGGTTTGTTTGCTTTTTGGTTTTTGGGTTTTCGCTGTTTGTGTACTTTCCCCTCCAGCAAATATTAAAAACTCCTAGCTTTCTAGTCTACCTCAAAAGAAACTGGAGATTAGGAGAAAGAAAGCAAACAACTTGAAAGAACTTGCAGTATGAGAATCTTCATTTCAGATTTTGCGATAGTAACAGCTCACATTTTAGTTCTTTGGGTATGGGACTGATACAAACAAAATTCACACTTAACTGAAAAAAAATTTCTCACAAGCATACTTAAAATCCAAATACTGAAATAATTTTCTTTGGAGTAGTTTTTATTACATTAAAAAATACTTTCATGGAGCTATTGAACCATTTTTTTGTCTTTTTGAGCACAGTATTATTATATGCAATTTACATTGAAAAGAGTGAAAAAAAGAGTTAAATCAAATTTACCACCAGCCCTCCTTCAATTTGCTATTTCTATGCAATAAAAATTCCAGCCATTACACTAAAGCAAAAATACTTTTTGGATAGGATTCTGTACTAGTGATATCAATGTGTTATGGTAAGAAATAATGTTTAAAAAAGAGTTGAACATTATGATTTATACTTTTCTTTGGCATTTTTACTTTTTTGCCCAAAGGCAATCTAGTAAACAAATAGGAATTGCATTACTTCCTCCTTTATAATAAAAAAATCATGCTCTGCCTGTAGAGTAATCCCAGGTGTGGGGAGTCTCTTCAGCTGTGTACAGCCGTGGGCAGTTGTGGCGTGGCTCCCAAGCCTCGCTGCACCATGTCACCAGCAGCTGGCTGTGCCACCGCAGTCTCTGCTGGGAATTCCATGCGCCCAGTGGTGAGACAAAGGCAGCCAGAAGGGGAAACAGAGGTCAGTGCTGCAAGGCCTCTCTGGGACCCATTTCACACCCCATGAAGCCTCATACCACAGCAGACCAGTAGCAATAATTGAGAGCTGGTATTGCCTCGTACACATGAGCTACTCACCAGCTCATGTGGTAGGACACGTAGACTCACAGTGAAACAAAGAAGCTGCCACAGCACAGCAGGCAATTAAAAGCAAATTTCTTTACTCTCTTACATTTATTTAAAATTTTTAGTATTTTTGCAGCACATTCTTCCTCCAGAGCCTCAAGCAGTACCCTGTTAAGACACAAATTATTTTTGCTCACTTGCATACACCCAGAACACTTGTTTTACCATCCACTCTCCTCTGACCTGCTTCTAAGCTTCTAATTGACCTCAGGGTCAAGAGCTTCATCCTTACTTTGGTTCTCCCAACAGCTGTGAAATAGCAAGAAACAGAGCAAATGGGCAATCACTCGTGCCACACATCCTGCAATTGCTCGCTCCCCACAAATTATACCAACATTGGTGCTGTACAGTAAATTGGAACATGTCAAAACCCTCAAAACCCTGTAAAGCTGGGTAATAGAGAGATATTTAACCTTACTGACTTGAATATTTTTTTTTATTTTTAAGGCATATGTTATTAAATGCAATAAATTTTGTTTTAATCTCACAAAATTTCATATAAAGTCACATGTGAAGACAGAAACAACTCACAAATACATTTGCTGACCTAATCAAATCTTGCTTGGAAGCTAACTTGCCAAAGGAGATGCCCTGCTGGCAAAGCCTCTTGAGTTTAATGACACATTGCCAATCCGTTTAAGGCCAAAGCTGAACCATCTCTAAACAGGTGTTGAATTGTGATCATGGATTAAAAGAAAACCTGAGGAAAAAATGCCAAGAAATTAAACACCTCTGGGTCACTAGTTTGAATCTATTCCAGACTACTAAATCTGCTATAGTAATTACCATCTGGTAGTCTACATAAAAATAAATTACTGGCTTTTTTGTTTTAATTCACTTTGTGCGATACAAAGGTCTTTATAAACACAAGTTTCAATTGTAATTGAAAGCTTTGTTGATAATCTCACTAGGTTATACCCAGTGCAACTATGTACTGAGCTCAAACCGGCTTCTCATTACTGGTGAGCCACCAGCTCTCCCAACAGCTCACTGTGAGGGTGTGTGCTCTACACCTACAGGATTGGAAGAGAAGAAGAAAACTTTATTTTCTTAACAAGAAACCATTTCTGTTGAAACAAATAAAAATGCTTTCTGCTCCATTACCCTCAGGACAACAGCACGCTCACAATTCAGTCGGTGTAAAAATAAAGACTTTCACTGCTAAACTTCACCACATCAGTGTGGAGGGTAAAGTTGACAGGACCACTAAGAAATATGCCTATCTTCTGTTTTCTGAAGGAAAAATTTTGTGAAGAATAATTAAAAATATTTTTCAAAAAGACCACTTTTCTTAAGTTATATGTCTGGACATCCAAAAAAAACCACCCTCTAGTCAGCTGCTTTTGGAATAAACTGCAATTTACTTATGGCAGTCCTCCCTCAAAACATAAGTACACTTAACACAAATGTATTACCTACACAATTTGAACTGAAATTCTTGCACACTACACATAGCTAGTTTATTCCATTCTAAGAAGAAATTTCAGTTTCAACAAGCATTTTAATTGAGATTTTGGGGGTTCTTTGATCCCCTTTTTTTAAATACATTGCCTTTTTCTAGGTCGTTCTCATGAAGGTATTAACTAAAATGGCCTTAGAAACAATTTTCTTTCTTTTTCTATTTTTTTCTTATCCTACATTATAAGAATTAAAGTTGGTAATAGGGAATGTAATTTACACTCCACTTAATGTTTCCTTCACAGCACACATATTTGATTTATGATACATTTTATGTATTTTTCTCCCTTTGCTTCTTCAAACAAACTTTAAAATGCTGTTTCCACCCCTAAATTTAACTAAACTCACTGTATGGATATAAAAATCTATGTAGTTTCTCTCAAAATACGATTGTCAACAGTTTAAAAAACCTGCTTATTTTCTTAGTTTCTCTCATCCTCCCCTCACACATTTTTCTTCCAATTTCTTGACATAAAATGCAGGCTACAATAAAATGGCATAGGCCATCACAAGGGCATGCAAACAAAGCATTTTTCTTCAGTGAAGGCCCACCTTAATTATTTTAAGTGCCTCCTTCTGAAATCTGACATTTTGAAGGAGGAAGGCAAGTCAGAGAAAGACACTCAATTGGATAAATGAGAGCCAGTCATGAGCAGAAGCTCAGTAACCTGAATCCTCAGACACAGCTGTTGCAAGAAGAATATTCACATTAACTAATAGGGGGAGAGATGGATGCAAGGTAAAAAAAAAATCAATACAAGAAGGGCTAAAAAGTTTTATTTGTTGCTATTGTTGTTATGCTGTTATGTTTGATTAGTTTTGGGGTTTTTTTAATGAAGCCTCCTCTGAGGAAGACCTTGTGTCTGTTACAGGCATGTGCTTCTGTTTTGTTCGTTTGAGGAAACAGTTCAGCTGTTTTACTGGCAGGGCTTTGAAAAACTCCGTGGCAGAGCAACATTCAGTTAAAAGCATCGCTAACTCTTCCCCTTTCCTGTCCCAAACATGGCTCCTTTAAATATGGATGCATCTTTAGAAGTTCATCTACAATTGGATTAGTTACAGCTGAATGACAGATTTTGAAATCGATTTGTTGGCTCTTAAATGACTGGAGAAATAATTAAGATTAAAACAACAAACAATTAAAATCTGTAGCATCCATCCTGATGTCAACCACTTGCAATACAACACGTAACACTACTCAGTATCTGTAGGATCCTTCATCTTCTGCCTTAGTGATTTTACTTTTAATAAAAGCATTAAGTACCCTGAAATCTCAAGCCTGTGTATTACTGAAGAAAAAAGCACTCAGATTTAAAACAGGACCTCTGTACCGGGGTATAATCTTGAAAGTACAGATAACTTTCTTCTCCATGTTGGTCATTAAGGCAGATCTTGCCAAAATGTTAAATATACATCAAAATCAAAAAGAACCCAGGGGTCTCTCTGTCAAGGTAGTTACAACATACCAGGTATCTTTTCAACTGTCATTTCAGAATACAGCTCCAAATGCTCTTATGCTTTTCAGAATAGGTGAACTTCTTTAAGTATTGTTAACTAACAAATAATAAGCCACAACAATTTACTTCAGTCATCTGAAGTCCTGAATAGTTTTAACATTGAAGATTATTTATGGTTTATTACATTTTAATTCACATAACTAGCAGGTCACATTAAACAACAACAAAACAAACCCCGCAGTTAACCAGTAGCATCATTTGTATATGGGCCCTTCCTCTCTGCTTCAAAGCCTTCCTGCTCTGAATTCCTCTACAATATGCTTCCCCTGCCACCAAACCCCTGCTTGATGGTCTCCAATATTCCAGGAGTTACTGGACAGCTTTTTTTCCAGTACTATTAATTTAATGGAATAGGAATCCAAACAAGGGCTAAGTTCAACAAAGCATGAAACATCATTTTGTTGCATTTTTTTTCCTGCCAATTCTGACAGGCATAGGAGCTGCTCTTTCAACAGCAAACCAGAAAACTGCTATACTGACATAATGCTATTTTAATATTATAAAAATAATAAGAAGTCATAAGAAGTCCTAATTTTCAATTATTCACTAATCTTACGATATATTGTGTGGTTTTTGAACATTTTGCAATTAAAGAAAAAGGGAAAGTACTATAATTATGAATAAAGTTGCAAAAATGCAGCAATGAATTTTGCTGATCCTAATTATTTTCTATATGACTCACCTTGATGAGGAATGAACATCAAAGCTTAATTTGGACACAACAGTTGATTAAGCATAATCAACTTGCTTTACAAACTTGTAAAAATAAAGGGTTTTTTAATAAAACATCCCCAAAATTCCGATGAAAATTTTAAGAGAAGGAGAGATTAACTTTGGCTGTGTTTGTAGGAAAAGTTAAAGGCTATAAAAATGGATGCTGGAAGACCAGGCATTATTGTATTTGTAACTTTTACAAAGGTTTAAATAAGAGAGAAGGAATTATAACTATATATAGTCTTTTTCTAGCTTAAACAGAGACAAAACCCAAATATTGATGCCATTTGTACTACTTATACTTTCAAAACAATACTCAGTATTTCTGTAAACCAAAGAAAAATCCATCTCACATTGCCTGATCCATATTACCAGTGAGAAAGGTATTAAAAACAAAATACTGTATTTAAGGAAGATGCAAAGAAAGAGCAGGTGATATTACAGAAGTTATTCTGGTAACTAATCTGACAATACTTCCATTGGTTGTATGCCAGCTAGATTTTACAGTTGATAATAGTTGATTAAAACACAACTATGAGCAAGCCTGCCACATTGATGTTTCTAAACTACAACCATACCTTTGTTATTTTACTTCAGCATTTTCAGGTATCAATTTGTATCATTATCCAGTGAATTAAAGAAAGAAACTCCAGCATGAAAAGTAATTTCACTGTTACCCCAAATTTAAATAGCATATTAAAATTTGCTATGAAAGCATAGCATTTGCTGATTTGAGATTAAAGTACTTTTGTTAACATCACTTAAACATTGGTATTCCTAATTAGATGGATATACATCCATCTCCCTCACTCCTCTCCCATAATTTATTCTTGTAGTTTTGCCTAACAGAAACTGCTTTCCTAGCTCATTAAGATTCAAATGCATTTAAAATACATTCATATTTCCATGAACTTTTGATATCAAATTTGCCTCCAAAGAGTAATTTCTTTATATATATATATGTATGAATATATGTATCTATATGCTATGTGTTTGAGCCAAAAAATTAATTAAGAACAAGTGCTGCACATCTGATGATGCATAATAACACCATCAAGAAAAACTAAGTAACACAATTTAACATCATTACTGTTACCTGGAATAACTGAGGTAAAGCTTTCACTGTGAGACAGAACCATATTCCCAGCTTGCATGGAAGTAAGTCATGCCATTGTGGTTTGTCCAGTACCCTGCAGTCAAATAAAATTGTAGGTTTTTCATTATTGTCACACAATCTCCAAGCCAGAACTTTTCCATTATCCGTTAAGATGATTAGCACTCGTCAACTCCCATAAAACTGTATGACTACATGATAATAAAGATACATTTTAAACATTTAATTCAAAATATCTAACAGCTGACTTCTAATCATTTCTGTATTTTGATCGTCTAAAAGGACTTTTCTTCAAGAAAATAAATTCCTAAGCCACATAATCACTTTAGTTTAAATAAAAAAACAGACCAAAAAACCACTCAAGCTTCAACCAAGTGTTCACAAGTGCTGACAACCAGATATGAAGACTGTAGCATAAACAAAACAATACATAAAAATTAATGTCATTTGCAGTTCACTGGAGCATTACTCACTGATGTCATCAAGAAAGACGACAGGCAGAATGGTCTCTGATCTCCATCCCTCATTGATCCAGTTCATGCCCCTGCTGTGTGAACTATTTAAACCCTTTATTTCTTTCTATGAATCAATAGAAGAAATAGTGGTATCTTTTGGAGTGTCCTGAAAGTCACTATTTCCTTATGTGCTCCTTGACAAACAATATGTTAGAAGCCTTTACCAACACAATCATTTTTAAGTTAATCAGACAAAAAGCATTTAATCAGACAAGCATTAAAATCCCATAAGAACTCCTTGCTTGGAATAGGAATAAATCGAAGCTCAAATAAATTGAAATTTGTTAACTGTAATCAAAGGCAAAAACCCTTAAAAAGAGGGAAAAAGTTCTAAAATCTCCTAAAATACACTTGTAAAAATAATATCATTTTATAAGACAGAAGCCTTTAATTCAGCCTTAATCTTTCAATGATTATTGATCTGCTGAATAAACACCACGTGTTTATTTACAAATCCAAACCTGAAAACACACATTGGCACACTTTATATCAGCAATGGCTGTTACTACACACACAGTTGTTTTTCTTACAAAGTATTTCAAAGATGCAAAAAGAAAATGAGAGAACTGAATCAGTAGCTGACAGAATGTTTTAAAATGCACTAAACAAGAGAGTTCTTTCCCACCTTTCATTTTTGTCTAGAGCAGCAAGTTTGGCTTCATCTGTACTCCTGCCGCCTGTTTTTTTCTTCTTTTCCCTCTTTTTTCTGCTAAGCAGTTCATCCTTGATGTAGAAAGAACTACGGTTACAGGTTATCATTAGCATGTAAACCACAAATGTTACTGGGACTCTTCTGTGAAGGGTAAACACTAGAGTAGCATTTATGCAAATAGATCTGGGGTCCTACATGATTAAGTAAAATGATCTATCTTAACAATAACTGTTGCCATGGTATCCAGTCTTTAAACACACATGAAGTCCAGTTCTGTCACTCATGTGTATCTCCATAGCAATCAAAGTTTTCTAAGAGGAGAAAGCATTCAACTTGCCTCTTTTCTCATTCATCAACTTCAATAATGCAGTGAAAAATAAAAAAGTAAATAGATGCTAATGTATGAATATTTTTCAAGTTATGGTTAGTTTTTTTCTTAGTCTCCTAAGTGCAACAGACTTTTATATGACAAAAAAAATAAAACTATCAAAAAATAACATGATTCATACTGCTTACCAATTCTCACCCTATTAAGAAAAACCCCAAACAAAAAAGCATTTAGCTTAGAACAAAGGCAAATCAAGTATGACTTTTAAAAAAATAAACCCTGTTTATTTTTAAACCTTAGATATGACTACAGTAGCATATGATTCTTCATCAACAAATGATAGACTTTTTCTCTTCTTCCTTCCAGATAAAAACCCAGGACCAGCTCTTGCAATTTATTACCAATTCTAGAAAAATTAAGTCGTTTTTAGATTACCATTATTGACATGCTGAATACCTCATTCTGTAATTATCATCATTTTAAATATAATATTTTTAAAATATGAAAAGTCCAAATTCAAACCAGGGGAAGTGGTAGAGGTATCTATCTATAACATGCAAACTTCTACAGGAAATTCAGTACTAATAAGTGAAGCAAGTTTGATTTATTACCAATACTTACCAGCTGTTTTTCCAGGTAGATTGACCAAACCACAGCATAATGACCCACTGTGAGTATAATGAACAAGAGTAATGCCAGCTCAGCATTGCTCATTTTTCTCACCCGCCTGTAGTAGAACACAGGCTGTCGCCAATCTGGTAGTCCATTGATCAGAATATCATCATACCTACAGTAGCAAACATAACAGGCTTTCATGAAGAGCTAGAAATGAAATAAGCCAAACCATCCAATTATAAAACAAAAGATAATCCACAGAGTGCTTGAATAATACACACACACAAAAGATCATTTAGTAATTTTTTTTTTTAGAGAGTAATGCCTTGTTTTGTCAGCAGATAGGCTTGCATGTGGAAACAAACAGGCTCCAAACACTGGGGCAGGGGGGAAAAAATTCAAACCTTCCTGCAACACTTGCCCCCCTCCCCTTCCAAGTTCATTCACTTTTGAAGTAAGAGACTTCCAGGAATGTGTTCTACGTGTTCTGTAGTCAGTGGGCAGGTCTCCATGATCGAAGTAAGTAACGACCCACGAACAACTAAATAGGTAGCCAAGAACAAATGTCTCAAACACTAGAAACCCTTTTTTCTTTTACAAATTAAATGCACAAGTGCTGGGGGGAGGGGAGAAGCATCTCTGCTTTTCGTTTTTGTCCTTTAGTACCACAAAATCCATTAAGTAAAAATATGCCAGACTTATCATAACCTTCTTTGTAAGATAAGAGCTTAAATTAGAGGCTTGATATTGAAGTTTGAAAATTAAGTTCACCAGTTTTTGATTTTTCTATTTGAAACACTGTCTTCAAAATCAATCTATTTTAAAACTGTTTAATTACTAACCCTACCAACTGCACAGAAACTATTTTATGACAATTCCTTTTCCTTCACACAAATGTCTTGAAGTATTTTGAAATGTCTGAGGTCTTTTGTTTACAGATTTGAACAATTTAAAAATAAACAAAGCACAGACATGCAAACCAGATTTTTAAAAAATTAACTTTTCAGAGTAAAGTTTCAAACAAAAATCTCTACCGTAAACTCATAAATCTGTATGTTCAAGAGGCACAACCTGTTAATCTTAAATTGAACACAACTCATTACATATTCTAATCACACCATTTCCAGAATTAAATCTGCACTGAAAGGCCTAATTTGGTGCAACACATTGACCAAAATATTTTAATTAAAAATATTCTGAGTTAGTCGCAGGCCTAATTACAGGAATAGAAATAGGGCCTATATTGTCATGCAGGTCAGTAGAACTCAGTAGTAGGTTTTTCTCAAGTAAATTGACCAATCCAGGAATAATAGCGCAGCTGCTAAACTGCCAGTCTTGACATGTAAATCAATTTAAATGCAACAACTGCACTAGCTACTTTGATAGTTATTAAATTGATACCTTGGAGATGTACTAAAAAAAATATTTCCACAAGCAAATTCATTTTAAGTAGAAAAAGAAGCGGTGGTTTTCAATTAAAAAATATACCCTACTATAGTGCATATCTGAAAAGCTAACTTCTGATAAAACATTTGTTCAAGTTGGCACCATTACATCTGCATAAAAGATTTAACACCTCAGGATTCTGCTGTGTTCCGAATAATATCAGAAGTAAAATTCATATTACAAAATTCTATCTGTCATTAAAACTATGAGAATACTAAGGTTAACATCTATGATTGTAAAATTTGAATTAATAACTTTATTCTTTTCCCGGTAAGTCAGAACAAATTAACTACTGACACCTTAATACAAACTCTGTTCAGAAAAATTGCTTATGATGTTATTTAAAAATTAAAATTTCTACTTAACTTTTGTTTACGAAATAAATAGATGTTTTAGCCTTTAAAAATATTAAGATATTTACAAGATTTTAGTGATAATAGAACATTTTAGAAACGGAACCATCTTTAAAACAAATTAGGTTGATAACAAGGTTTTACATAAGATGCTCTTCCTTTGAAATCTTCAGAGAAATACACGTACAACCTAATTTAATATACATTTATTAAGCAGTTGCCTTCTTATATACTAAGGGTTGTTAATTGATGCACTGAAAAAGTGGCTACTGATTAAATAAAGTCCATATATGCTGATGGTAAAAATATAGTAATATGCAAACCAAGGTTTCAAACTAACATTTGGCAACCATGTTCTATTATAAATTATGTGTTAAGAAAAAATAAATTAAGACAGCAGAGGCTCTTGCATTAAGTGCTTTAAACAGCCCTCGGTATTTACTAGGCTGTGTCCGCTGCTCTGAACAACAGCCTCCACGGATTAAGGCTCAGAATCAATGCTCTATTGATTTTACTATCAATGAGCATTATGGCTCACACGACTGGCCATTTTAAGGGAAGATAGCTTCTATTATAACCCACTTTTTAGAATATATACTGTTAAAAGATAAATCACTGCTTTCAATAGTAATTAAGCTCTGTATTTGAAAAATAAAGATATCAATGATTTTTAGGTTTTCAACTGGAAAATGATCCTACTGAAACTCAGAAGCTCCCATAACTTTTAAATCTTAATTTTCAAATTTTGAATGTGATTTAACTGAAAGCAAGTTTCTCATTAAAGATTTCCTGTATAGACACTTATATTAACTACGAAAGACAGTTAATCCGTGTGCATCAAGAACTACATTCAGAATTTAATTACAAAGCATTCTTTTGGCAACCTATATTAATTGTAACTCTGTGTAGGAAAAAAAACAAGCTGAAAAGGAAAGATACATTTGCAGGGTTTCTTCTACAAACATGCACACAGAATACAGCAAATTTTTCACACATGAGTATGCCTACCAGTTGTCTCTGACATGCAGCAGTCAAGAAGATACAAAAATCCCAAAGCACCAGTACAGAAACGTAAAGCCAAAACCATTCCCCATTTAAAACTATGCTGAGTATTTATTTTAAAACTCAGCAGTCTATAAAAGACTTGGTAGTCCCGTACTAAAAGTAACAAATGGCAAGATTATTAACATTTCTCTTTTTTTCTATTTTATTTCATAAAATAGTTTTAGACTTCTTTGTGAATCAATTACATCACAAGTAAAAAAATCCCTTAACTGTAGTAACTAATTACAGTATCATCAGTCTTAATATAATTATAATTTACTTTTCCCTTTAAGAGAGCCACTGCATTTCGTATTTCAAATAATTTCAGAGATCTGATATATATATATATATAACCTTGAATTAGTGAGGAATATTCTGAACTATGGAAAGATTGCCCTGGTGGTTTTTACTTTGGGTGGCCTATTTTCCTCAAGCTGTCAAAGACATCCAGCACAACATCAGCTGGAACAATTTATACCTTTGAATACAGACATTTAATTATTAATGAGACCTAAGATAGACATCTTTCTTATTCCACACAATTATTTTATCTTTCTTATTTTGATCCCTTTGCAAATGTTTTGTTTCCTGTAATCAAGCCAACATTGTTACAGAGGATAGGTCTGGTAGGTAAAAAAAGCTCCTTAAAAAGGTAACAAACAATGAAATCAGGATCTAAGATTTCTTTTATGTCTAATTACAATTAACCAAAATGCATAAAATTATTTTCCATAAACTAAGATAATCCAAAGCTAATAAAATTTATCACCATCAAATTGATTTACCAACAAATGCCCTAAAGGTGAAGTGTATGGCAGGAAACACACCCATCTCTACATGCCCTACAGATAAAATTTTCTGTAGAATTTCACACTGGAGTGTGTATACAAAACATAAAATATTGTGTTCTGCTGCATGTATGTTTAATTTAATGTTAAACAGTGCTGCACGTATGTTTATTGTCAGAATATTTGAATGTTTTGATCATGCTTCACTCAAGAGTGTGTAGGAGAGAAGTCCTAACATGGCAGTATTACCATATTACATAGTACTACAAATGATACTGGTTTACTTCACAAGCAACTGTATAACTTTCTCATAAAAGAAAACCATGTTTTAAAGCCCAGCCGTATCACTGTCAGTAGAGTAACTGTAATATTAAGAAAGGTTTCTGCCATCAGATAAAGCAAAAATTCACTGATAAATAAGAAAATGCAAAGGCTTTAGAAAAATAATTACATGTAGCTGGCCAACAGATCTGCCTTTTAGAAACACTGTTTCTGTACTCACACAAATGAACAACACCTCTGACATTCACCAAGAATGACATTCACAGAGAAGGGGTTTTATTGTTTCAAAATGAGTTCATCACTCTCTCATATAGTGCAGGATCTTATTCCTGCCTTTGCTGGCTCCACTCTCTGTACACACACCAGGAATGATTACATCACTTTTGAGAGGTACAGAAAGAGCCAGGTACAGCTGACTTCACGGCACAGGAGCAGAAGCCCGCAGCTCGCTCTTCTCCCAGTGGTATAAAGCCCTGCCCCAAACCATTCAGGTGCTGGGAAGGGATTCCCACTCAACTGCCAGCAAAAGGCTGCAGTGGTTTCGGCCCAGCGCAGGGGCACTGAGTCAGCTTTGAGCCTATTCCACTATGCCCATCGCCTCACGCCATTCAAAGCCAAATACCAACATTTAAAGTAGAAAGATTCCAAAAAGTAGTAACTCCCACCCTTTCCTTTGCTGTACAGCTGCAAGTAAGGCTCGAGTTACCTTACAACAGAACCAATATAACAGGGAGAACAGCTCCTATCACACTTACTGAAGGCTTGTATTAGAAACATGCTACAACAACGCCTTACAGGCCACCCTCCATTTATGAGCTCAGCTGAGAAATTATCATTACACTGTGCAATAAACCTGATCAATACAGGGCTTTTCAAAGCAGTGAGACCATACAGCTCTGCTCTACAGGTTATTTCTAAACTCTGCATATTATTTCCAGAAAATTCTCCGAAAGTAAATACTGTTTAATCCACCACATTTATATTAATTCAACTATAAAATCAGTATCAACCATACATCCACATTGTGCAAGAAAAATATGACATTGTCTATGTACAAAATAAGTTCGTGGCAATTAAATCAATCTAAGCTAGAATAATCTGGTGCTGCTTTAACTTCTCATTAAATCGCTGTTGCACTAATTAACAATATTTGAGTAAGTTAATCACCTTTGTAGTGTATGCAAGGCTTAAGCCATAGTTTTTGCAAGCTACTGCATCAGTTTCATGCAAAAAGCTTCTATTACAGCTGCAAGGAAATTCCTACAAGTTCCATGATGGAACTAAGTTTCAGAGAAACAACACTCTGAAGTGTATGCAAACAATGCTACTAACAAAAAGTTGGGAAGCACGGGGGGATAATTCACTTTAAGTGGCCTGAAATCATTTAGCTAACATTTTTTAAACTTTTGTTAAGTGTAACTTCACAATTAAATTCTCTTTAAAAGGATGAAATAAAAAACCCCACAAATTTCCAAAAGTGCTTCTATGAAGTACATTTTCATGACACTTGAAAAGGGGATTATCAAAAAAGTAGATAATCTGCACTATAAACCCTGGACTCCTGCCAAGACATCTACAAAGCCAAAATCCCTTCAAGAAATGTCTCATAAAACCCCGTTTAAAGACTTGTAAGCTGAAAGACGATCTACTAAAACACCAGCCCAAAAGCAAAAGTCTTCCAGTGTCTCAGTTTTTCTGATAATCATTGGTTGAAATTCCTATTTGTTTAAAACCAGAAAAAAAATTTCAAAATAATCTTCCAGAAAATAAATTAGCCCCAGGTTTCCAGTTCTTTATCCTATCCTTCAGGTACTGCTGGAACTGCTCCTGAACCAGCAAGGACAACCAGCATTTATTAAAAAATATTTAAAAGTTTCCACTATTAGAGATAATACATCTGAAAGAAAAAAAAACCCTATGAATTAAGCAACAGAAAACAATGCTGAAAACAACATACAATGGAAATAATCCCTAAATATCATGCAACAAGCCTTTTACTGATACAGGGAGGTATTACTGACATTTGAATAAATGGCCAATATTTTTTAATCACAGTTTTTTAAATTTGACAACTGAGCAAAAAAGCTAATACAGTTGTTAAGTATTTTTAAAAATTCCTTGAAATAACAGCTAGCTTTCAACGTTCTTTCAAGTACTAATTTTAAAGGAGAAAAAACAGTATGTCATGCAAAAACACCACTTTGCCATTTAACCCATATACAATCTTTAATTAAACAGTTACATAGATTTTACTAACTGAAATTATGCAAAAGAATAATCTGAAATGTTACAACTAAGGGCTTGAATATAGCACTGGTATGAATGCTTTATTTAAAAACCTGTGCAATTTAACTCACCTCTGCCTCCTTTCTTCATCCTTTAAAACCTCATAGATGGCCACCAACTAAAACATACAAACAAAACACCAAAAAAGAAAACACAGAAAGATTTTAATTTATAACTGAATTTATACATTTTGAATAGTAGTATCATTTTTACATTTGCCAACAAATGACCTTTGCTAGTTTTTATTTTTCCCTACACCACTAAGTAGTGTGCAAAAGAAGGAGTAATATATTCATATACAAATGTCATCAGACACAAACAAGCAACTCTCATACAAGACTTTCTTCCCGTCCTCACATCTGTCAAACCAAGTCTTGTCTCAGTTAGATATCCCTTATTTCATCCTGAAGATCTTACTAAAATCAAGTAAGCTGAATTCAGCCCAAGGTACATTTTTAAAGGTAGAGCTAATTACAAAGTCATTCTATTTCACTCTACAAATACTCAAAAATAACTAAAATGAATTACTTTCATCAAATTATGCCTATCTAGGACTTGTGTTGAGAACTGACCAGAAATTTTCCCCATGGCTTTTGAAGTGCAAAACATATTTACCTCCTAAGAGTATAAGCATTATGTTCAAAGTATTTTTAATATACAGGTAAATATGAAATACAAGTTATCGAACAAGTCAATTCCAAAAAAAGTGTACTTGGTTTTAGTCTAGCTACATCAGCAAAACCGTAATTCAATGTTTAACTTACTAATTTCAAAGGTGTACCCCTGTTCTTACTAAAACAACATCAACATAAAAATTCTGTTTTCCCCTAAAAGTTTTATTGCCACACATTTTACTTACTTGCCTAAACTGTATTTCTGCATTTTCATCTTTATTCTTGTCTGGGTGTAGAATCAGAGAAAGCTTTCGATATGCTTTCCGAATGTCTGCAGATGAAGCATCCTGAAAAAGAGGAAAACAAAGCAAATTGTGAGAAACCAATTCCCTGAACTTTTTGAAGATCTGTAGACAGCCAACCAAGGGCAGGAACTAAGGCAATGTAATTTGAGACATCTAACAACCAAACCTGCAACCAGCCCAGCCTAAATGACTTAACAGCCATTCAGTCCAATTCATCTTTCATCTTAACTCCTTTCATTACCATACATCCATTACAACGACATTTGCCAATACTTTCAAACACTTTCTTGCTTAAAACCTAGCCTGGGCACCTTCTGCACCATTTAAAAGTTCAACTGAAAACTGAAAATTATTGCATCTGCATATCTTCAAGACAGACATAATTTCAGCAAATTATCATGCTCAATTTCCCAAACTCAGGACTTGCTAGGAACTCTTCCCTTATTAATATTTACATGCAATTCACTCCTAATAGGACTTCCATTCAACTTCAGCTTCACCATGTCTAAAGAATTGTATTTTTCTAAAGTAGCTTCAAATTGCAGTCTTGGAGCTATACTGTAGCACTGACATCAATCTATACCTTAATCATTGTAAGAATTGCACACATTTTGGGAGAAAAAATAAAATTAAACACAAAACAATGTACCAACTAAGCTGCACAAATGCAAATTTCTGAATAATGACTGCTATTTAGTACATGCTGCAAAGATATCCAGAAATGAAGATATCAAGAGTGGTATTCTATGTCATATAGGTGTAATCCTCACCAGAATATACACAAAGCACAACATTTAAACAGAACTACTTGCATTTTACTGCTAAAATGTCCAAGGCAACACTTTAGAAATCAACTGCTTATCTGACAATTTTAATTTCTTGATTTTAGATACACTATTCCTAAGTATATTCTCTCTCTCAAAATTACAGTGTAAACAGGGATTAAAAACCCAGACCTGAATTAGCCATAGAGTGGAGTGAAATAAGATAATAATTAATGCAATACTATAATTAGTCTGCAAGGCTTTTTATTATACATCATTACTTTAATTTTGGTTTTATAACATAAGGCTATTAAAATGCTGTGTACAAGTTTGGGCCCACAGTGAATAATAGAAAAAAAATGAACTAGGGGAAGGAGAAAAGCAGGGGAAAATGCAGAATTTGTGAAAATACAGCATGGAAACTATCTTTAAGGAAGTTCGTATTTTCCCCTAATAAAAGACCAAATTTTCCGTAGTCTCTTCTCAGTCAAAGGAAAATGTTTTTACTACTGAAAGAAGATTTCTCCTGAAAATACCACATATCCATGTTTAAATTTTTCCATTTTCAACAGCTACTTCTAAGGCATGTGCACACTGAAGCTGAATTCCTCTGCTCACACAGTAACTTGCTTCCAGCTTGATTACTGCCAATGAGTTGTTTCATATTGCCATTGTTCCATAGGTTTATTTTTAACTCTCAGCTAAGGGGAAGGAAGAGACTAAATATCTATTTTAAGCTCAAAGAAACATTAAATCCTTGAGACATGGACTTAATAGAATTATATGAAATACATGCGAAAATGAGATGTAAAAATATCTTTTAAAAATTAAGGACTGAGACTATGATAACCTTGACAAATGAGTACCTCTGTATTTGTATTTTGGATAAACTATAACTTATTCCTTCTCTACCACACATTTAGATGTGCTGGGTATTATTTTTGGAGCACTCATGATTAACAACACATGATTATGTTTTATCAGTTAAAAACCTAACAGCTGTTCAGCAATATTCTTCCAATTGCTTCAAACAACAAACAAGCAAAAAACAAGTTACAGTGTTTTCGGATGTATCTGAAGAACTGAAATTTAATTTTATTTGGGAGCAGCAGGATTGTTTGTGTAAGAGATCAAGACAAAAGGTATTTCATCTGTTCAATGCTTAAGCAAAGCAAAAGATCCCAAGACAACTCTGAAATTATTAAGTTGCTTAAATATTTATGTTGTTTCACCTTGAGAAGCTGAAATAAATGTATAAACATACAAACTTATAAAACCAGACTGTTCACCTTAGTTACCAGAAATAATGTAGAGATTGTTTTGTTTCCCCTCATCTACCAATCCAGTCAGCTATTTCATAAACAACACAGGCTTTTCTTCAAATAAAACATAATTATTTAAACACTACTATAGCAAATAAAAACCCAGGAAATAGTTTACTGGCCATGGTTTTCTCTAAACCATGAAAGTGATCTTTATCAACATATCAGCTTATTGTCATTAGGCCTCTAAAAGGTTGAAGAGTGTATTATAATATCAACAAATGACTAAATAATGGGATATTACTGTCAATTATTTCATTACAACTGGCACATATTCATTTCTAAAGCAGTAAGTCTGCCTCCTCACCCATTCTCCACAATACCTCCAAACATAACACAGAGGACCGTTGTATATTCCAAACATTTTGCCAATTAATGCTACCTATATGTGCTGTTAGGCACCTTCAGGCAGTGTTCCAGATCCTCTAGGACCCGCCCTGAACAAAAGTAATTGGTTTTTGAGAAAAGACTCATCTCTACAGAACCTCCTACCAGTGTATGACTCTAAATAAGCTATAAAGAATGATTCTTTCCAACCAATAAAGAAACACCTCCCCCAGTGATGTCAGCTGCTCTAAGAGACCTGACTGCTGGCCATCTTCAGTAACATTTCCATAAAAGCTAAGGCTTTTAAACACAGAGTTAAGACTCGGTGTTTTCTAAAGACTAAGACATTATTTTACATATTGCAACAGAAGTCTAGAGACTAAAGCCATGACCAAACTAAGGTTTTGCTTGTTTAAAAGAAACAACATGTTAGGTTGCTTTGTTTACTAGAGAAATCTCAATCTCAATTACATCTAAGGAGGGAAAAGTAAAACATGTATAAGCATCTCAGTTAATAGCAGAAGGAGCTGGTAATGTTACAGACAACAAGTGCTGCTGATTCACTGATTTCTCCAACACTACTTCAGGTTTGCAAGCTTTGCCACCAGTTGTTGCAAATAAGCCTGTCACACTGTCACCCTCAAGTGGATACAAACATCATGAGTATCACCTCATTTCCTGATAAATATCCTTCCAAAGCAATATTATACTTCCATCATACTTCCAAGGTTGAACATCTCTTTGTTTTGTGCTAGAACTGGTTCTCAGAAATACAAAACCGCAAGTTGTCTACACTTAGGTAGGCCATAGTATGGCTTCCTATGCATGGAAATATGCAAGTATTCATTTTTTAATGCCCAACACTTAATCAAACAGAATGTCCATGTGCCTAGTTACATGACCTCTAGGCAGAACTTAAACATTAAATCTTGCACATTTTTTCATAGTTCCTTATATTTCAAACAAGTATTTTAGCATAGAACAAAACTAACATTTTAAGGAATCAACAGAATGTCAAAAGTTAAACACATTTCCTAAGGTTCTCTGCTGGACTTTCACATTTTTTCTGAAGGGCAATACATGTCACGTTCAAAGAGTGGGATAGAAGAAGAAAGAGTGGGATAGAAGAAGAAACATTCTTCTCCCTATATATGATGTACTTTTGGCAGCTTGTTGAATTCTGACAATGAAAAACACATTACTAAATTTCATTTTACTCAGCATCATGTCCATATTCTCTAGTATTACCAAGGAAAGTTCTCTCATACTAGGAACACAGAAAAGAATTTTTCACAACAACAAAAAAATAAAATACACAAATGCACATTTGCTTTCCATTCTTTTAAAATTAAATTCCTGCTCAAGATGCACGAAGTTTTAAATCTGATCTCCTCCTCTGCCTATACAAATTCAGAGTCCCACAGAGCTCATGTCCACCTTTACAATAAATCAAACAACTGGTGTAGTACACAGTACAAGCATATTACTCCATTGCCTTCCATTCCTAATGTAACTATGATTACTAATGAAGCTAAAAAAAAGCCTCATTGTGTTCCCAAGACAATTCTTGGTGAACACATAACATATCAGATATTGCCATAGGCAAACAGTGATTAGGTCAAGGGGAAAAAATAATCAATGTCTACATAGTTTTCACTTACCAACATACACAATTCAAAACCTAAATTGTTCCCTTGAGTGCAATGCAGTTATACAACAAGACTTAGTTACTCACAATTTAGCAACTGCTTCTAACACAGTAAATGTGCTCAATTCATCTTGGGTTTTAAATATGTCTGCCAATGTCTTCAAATAGGTGGCAGTATCTGTATTAGCAATGGGAAGGCACATGGTCCCAGAACCAGCTATGCAGATAGAAATCACGTTTCTATTCACTTGCAGTTTGTCCAATCACTAGTTAACAGGAGAGAGGAAAATGACATCGGTATATCTATTTCACTGCAGTGCTGCTGAATGACTGTGTAGAATTTTCCACAGCCATGTTACTGAAGCTATGTGGCAAAAAGTGTCAACTGTATAGAGCACCAGCTGACTGTATTTCAAGTCTGAACTTGTTAGTAACATCAGTACAGGCAAGCTTTCATGAGGCCTTTTTCAGCCTTCCCAAACTATAAATCAAACCCATGAAACTTTCACGTTTGGATTTTCTAATTTTCTTTTTTTTTTTTTATTCTAGAGCAATTCAAATGTATTGGGTTTCTTTGATAAAAATATTTCATTCTGTGTAGAAGAGACGGTATAAATCACTACTTTCCTTCTGGTGAACATCAGCCATACAAGCTGAAGCAGAATTGTAGGAAACAAAGTAAGCTTTGTAAATTTACAGTCACTTGTTTTTCTACTATGATTTCAAACTGCAGGATGTACAGCCTGTCCCCCAAAACTCACAAACAAGCAGGCACAGATAACTGGACGGACATTACCACCATCTATTAAACATTGTGTCAACACTGATACCATCTATTTGTTTGTCTTCATGTGAAGTCCACAGAAAACGAATATCTTTAAGTGTCAGAGAACAAACAAACGTGATGTAGGTCAACGATTAAATATCCACTGTCCTCATTCCTTAAGCAGCATCAAGGAACTCAGGGTGACTGCCTCCTTAGTGCCTCATTATCATATGGAGACAGAACAGTGACAGCTGTGACTCCACAACCCCTGGCTAGGTGACTCTTAGGATGGAAACCATACATCTAAGATCCTTTTTCCTTATTCTTTACCCCCTCTTTGGTTTAGCACAGGCTGACACAGACCCTCAATACCACTCCCAGATTTACTTCACACATACTCACGGCAACCTGGTCCTAATTTAAGCTCCCGTGACCAGATTAGTTCCAAGAAGTACACCTGAATTTGCCAAGTCTGCATGTGGAAAAACATTTATGAGGGAAATAGAATCTTGCAGAAAATTCCAGAGGTGGGAAGGACCTGCTGGCAATCCTGAAGAATATAATTCTAGGAAAGGAAAACAAGTGTCTCCCAGAAGACCAAGCATTATCTGTGAACTTTCATAGTTAATAGATACCAGCTGAGTTTTGGCTTAAATTTCTCGCTGCATAACCTTTGTTCAATTACCCTTTATTTTTACTGAACTTCTTTCTAAGACACTCATCTTTTCCAAGGACGTAAAATGAGTTAAACTCAAAATTGCTGCTTGTCTACAGATGAATACTCGGAGCATACGCAGGGAGGAGAAGAGATCTGCTCTGCTGCAAACCCAGCCATGTGTCTCACAACATTCCATTGATTTAAACTGAATGACAGCACAGCAGGGAAATACATAGGAACTAAAAATAATATTAAAAAGGTGTTTTAATGCTTTTTTATGCTGCTAAGTTTTAAAGCAATTCATGAAATGAAAATGAATACAAACCAGCACAATGTATTCCTGTAAGCTTCTGATAACTGGCACAATCCCTTCACTGGCATGTTTGTTTCCAGGGGAGTGTGTCAAATGGAAGAAGACTCTGTTTTCAGCCTAGCATGCCAAATGAATGAAAATTCTGCTGCCTCATGCTTGAGAAACCAAAAAAAGTGCTCTCCTCAGACATGTGCACATTTATATGGGCTTAGGTTTTCTTCACCAACTTGAACAACAGTATTTATATATAATTTTTTCTTCCTTTCAACTATTTTACCTTCTGCATTTTTTCAGAAACGGACTACTTAGGAAAAACTACACTGTCCAAGAGAACAGCATCATGTACAACCATAAGTGCATATTTTAATATAAACTTTGTGTCTGAGATGCAGAGAACGCTCATCAACTCTCAACAGCTTTAGAATTACTCTTCAAATTCACAGTCGATAGAGGCTACCAAACAACAACTGAGGACAACTCACGCCAAAACTGACTAATAAAAAATTCTTCCTACTGCTGTATTTTATTTCCATTAAGTTTTCTATTCTGATAGTTCAAATCGAAGGAATTTGTAGATATTCTTTACTTACTTCACATGCTTTTCCAGGAACACTATTACATATTTATTTTTTTATTCTATTTGATACATTACATTTATTGTTTACATAGTTACATGTGTTACATATTTTTATAATATAGATAGTTGTATGTTTTTATATATACGTGTCTTCATATACCTTATAGGCTAAAGAAAGTTGTTTCTAGTGAGTTCTCTTAAAAATCTGCCTATTACATCTGAGATTTCCAGCCTACAGCTCTCACATAAAAACATTACCTACAAAATTCCTGATCCTGCAACATTTTCAGAGGAACTAAGTTGCTGCAAAGAAAGATTACTGCTTTTGCAGCCCAGGTTGGCAGGGAAAGCAAAATGTGGTGTCTCCTGCAGTGCATTTCATGCTCAATGCCTTTGCTCTCAGATAGCACAGCCCCTTGATTGGCAAGAGGTGACACTATACCCAAGGACAGCTGCATGCAGTCCACATTCACTGTGGAGCAAGAGCAAAGATTTTAGGGTGTTGCATCTGACAAGTTCCAACCCTTCCCATGATGTAATACCAAAAATATGCTGCTATTTGACTGTTTATATAATCCTCTTCCTACATTTCTGCTTCAGAACGTTTCCAGATTCTTTTCTTAGGGTAAGGAATTAAAGAAAATAAGAAAATCAGCAAGGTTACATCCATACCACACCTTTAACTCTTCCTCCTTTTGCTATTCCTGTTCTCATTACGCCCTTCCACCAGAACTGACCCATACACTCTGACACATCTAGACATCTTTTCAAAAAACACTTCCCTGATTTCAGTTCAAGGGTAGTTTTTTGGAGGGAGATTTCTAACAACTACAGACTAAGGTCTTAACAAAAACTAAATACCTATTTAAAAAATAAATAATAACCCCCCCAAAAATTGTTTGAGCTTCTAATTACTATATTCCTGTGTCACCTAAACAGTTACTGTCACTTCTGTGTCTACAACTTCAATTGCTAAAACTTTTCATGCTTTTGGAAGGGGTTTATTACCCTCTTTCTGATGGCCAAAAAATGAGGAAAGAGCCTTTGAGGGACAGGATATAGGAGGTATGACTGAAAACATAAAGCCATACAAGAGATAAACAGAGTACAATTACCTTCAACACAGAAGTTTTTAAAAATATACCCATTATCTTATGCATCAACACCACTTACAAGGTGAATAATCCCCACAGGCATTAATTTCTAGAATAAACATTAACTATTTATTAGCAACTTCTTCAGCATGTCAGCAGTGAAGGACACCAATTTATATGCCCATACACCCAGATACATCCATCATACATACTGTACAATGCTCTAATTTAAATACTTGTAACTGTTGCTCAACTTCATGAAACATTTTAAGAACACAGTTAAATAAGTTTGGAAAGAATAGTGTGACCATTTTTGTATGCTGACTTTAGTAAGCTGACTTTAGTAATGCTTTTAATGTACAACCTTACTTTAAACAAGTGACAAAAACATGGGTATCATAAAACTTCTCTTGCAAGAGCAAAACAAAATGGAAAGAAAATAAAAATAAATCATAAGTTAAACATTCAAAGGCTCCAACAGTCAAAAACGAAAAGGTGTATCAAATAGGATTTTATAAAGCCTGTGTTCCAAGCCCACACTCAGTATTTTAACTGGCAGGTGAGTAACAGAATCATGATTAATCAGGTAGCTAACACTAACCTGACAAACCTACACGATGCAGACATACAGAACTAGAGTTTTAAAAGATTTGGACAAATCAGAGAATTGCTGTAAAAAAATATGACCTTATTTCTTAAATGAAAGACTAATGGTCTACATCTGGACAGAATTCATCAACTACAAAAACATAGGCTAGAAAAAAGCAGTTAGGCAGAAATGATCAGTAAATCACAAGCTGAGTGTGAGTCAGAGGCACGATGCTGCCTTTCTGTGCCTCACAGCACTGTGACACGAGCAGTATGGCAACAAACAGCCGTGCCATGTCACGCAGCAATTGTAAGACCTCAGCAGATTGCTGCATCCAGTTCAAACAATACAATTAAAGACAGCCAGGAACATGTTCAGATGACAAACAAAGAAATCTTACTAATAAGAGGTCTAGAAGAATAGAACAGTGATTTGTTCAGAGAAACCAAAAGAACAAGAGTGACTTAAGCTCACTGAAAAGGCAGCTGACACAAGGAAATAAGGTATTTAAATATGCAAAAGGTAGCTTTAAAGGAAAACTTTAATTATTGCTTTGTCTGATGTACCTGGGGCTAAGCACTATCAGGCAGCTGGCAGCACAGGAAGATTCAAGTCAGGTACCAGGAAAACATCCCATAAGCAACACTAGCATATCACTGGAACAGACTGCTGAAGTCTCTTTTACAATCAAGTCTTGCATGCATTTATCAGGCAGGACTTCGATTTAACCAGCTCTGTCACAGCAGGGTACAGTAGGTCACTAACAGTCTTGTATTTTAGAATTTAAATACCCTTTTGATGATCAATTTAATAATTGCTCTGAAAATATTCCAACTGGATTTACTGCATCTGTTTATGTGGTTTAAAAGGTCCTAGCTGAAAGACAATATTCTTGCCACACTGAAGATGACAGATGTTCATGCCGGAAGAGTCCATGAAATTTTCACAGAACCTAAAACGGCTTCGAAAGGAGTGGCAAATAAAAAGGGGGGGCAGGAAACACTTCTTTGCTATGAAAACCCATGGGACCCCACTCCATGATTTGTACCACTAGGCATTAGGCTTATTTGTCCTGTTACACAGCAGCTGCTCCAAACTAAGAAAGTCATCCCGTAGCAGATGATCACAAGTAAGGCATCCATATAATCTGAGTTTAGAATACTTTTCCATCCATTACCAGCTTTAACCTTGAAAGATGGTAATACAGAACAGATATGATAAGCAAGATTCCTTGACAATGTCAGATGAAAATAAGGACTAAGCTGAACAAGAAAAACAAGCAGAAATTTCTACAAGTAAAACTTAAAAAAAAAAAAATTAACTATTCCTTTAAAAATGTTCTGTATCTGGTTTATTATAAATACATCCTTAAGTGCAGCAACAAAACCACATCAATCAGGATAGGCTAGAGCTGCTGCAGTAAACCACATCCATGCAGAGCAGGTATAATTTATTCATTTAAGACAGAAAGTAGGAGCACCTCTCTCCAAATCTTATATTTATATAATATATGTTTACAATATATTTATATATTTTTCACTTAATATATTTCATATTTGTTTCCACCCTACTTTTCCTATATTACTGAAGGGCTCATTTTGTAGAAGCAGTGTTATTTTTCTTAGGTTAAGGACACTTAGAAATAGCTCTGTCCACTGCTTGAGCTGTGAGATCCAGGTGTACCTGAGTCCACAGTCTTTCATCTGTTTGTTTATCCTCCTAGAGTCTGAAAGAAGACACGAAGCATTTACTGAGATCAAGCAGTTTTTCATCTCATGGCTGCAAAATCCACATTGTCCAGTTTGAATGAATTCTTAGCACCTTTTTCCAGAAAATAACCATTGTTAAATGAAAAAAAATAGAAAACACCTCATGTGTGACGTGGTTATATTTTCCATGAATAAAACCATATTAGGGGAGTGCCACCCATGTACCACAAGGCAAAATTGTTTCACTATTTATTTTTTGGCACATAAAAGAGAAAATGTCTACAAATCCTGAGCTGTGGGCTATTCATTTAAGAGTTGGACTTGATCCTTGAGGGTCTCTTCCAACTCAGAATATTCTGTGATCTTAAAAAAAAAAAAATCAAATGTAAGCAGTCATAAGGTAAAATATTTTTTCTCTTTTTTTTAACTTCAAACCCAGCTGATCAGAAGCAGCAAAATGCTGCATATTTTTAATCAAAGATGCTTCATTACACTATGCTAAGGTAACTTAGAGATTATACAGTATACTAATACTTCTGAAAGCCCTAAAATACATTTATTAAAAGGTACTAATTTATTCAAAATTTATTTCTATGTGTATTTTTCTCAAAAACATTGTTTTGAATAGACAGGCTTATAAAGAACTACCATCAGCATTTGTCAAATTCTTTCCTTCTTTATTCAGAATACTTTCTACTGAGCTAGTTAGGATTTAGCCCTACCAGTCATGTAGGAGAGTCGTATAATGATTCCTTTATACTCATTAACTACCATTTTAATGAGCTATTACTACCTCGGGACTCAGAAGACCTCAGGGAGGTTGTAACATGCCACTACCTATATAGTAATTCACTGCTGAGTTAGTACATAGCCTCCTTGAAAGAATATAGGAATGCCCTCCATCACTGTCTTTAGTTCAGATGCCAGCATCAGCAAAATTTTTGCATGTAAGACACATCCCATCCTAAAACTTTACAAGCATCTCAGTTAAACTCCAATAAGCTTAACAGATTACTGTAAGTGCAGCCCACCATGTTGCTAAATGTTTTCACTCTCCTAACAAAAGGAGCTGAAATTATGAGCATTGTCTATCACTTCAGCTCACAGTCTGATGGCATAAAATATTGCAAATCTGATCAAGGGCCAGGGCAGGAGGAAGGGGAAACGACCATCGCAAAAGGCTATTGGCAAAATCCGCCAGAATCTCTATGAGTCATAAATTAGGCAGCTGATGTCCAAAGGCACACAGATAGAGAAATCAAGTTCAGCATTAGAAACCATCAATTAAAATTCACACAGAAAATTAATTTATAAGCAACTGAAGCCTAAATAATGTTAAAATTTAAACATTGCAGACATATGTGAAAAGCCACATAAATGCAACGACTTATGATGGGACTAACTTGAAGACAGCCTTTCCCATTCAGTAGCAATTTTGTATGGAAAACTGGCATTATGGTTTCTAAAAATGCTTATCTGACATTATTTCTAGCGAGAATGAGCCAAATAATCCTTAAGGAAGATAATTACCTCTCAAGATTTATGACAGCTGTGGGCAGATACTGTTACACACAGTGGCACGCTGTTCCCTGAATTGCCCTCTGTGTTTTTCAAATCAAAATGTTTTAACTGAACCACACAGGTCCAAGCAAGGGGCAGAAAGATCCCTTCCCTGCTTTTCATAAAGCCGCTCCCTGCAAGCAGTTATTCTCTTCTCTTCCAGTACTTTGGAGGCATTTTTGCATCAGGGAAGGAGGGGGTAATTCATGCTGATTCATAAACTGCCTCCTCTTTTGGTCTGCAAGAGCTGAACCAGACACTGAAACACAGACAAGAGAGAGAGCACAGGTCCACACAAGGAAGAGAAGCAGAGAAGATGAGCGAAGGAAACACTTCTGATCTCCTTCAAGTGTTCTTCAGTCAGCTGAGTGCAACACCCAACAGCCTCACCACTACAAAAGGCAGTGGGTATCAACCACATGTACGTGCCTGTTTCTCTCCTTATGCACAAAAATAATTCAGCAAAACAAGCCTTTTGTGCCAATAAGCTAGATAGTTCATCACCACCCTCAGAGCACTGAGAAAGGCACAGTAACAGCCCATACTCAATACTCGCCCTGAAGTCATGACTGAAACAGATTGGGAAATGCTCCCTGCTTCCTAAGAGAAAAACAAGTAAAGGAGCTAATGTAAGGTCAGTTTTTCAGCCACCAATATTCACAGGTAGCAGCTGTATGGATTGTATTTGCCTCTCTTCATGTGTCGTGCACTCATAGAGATCTGTCCTCAAGTCACAAAAGCAGAGTTGAAACTGAACTACTAAAGAAATCTCTTGCTTCCTCCATTTCCATTTTCATCATAAGCAGAAGTAACAGATAAGAGGAATTTTCTTCTGACACCTGTATTTCAAGGATACCTCCTCAGACTGGAAGGATTACAGAGCAAAAAAGAGAGCCAACTGCAGGACCTAAAAAGTTGGGTGAGCAGAGCTGATAGCAAGACAAACACTGCAAAAGGCAAAAAAGAACAAAATGAAGAGGAAAAGTATGCCTTTTTCTGTGCCTGTGGAAAAGAAGAATTAGCAGTTGAGTGAGCAGCAATAAGAACTTGGCACAGGTTGCACCCCATTAACTGTGCTACCAGAAATCTGTTTCAGCCAACAGACTGCAGAAGATAGTGGCTACTACCAATTCATTACTTGCCTCTCAACATGGGATTACAGGATTATCAGCATCAAAGATAACAGCGAAAGTTGGGAGATAAAACTGTGGTCCTGCTGCCTCAAGTAGAAACACTGGGAAATGTAGATTATTTCAAATGCATAAGATAAGATTTAAATGAAGCAAGGATAAATCTTAACATGGGTTCTCCTCCAAGTTTTCAAGTTATGAAGTCAAGACTAAAAGAAAAATCATCATTCAAGTAAAAATATAATTAGTAGGTAACTTTTCACACAGGGGGAGAGGAAAGGACTGCGAGTACACAACTACTACGCAGAAATGAGCATTTTGTTACTGACAATCCTGCAAGTAACAATAATACCTAAAACTGCATTTCCCTCTGCGTCATAATCCCAACCATGGAATCTAATCCACGAAGAGTTTTTTCCCCCAACAGATGCAATTTCTTCTTCTCATAACTTCTCTTTTTTGGAAGGAAGAAAACCCAAACACAAAACAACGGCGGCAGAAATACTGCAGAACTAGCTCTGAAAAAATCTGTCCCAGTAAATACCACTGGACAACATAACAGAAATACTTACTTCAAAGTGAAGAAACCAGGAAGAAGGAAGAAAGTACCAAAATTAATCTGTTTCCTCATCTAGCTCCCCTCTTTCAACCAGTACCACACAAACCCTGAGCAGATGCCAGCAGTGGAAGCTGAATACCCTGTGGCAATGTCAACAAAGAGCAAACAGACATAAAGGATAAAAATATTTGGTTTTTGTTCTTTGAATCAAGAGAAAGGATGAAACTTTGTAAGTAGCAAGAGAAGGTATGGTTAAAAAATGATGAGATTGCCAAAAGTTAAGAGGTTAATTTTAATTTAATTCCATCTAAAATGTAAGCTTACCATTTAAAAATTAGTAGATAACATAAATATGATAAAGATAATACATGCTACAAACAATAATGAATATTCTGAACAACTAAAGGGGATTTGGGAAGAACTCGGTGATTCCCTGAAAGGAACTACAATCTGTCTGTCGTTACTCCTGCCACTCTGTCTTTATGCCACACGCAGAAGATGACTGCTTACCCAGCGAGCAGCTATTCAGGATTTTTCTCCACGCATTTATTCATGTGTGGCCTCATCTGCTCGTAGCTGCATGCTGTTCAAACATGTTTGGAAGCTGCGGCTATTTGTTTTGAAGCCCATCTTGATGGCATCAGAGTTCATCAATATTATTCACCATTGTAGTCTCTTATGAGACAAGCGGACATTACTTACCTTTTTTAATATATCATAAAATGAGGCACAGATTAAGGTAAAATCATCAGTAATCTCAGGTGGTAATTCTATCTCAGATATGATTTTTCCAAGTGCTCGGTATCAAACAACATTTCATACATTCAGGGCACAGACTTTAATCGACTTCAGCTGCAGCTGCAAACCCTCAGCATTTCTGCATATAAGGCCCTAGTACCTCAAATTATGCAACCAGAATTGCAGAGCACTCAAATCAATTAGTCACCACTTGGGAAAAGTTTCGTTTAAACGACTTGCCGAGCATCACATAGGAATTCTGTGGCAGAGAGAGGAACAGAATTCAATCCTCAAGGGCACTTTTCGTCTGACTAGCTTACCCATGAAACCATTTCCCCCCCGCAATCTTCTCCCCCACTCGCTACATACCCTCAACATCTACAGGTTAAACAGTTTTTACAGACAACAGTCTCTTTCAATACATAAGCCTGAAGCTGCACTGGGGCCAGATCTCTCCCTGAGCCTGAATAAGTAAAGACCCTGTAGAATATAATGTAGTGAATTAAAAATCATCACAATGAACAAGCACAAAGAAACCAAATTAAGATCTGAAACATTCTGAAAACTGACATTCCCTAATTTTAGAGTATGCAGCCCCAGAAATCTGTTCCTAGTCTTTTAAAAGTGATATTAAGGTACATGGCTGCGGTACAAAAAGACAGAGAAACAAGCTGATTCGGAAAGGAATAAAAATTTGCATAACCAATGCAGACCTGCTTTATAATACTAACTCACAAGCAGTGTTTTTCCCCCTCCCTTTAAACAAACCCCAGCTCTCTGAAGCATCATTTTGATTCCAACAGGCTCCACTAAACTGTGGAAGAATCTGGCTAGTTAACAACTTGCCTTTTTCAAATTACTGATCTTAACACAAATAGAACATGAAATGGATTTTTCCTTAGAAGTGTAACATTTCTGTGAGATGTGCAGTAGTACTGGTGTCTTCACAGACACAGAATATCATCGTAAAAGGGTTTGGAGAAATCAGTAAAGCAAGTGCATCAATTAGGAAAGGAAAGGAAACTGCATGTATTTAAAGCAGATGAGCCTAGGTGCAGACAGACAGGTCTAAAACACAGTGTCCATGCAACTGATGATTCTCTTACAGGAAAATGTACTTTGTCTCAAAAGACCCAGAAGTATTTACCAAGCACTTTCTGCAAGGCTTATGTATTTTTATCACCTATGACAAAGCAGCCCAAGTCCCAGCACCTTCCAAAATCTCTAAAGTATAATGAAAGTAATGAGATTCTAAAAATAATGGCAGCCCCATGAGAAAGCAGTAAAGTATTTTAATTACTAATTCTCTTATGGTACAACAAAGTTCTTCCTTAATAATTCAACAGAAGCTCCCTACACGAGAGGGTACTCGGAAAAACAAATGGAGATATCTACTTTTAGATCACAAATAACCTCAACAATTTTTAACCAAATTATTTGGAATCTAACCGAAATATAATTTGTGAGGCACATTTTCAGGAGTTATAAATAATCCAGAACTGTTTTACTTATGTGAATGGCATTGTTAGCATTTATCCATACAAGACATACTTGCAATACTTTATATTGCTTCTATCTCTATTTATCACATTAAACGCAAAACATTTGACTAAGAGTTGAAAAGCTTTATATACCCTGGAAGACAAATTCCATTAAGCTGAATAAACATGACTAATCCAAGCCTTTCCTTAAAAAAGCCCCAGGACTCTAAGTATTGCAGTAATATTTTTGATACAATATTTCATGTATTTTATTTTTGATGTGGCGTGTTATCCCTGCACTATATAAAAGAATAACTTAAAATATAGAACCATACTATTCCCACATGGGGCAATCAAAACTTGCATGCAATTAAACCAACATTGTTTTAAATACTGAAATTTCAACTACACAAGTTTTCAGGAATACTAGGACTCATGTGTGTACTTACATGGGAGTCAAATGCTATTGCTGCCTAAATACTGATGGAATCGTGCTCTCAAACTGACAAGCATGCTAAACTTTAATTCGATAATATTTACAGATCTCCAGTCAAACTCATATCTATAAACTGAAAAATTTTGTTTTCTTTATGAAATGAGTCTACAGAAATCTTCAGCTGGGTCTGAAATATAAGTGAGTATTGAATAAGGACACACAAACAAAAAAACTTGCTGTTCACCACCTAAATAAGTTGCAACAGAAGTTCAAATTCTGAAAGGCTCTCTTATGGCAAAATAAAACATAAAGAGTTAATTATATGAGCAATTTTCAATTCTTCCTATTTATTCTGTTCTCACTAAACACTTCAATAAATGCTAATCATTACACAGTTTTCTATAACCAGTTTTATCATTTTTCTATTATTCTACAATTATAACAAAGAATTGTTATTGAATTCTATAATTGCTAATATAAATTAGAATTGTTTAGAAAGTCTCTTCATTGCAGGGAAACTTCTGATTATTTTCAGCAATTCCATAGCTTTGAATAGTGACTCTCCTCTATCACTATTAAAAAGCAAGTAAATGTGAAAATGAACTTCACAAGAGTCTTCAGTTCTGGTAAGGCATTTTTATTTATAAATTACAAAGTGAAGTATTGCCTACATAAAGTGAATTAATTCTTTGTTCAAAATACACATCAGAGTAAACATAGGAATAGTGAAGGCTATTAACTCCAGATACTGGTTGGTAATTTGTTCCATTTTATGCCTTTTCCAAGAACTGACTTGTTCCTTCTGCCCACACAGGAAGTGACCATTTGGGATTTGCTCAGCAGTCAAGGATAAATAAAAATAAAATACCATCAACAAACCTCAAAGTTTTAATGATAAAGTTAATATAAAGATATAACTAAGAGACAGTTTCAGGGCAAAAATTATCCCAAGTGTTAGCACAGTAAAAGAAAAAGGCCAGAGGATTTTTAAAAGATCAATATGAATTTGCTGACTTCCACAGAGATAAAACCTAGAAATTGAGACCTTTACTATTATTGGCAACTCTTTACCAGATAAGGAGAAATAAAAGTAACACATTGCTTCTGGGGAATTGCTACTACTGCACTGATTAATATAGAAACTATTTAGCACAAACTAGTTACCCTCTAGAAAGCACGAGAGTTGCACTACATTCACAGCCTTTTTTTCCCCCTTTTATAAAATGTGATTTCTTCCACACAATATTTAACAATTGTATGCAGCCATATAACATGCACCCCCTGAACAAGCTGTCCATCAGCTAGATAAACCTAGGATGAAAAAACCCAACCCAACCAACCAGATTTTTTAAATAATTTATATTTGCTAAAATTCTTAACAATCACCTAGAAAAATAAAATTTATTTTGCACAAATAGATGTATTCTTCCCATATCTGATTTTTGGCATTTATGCTGCTCATCCTGGCAAGCAAAACACAGTAAGATTAACATTAACTTCTTAAAACAGATTTCATGTTTCAAACGCTGCCATAACTTTCTTGTATCTTTCAAATTTCAGATTCCCCCAAAATGAACAGTAGCAGCTAGAAAAGCTTGCACCACCTTATCATAAAATTGTATTGCAGCACAGTAGCTAAGATTTTCCAATGACATTAAATAAATGCAGCCATACCATGTAATGGAGTAAAATTACATTGTTTTCCAACAAATCTTACTGAAAACAGCATTGACAAGAAACCCATTCCAACACCATTTTATACACAACAAACTAATGCCATAGATGAAATGCTACAGTCTCACAAGGGCATTTCCAGCAAATGAGTCTCCCCTGACTAAAACCATCATTCTAAATACTGCACTATCTTTGACTCCATCTTCTAACCTGTTCTTTCTACCACTTGACAGAATTTGTATTTGGTACTTATTTGATAAAATAAACTTGAATTTTCCCCAGTAAGTTTGCTCTGGCTGCCATTATATTTAACCAGCACAGCAGTCCATCAATTCAAATTGCTAACATTATTATGAAGAATAATACTAATTACAAAGAATAACGTGCTTTAATACTTTTTAAAAACAAGAATGGCACCTGAAACCAAAATAAATATTTGATAGCTCTGGCAATTTTAACTTATTTTCAACTGTGAGTTTATATAATACTATTATAGAACTAGAATAATGCTGATAATGATTACAACATTCAGTAATTATGCAAATCTGGAGTTTGCTTTTTGACATTCTCTTAAATTAGTACCAGGCTTCTCACATGGAAAACTTAAAAAACCAAGTTCTTTACTCATCATCCAATCAAAAATATAACTGCAAAATATTAGCTATGTGTATTTTAACAAAAAAGTTCAGTCAAGTTGCGTCTGCATGGATGTTTTTGATACTCATTCAAAATCACATGTCAAAGACACTGCATAAAATTGAAACCTTTACTAATGCCAAGGTTTGACCCAGGATCCAAAATAAATCTGCATGTACAGACCCTTGTACCTACACAAAGCACCAATTACTTCAAATAAGGTTTTGTCTGTGCACTAGAGTCCACCCATGTGGAGCCAATTACTACAGCAGGGCCATTATATGGTTCATTTCCCCATACCAGCTTGGCAAGAGGTGTACATGGGTGTAGGAAGTGCAAAAGAACCTTCACTAATAAAGCACCTAAAACACACATCCGTGCATTGTAATATTTAATGTTACAACAAACACTCCTTCAATGGGTCTAGACCACGCAAAAACAGAAAATCTTGCAGGGCAGTTTCCAGTGAACAGCATTTTTCAAGTTTCTCTTTTTGGTCACCAGTGAAATTTAACTATCTTCTTTTTAAAAAAATCTTGAATAATTATGCTGATCCTTAATCTACAACGCTCATTTCTAATAATACCTGAGAATTATTAAGAATCTTGAGAAGTTGTAGGATTTGAACAGAAGGTGTGAGAAGAATTCCAGAATTGCATGTTCTTCAAGTAGTATGCTTATAAAAGCAGAAGCACTGACATTACTTATTGATAATGTCTGGTATCATTCCAGGTCTATTTGGAAAAGTTGTTGTTAGAAACAATTATAATAAATATGAGGAAACCACTTGAGTATAAAAATCTCTCCCCCACTGAAAGTACTGAAGCTCCATCTAGAGGCTTTTCTCCATCTACTGTCATTTGTGGTATATGTAATATCACCTAGAAATGTGAACAATATTAAATGTCAGAGGCTTCCTTTGTACCTCCTCTTTTGTTATTCATAATGGTTCTTGCCCTGAACCTTTGCCCGGCAACACTAGCTCCTTCACTGCCATCAAGTGGTAAGAAACCCAAACTGAACTTAAAAACGTAAAATCTCAATCATCAGATTAAATGATCAGTATGGTAGAGAGATAACTATAATTACTGAACACTGACACTCTTTATGGTTCTTCTCATTGAAGTTCCAGTATATCTACTCCAGAGCACTATAGTGCCTCACACAATAAATTCAACAATGGTTTCAAATCTCTTTTTGTAAGATTTTTACTTCAAATTGTACAAAATAAAAATCTACATCCATATTCCCCAACACTAGATTTTGAAAAAGAAAGGCATCACAATGAAAAAATTTATTTCTTTAAAAGGAAAAATATACGCAATACTTAACACCAATAATATTTAATTTGGCAATTAGGAAGAATTTCATAACATAATTAGCAGGAACAGCACAAACATCTCCTCAGACTTTGTGTTGGCAATTGGCAGTATCTCAAAAGAAAGAGCGAAACAGCAGCTCATCTCTCCAGCAGTGTCTAATGCAGCAAGTATGCAGCTATGTCAGTCTCTCTGTGCTCCACAGCTGTAATCAACTGTGGACATTTGTTAGGTCAGGAGAAGCCTTAATGCTCTACAATCACAAGTGAGCTACTGGGAAACAAGCGCACAACACACCAAAAAAACTGGGAGGGTTTGTCTAGATCAAATAAATAGGAAAAAGAACTAACAAAGTAACAGCAGAATGGAGCCAGGCAGCAAGACCTTGATTATTTCAATTTCAACCCTTCAGTGACTTATGGTACAACTACTCCCAAGGTTGCCCATCACTCCCACATAGACTGCTTTTTGTTACACAAAGTCCACAAGGTTTCCACCATGACCTTGGTGGAATACCAAGGAATATCACTGCAATAGACCTCCTAGCACACATCCAGTGTCACTGCACTACGAGCTCCTATGTGCTCCTGCATGCACACAATCTTACTTCACCACATTTTCTTTTCAGCAGTTATTCTAATTGGGTATTTTGCCCATAGCAGAAGATAAAGTACAAAGACTTTCTGGTGTCCTGTTAGACAGAACAGTGACCAGCACATGCAATGGAGCTTAGGAATTCAATTTCTGTCACAGAAATTTAAAAACAGAAAAAGGAATAGTGAACAGGAAACAAAAACAACAACAGTTTTGATAGCAGAGATATTCTATGCCTTATCTTACTTCATTGGTAAAGAAAGAACTATTGATTTACTTCTATCTCTGTCCAGCAGTCCACAGATTCCACCTGATCTGTGTAAGTACTGGGTGGCCACTTACCTACTTCTAACTGAGCAGAGTGAGCTCTGCTGAAAAGAAGACTCACACAAGGCAGTCTGCTAAATATTTGCCATTTAAAAAGCAACATCCAGACAGTCAAACTTTCCAGCTGGAAGAGGTCAGTCTGAAAGATCTGACTTCTGTGTTTGCTTGTCCCTGGAACCCAGCCTGCTCATCCAAAGACACTTCGTTTCTAGACCAGAAATTTTCAAACACAGTTGTAAAAAATCCTCCTTCAAAATAATAATTGGTACAACATCTACATATTGAAATGTAGAACACATCAAGTATTTATTCAAGAATAACTTTTAAAAGCCACAAATAATAAAAGTATATATTGGGAAACTTAGGACAATTATTTCTTCTACAATGTTGGGAAAGGAGGGATAGAACTGATACTGGCAGGCAGAAGTAAAAACAGATCTTCAGGAATTACATTAATAAGAAGAGACTAAAAACTGAACAGAAATCAGTGAACTGGCAATGACAAAAAAACAAATAAAAAGGCACCACCAATAACACCAAACTATGTGAGGATAAAAAAAAAAAGTCAGGATTAAAAAAATGGGTATATACGGGGCAACTGTAACATGCTGCCTAAAGCCACACTTAGCTTTAATATCAAGGCAACACTAAGTGCCTGTTGCTTGGCAATTCATCTCCAGATCCAACTGAAAAGCCAAAACCAATTTTATACAGTCATTTTAGTAACAGAAAGCATTGGGATTAGACAAAGAGGGTGTTCCTGAAGTAATTGAAATGTAAGTTAACCAGGGTGCATGCAACCACTTTAGCTCCCAAGCTGAAAGGGCTGACTGAATTTATGATGAGCAGTGAAAGCCACAGTAAAATCTGATGGCAGCAGGAATACATTTAAAAACAAACCAACCAACCACACAATAAAGAGAAAAGATGACCTTAAAGATTAGGAGTGACAAACAGAAGACATTGGACATTAACAAGAAATTTAAAAACCATTAGTTTTTCCTCCCAAACATGATTACGTGTAGTTTGAACTGACTACAGATATCTCAGAAGAATCAAACACATTGATAAGAAAAGTAACCAGAGAAAGCGTGCTTTAAAAGTTACAGATATCCCTGTAAAGTATCCCTGATTGATAACTCTAGTTCTTAATGAGATGACAAATAACAACGGGAAACGAACTCACAAGGCAAAGTACAGTATAACCCAAGCAGAACAGAGAGGACTGTCAGACTGCTCATTCTTGCAGCCTCTAAAAATTAGAGCAAAAGAAAACCAAAAAACAACTAGCACAGAAGCCATGGAAAATACCCTCAAAGAATAGAGAGCAATTATTAGCTCCAGAACTGCATTGCAGAAGGTTCCTGGGATGTACTCACAAAGCTGTAACAGCACTCGAGCATCACAACCAGCACAGCAGTTCTCAGCTGTGGCCACAAGGGACCTCGGACACCGCCCTCATTAAAGAAACACTCAGTACTGGCTGGGTGAAAAACAGCTTTAGGCATACCAAAGAACAAGAAACCATTTATTTAACTGTCTCGTACTTCATCATTATTCTAGGATTAACAGTTTGAAGAAAGGGATTTCATCTGGGGGCAAAATCATGCAAAAAAAGGATAAAATCAAAACAACAACAACAACAAAACCACCAGGAAGTCCAGCAAGCTAATGGCAGCAAAAACTGTAAACCTGTTGCCAAATATTAATCTAGCAAATCAAGTCCTTGTAGGCAGATCTGTTACGACATCTAGAGAGAAATGAAGAGACTGAAGAAATGAAAAATTATCAGCGTAGGTAATTTTGAAGTTTTGTTTGCATCTTTTCTGGGTAAAGAACATAACAAAGCTCAACTAAAACAAAACACGCAGGAAGTCTACAAGGAAGCAGCATCTTCCTTTCTAAGGCTACAGGTGTTATCCTAGTGGTAACCAGAAGAAAACTTGCCTTTGCTCTTCTCTGTCAAGATGCTACTATCATTGGGACTCTAGAAGAAAGGCTGTGGCCTAGAAATTTAAGATCAACTCATCCAAAATATCATCTGAACCAGGCTTTGTCAGAACATGGGATAGGTGCTCATACTTTATCCAAATAAAACCACCAAGGTCCAACTACTTAAACACAAAACAAAGGACAGCATAATAAGCAAGATGCAACTTCAAAACGTCATCAAAAGATCAGCAATGAATCTCTTAAAGATTATCTCCTTTCCTTGGGCTATATTAGAAACTGCAGCACTTTTCCTGATGCTTGAAAAGAAACACAGTTTTAGAGCAGTTATACCAGAGCACATGCAATAATTCTTGCTCAAACCACCAATTAGATATTTATCTTAAAAATTTAATACAGAAGACCTCAAGCCTGTTAGGCAGCCAGTAAGACTGAACATAAACTTCCCTGGAGTAGCTTGCTATTCCAAGCACATGCTGGCTCACTCTATTCTGCTCTCCTTCCTCTTGCCAGAGTGTTGGGCCTCAGCAAAGTGCCACCCTGCACTGTGCATCAGGTTAACTGCCAGATTTTACACTAGTATAGCTCATCTAGAGTATTATTTCACCTCTTGCAATTATGTTTTTCCTTAACCAAGTCACTGCAAGACAGAATCCTTGGGAAAACGAATCCTGTTTTCAAGGTACCTACTGCAAATATATGAATCAGTTACAACCAAAATCCCAGAGCACAAGCCTTGGGCTGAGAGGCAGAACAGCCTTTTCTAGACCGAAAAGTTATCTGTAGTACACTTACCATAGCCTAGCACACAAGCCAATGCCTTTTGTATTAATTCAGTCACACACACACACCAAAAAAAACCAAAAAAACAAAAACCAAAAAAAACCCAAAAAAAACCACAAACAAAAAAACCACACCCCCAAAAAACTAACAAACAAACAAAACCAACAAAAAAACCAACAAAAACCAAACAAACCAAAAAAACCCACCCCAACAGTTAAGCAGGGAAGGAGGAGGAAAGATGTGTTCATTTCCACATTTCATTGGATTTTCCCATGTTTTTAGGGTATCTGAAAGATCAATGTCCTTCATGGAGTCTTAATTTTTCTTTTTACCACCACTTCAGGATTCATACCATTTCATCTTTAACTGGCAATACTGGTTTCACTATTTAACTGAAAAAAAATATTTTTTTTTATCATGACAGATTGCTATTTTTCTAGCTTTGCCAACTCATACAAGATTACATCTTTTTAGGCATTCTTACCTTCATGCCTAAATCCACTAATAGATTGGGGGAAGTGTCAGAGGGAACAGATCTTTTATACGTGAATCTTTTTATCCATCCACCCTTCGCCAATGGAGAGTCCAAGAGGAACCTCTAGTTGAGCAAGCTACCCCTTAAGAACAGTAAAAAAAATAATCTTACTAAACTATGCTGTGAATCTCATACTCGGGTGAAACGTGGCAATGCCTACAATATTTGCACTCCTTTCAGGCTTGCAGCCAAACACTCTGAGACTACACAAGCAATCCTGGCATAAACTGGGGGTGGGGTGGGTGTTTGGTTGTGTGACAAGTTCTACACTTACAACTGGAATGGGAAATAGTTTGTATATTTGTCTTAGCTGAATTGCAAAATATTGAATACTTGATCAAGATACAATTCTACCTTGACTGAGAAATCAATTTCAGAAAGCAACCTAGTCCAGTACTGTCTTTCCTGGCCATAGTATCAATCCAATCACATCTAACCAGCTGTCATGTAAGGCTCTCATATCTCATGACAGCAGACAGGATAACCAATACCCTGATAATAATGGGATACCATTAATTCAATGACAGTGTCTGTGAGTTAATCTGTTAGAAAAGACCCCAGAAGCTACAGGAATGCATCTTGCATATTCCAGAAGTGAAGACACTCACATTTTACAGCCTTCTGTTTCCTTTCGGTCAGAAATTTAAGATTTGCCCCTGTTAACAGTTGTCTAAATACCAGTCATATTTTCTTTTATAAAAAAATATTTTTGTGTTAAAAATCTGAACTTTGAGGAAGTCAAACACATGGAAGACAAATGAAGGAATGATTCTTAGAAAGAAAATGTGGATATCCATATTTACTGTTAAGAAGTGTTTATTTTCACAAATACATTTACAAGGGAAGTCAATATTCTGCAATGCAAAATGGCAGCCTATGCAAGAGCACTTTTTAAACAGGCATCTCAATTACTTTTTACACTTCAGATATTATGAAACGAATGCTAACAAAAGTTTAGTACTGAAAACTTTAAAACAGTATGATTTAAAATAGGAAATATAATATAAAGATTAAAGTACTTTATTGTTAGGGCATGATTTTCAATTCAAATGCATTTCTCTCCAACTCTATCCCTTCTTATTGGAGGATATAGTATAACCTAAAAATTTTGGATGTAAAAACAGTCCACTCAAACATACATCTTCAGAAACTGAGAGAATTAGATATTACAGTTTTACCTGAAAATCAAGATAAAGCTAACTACATACTGCAATTTGCTGTCACACTAAGACAAACTGCAGGCTTAAAGAGACAATCCCAAATGGAACTTAAAACGGGAAGTATTTACCACCTCTGCTACAAAATTCTCCATCTAAACTCTGCACCCAGTACATTGTACCTACAAAACTACAGTTCCTAGTAAACAGTCTGATTTCATCTTTCTTTACCCCACACTTTTTTCTAGATACTGCTTCCTTGTGTTCTCAAACTTGACTTCTCAATGTACCACATCAGACATACAGATGCTAGCAAACGGCACACTCTACCCTAAATTCTCATTTCTTGATGATAGTCAAGGTGCATGCACAGCATGGAAGCAACGCACAGGATTAGAGACAGGCTTTAATGCCTTTAAATAGGACCTAGAACTATGACTTTATTATGTCCCTGAACAATAAACAGATCAACTCTATTTAGAAGAATAAGAAAATTGATTATACAATAAAGAACTGTACTGAAAACTTGAAATTCAATACCCCTTATCTGATACAACTTTTAGGTTTAGTGCGTTCAATTAAATCTGCTCTATTTCAAACAAGTTCCCTGCTGCAAAAGTTATTTCAGCAAGTCTCTACCTTTTAAAAACTTCTAGAAGTGAGGGTATTTCATAAAACCCTGCCGTGTTTCTCCTCACAATGCCAACACCTGATAGAAAACACAAAATTGAAGTCTTCACTGTGATTTATGCAATATCAAAATCTTGCCTAAACCAGCAGGAATAAGCAAAGACATAGCAAGTCAGTGGTACCATCAGAATTACAATAACTGGATTAAAATATTCTTATTGTTTCCAAAACAATATACTTAAGTACATCACAGTAAGAACTCTGCTGCAGAAATAATAAATCCACAGATTTACTACGGTATAAAGGAACCGTGAGTCAAAAAGGAGGGAGGGAGGGAGGGATGACAGGACACAAACCAACTCTGCCTAAATCTTAACTCAAGTAGTAATACAAGCCCAAACCCCCTATCCTGCAGCCTGAAAAGAGAACTACTGTCCATGACTGGTGGTACAGAGTTAAGACCAGCAACCAAAGCAAAGTGACCAGAAGCAGATGATATGTTCCTGAACTCCCTACAGATATCTCAGTTAAAAGCCTGGGCTCCTATGAAAACGTGCTCAATCATTCATGTGGAGCAGTTAATCAAACAGGAAAAACGGCGTAACAGCAGCTATTCTTCCCTCTAACAATAAATAACCACAACAGCAATGTGGTGAATTTTCGTGCCAGTTCCATTAGAATTCATGGAATGCACAGCTAAGAAAATGTGTTGCCTATTTCTTTCCAGCATGTTACTGAGGACTTCTGTATTTGTTCAAGCAAACTAGAATGTCAATTTATTTTATTTTCAAAACCCTTTTATTTCTTCAGATGTAATCAAAACCAAGATATTAGAGACTGCTTGATGACAAAACTATGTAAAGTTCCATTTAGGAACAAAGCTACAGACAAGTAATTTCATTCTTCACTTAATGAATCTTCTCTGTTGGAGATGTTCAAGATTCCCGCACCAATTGAGTTCCTTGCAGGTTAAGAGAAGCAAATTCAACCTAAAATATTTATTAGACACACAACCCCAACCAGACAAACTACATGCTAATAAGTCAGGACCATAGCTATCACCTGAGACTGATGAAATAAATGTATATAAAAAACTGCACACCCACAGGTGAGGAAGACAAGCCAGTGCTGCAAAGAAAATGCCACCAGGGACCCGACAATTTTGAAAAAGCTTTTGCCAAGGTTCCATACCAAAGACTATTAAAGGGACTAATTTAACACAAGATGGGAGGGAAAAGTCCTACAAAAAGAAAATTAATGAACAGGATACAAAAAGCAAGGTCTAGTGGCCAGCCTTCAGGGCAGAGAAAAGGCAGCTGAAAGGTCTCCTGCTGGGGGATTGGTGCTGGGACTGGCTTCATCCAGCATTTTCAAAGACAACCTGAAGAGCCAAGCATGCAGAGATGCTAAATGTTTTGGGTAGGTACCAGACACAAGCAAGGGACTACCAAACCAAGTGATCTAGCAAAAAAAGTGAGAGAGAAGATTTAGTGTAGCTAAGGCTGTTGCCTTAAACTACACCTTTCCTACACAGAGCAGAGCTTGCAGCTGGCAAGTATAAATCACTAAGTGATCCGAGACATTGCTGACAGTTCTACAAATCCACTATACAGCACCAGACTGAAAGGTACCACCAGGAATGCACCTCTGAACATTGTTAATCAAAAACTGTGGCAGCTGAAAGGTACGGGGAGCAAACGGACTGCAAAACAAGGTTATGTTCACATGTGCTCCCCAGTGACACCATCTATTGCCACTGGTTTCATTGCTTTTATTAAAGAAAGAAGTGCAAGGATAATATAGAAGTGCATAAATAACAAGAAGCAGGAGTAGAAACCAGACAGCACACTGACAGCATTCAGCATTCCTTCAAGTAGTCCAAGGAGCTTATGGATGACATGGAGGGATGCCCTAACTGGAGACAAACACCCATACTATGGAAGGGAAGCAGACCCTCACAGCCCATGCATTGCTCAAGTCAATTCCAGACTATTGCCAGATAAGGCAAGCGTGTTTAGTACTCTCAAGTGCACTAAAATTCACATTATTTTTTAACTTATACAGCAGTATTGTCCTTTAATCTAAGGTCACTAAACAGAGTGACATCTTCTCCAGAAAATTAAGGTATCTACAGATCATATCTCTTCGTAGGTAAGAGAGGCAAGTGTATGAAAGGCTAAACTCATCATAATTGATGAAATTCTTAAGTCAGTAATAGGTTAAGTCTCTGTCTCTCCAGCAGACTAGTTTAATTTTTATTTCCTTTAAAACAAAACAAAAAGCTCACACAACTGCTTTCTAATTAAGCACCTAGTATTACTCAACCAGAAAACACAAAGACCAAAAATATTTACTACATGGAGTAATGGCGCACTCCAGCATGGGAACTCTGTGAGAATAAATCTAAGTCAGCTACAATTAATTTTCAAATACAGCACACAATTTATGTATAGAAGAAATTTGTTCTTTCACCATCATAAGCTGCAAAAAACAACTGATTGGCTGATCCCCTCACTCTGTACTTCAACTAAGAAAACTCCATTCTCAACAGACACAAGCCAACATTTGAATTTTTTGCTTTGTTTTGAATGTTGCTGGCTTAGCTTGGAGTGTGAAAAGGCTACTAAAGTAGAAATAGAAAATTCTGAAGTAGAACAGAAACTATAAGCCACACCAGTTACATCATGGCAGAAGAAATACTTTTTATTCAATAGATAGGTTTGATTTTTCCAGACTCAGACTGGAAAATATATTTTTCAAGTTTTTAATAAATTGAAAGAAATGCATGAATTGAGTAAGATTTTTAATGAATCTTAACAGGAAATGGGAAGAGGCTTCCATGTAGGATTAAATTTTACAGACATTTTGTACTATAACATTTTCACAGCCGCTGTTAGACACAACATCCAGTAAAGCAATTCATAATATGACTTGGACTGTCACAAAGTTAAATGGCATACAAACTCTTTTACTCTCCCATCAGAGCATTTATATCCCACAGAAGAACACTACAGAAATCACTGAGTTTGAAATGATAATTATTAATTATAAAAGCTAGCCTAAATCAGTTTGATAAAATTGAATTAAAATTCATCAATTTGATAAAACCAATTTAGGCTAAATAAATAAATAAATAACATGTAATCAAGCATTGATCAATCACACTAAAAAAATAATTCGTAATAGTTTTAGGGGTAGGCAAAAACCATCATTGTCCCATAAAGAAGGAGCTATTCAACCCAAATCAGTGCAATAAGGCTATTTCACAGCTTTCTCATGTCCCCATCAGCACTGAATGCTTCCTTCAACAAGTGAAAGTACTTTACAGTATTGGAGACAGCAGCACTTCATAATTACAGCCCATGTGGCAAGACCCCTCTAGTTCTTCCTTCTCTCTTCAGTCATACAAGGATTTTATTTCAACAAGTGACTTTATTTCAACAGCTCCTATGCATCGTCTGGTTTCTTCCACAAATTTTCCAGATTAACACTGATAAGGATAAATTTCAGATCTATTGGAGACTGCATATGAACTTTCTTTACTTGTCACCCCCTGCTCATTTGACATCAGTAAGAACAGTTTGCAAGGCCTGCAACCAGGTCATTTAGGAAATCTGCATTTAAGCAAACCCTCAGATGAGAGCCCAGGAATACACAATCCTGCTTTAAACTGTTATTGTTTGCATAAATGTAACATACACCACGAGTACAACAAATTACCACGTATGTGAGACTGTTTACAAATCACTTTTATACAGAGTTAGTAACATCCAAACAAGACTGAAATACACACAATAAACAAAGGAAACCCAGAAACCCCAAATCACCTCATAATTTAGGGAAACCCAACAATTTTACACTGCAAGGGAAAAAAAAAACCCAAAAGAGAAGCAAATTTCTAACCTGCACAGCAGCTAGCTAAGCAAAAGCACAAAGAAGAAAATCAAAAGCAAAACTGCAGATTTTCATATGCTGCATGAATTTTGTTAGCCCACTAGGATTCTCTGGAAAACCAAAACATTTCAGATATTAAAATGAATAAAAGGAGGAAATTAATGTGTATCAGACCCATTCTTAGAGACAAAATAAACCCCTCTGTTATCACTTACACTCTCATTCTTACTGGCTCTGCTGCGCAACAGCACCACAGACTCTTTGTTACCGGCTCTGCTGAGAGCACAAGAAGCACCAAACCAATTAAGAAACATCTTATATGCTGAATTCTCATTTTATTTTTTAAATTTTACCACATACTTAGAGTTAAAATAGTACCACAGATACCTCCAAATATCTCCCTCGAAGCTACACTTTTTTCTAGATCTGATTAGAAAACCATGTTAATCTTAATTGTAAAATGACTGTAGATGGAGCATAAAAGCTTTATCATTCAACAGAATGAAATTAGGGCTGCCTCTATGATTTTTTTACACAGCTTTACAGACCAATATGATGACTGCAATCCACAGCAGTCAAGTAGTAAAAGGCCCACAGGGAAGTTCATTACAAAATTCCATGTTAGATCAATTACATAACTGCATCAGATACCAACATGGGCACACACCTAGAACTTTGGCAATGGAGATGAATTTTGAACCACCATAAAATGTAGAGCCTTTTGTAAGCACCAAAGGCCACCAGCACAGGTCACCCACCCTTCTACACTAAGAATCTGGTCAATCCCTTCAATGAATTACAGATCAAGCACAGAACTACTTAGGAAAAAAAAAAAAAAAAAAAAAAAAAAAAAAAAAAAAAAAAAAAAAAAACCAAACCAAAACCATTTTTTATTTCTGCAATTTGAAGATCGAACAATTATGGATACATCCTTAAAGGATTTGTGAAACAAGAAGTATAGAGAGAAAGAGCTGAAACATTATTGCTACTGCAGACAGAAAAAAACCAAAACCAAACCAATTCAAGACTGCTTTTTTTATCCTTTATACTGCACTTTGAATACTGTCAGCTCCCTTGGGCTCCCAAACATAATAATTTCCTACTGCTGTATGTTCTTGTAAAAAGCAAGAAAGAAGAAAAAGATAACTTTCCCTGACAATTCATTCATGTAGTACTTTCCTGATTTCTTTCAGGTTAAGAGTAAGTGTCTTTAAAACTACTTAAATTGGTAGATTCCAAAGCACTTTTGTGTCTTGAAAAAAGGAGGCAACAATGAAAGAAAAAAAAAATTCTTGGACAACATCCAAGTAGAAATTTAATAGGCAACAATGCAGAAACCCCATTTTTATGGAAAATACAAGCTTTACACGTCTAGATGTCTCAATCATTTTTATATGCAACAACACTGAACAAAAAGATAAGGGCAGGGCACTTACAGAATAGAATACATTATCAGCAGTTTACCTCTAAATTCAGCAATTTAAAAAAAATTCCAAAACACACAGAAACCTGTACCCTGCACCATCCCCAGTTACAAATGCTGCAGTTAGCATTCGCACGTCTCTATTGTGACTCTTACAAGCCACTGAACTACTCAAAATTGAAACAACTTTGTTCCATAGGATCCAAGTGAATAACATCAATGATGACTTCACACAACCTTAATAATTTACATCTTCTGGGACAAGCAGAGTTTCTAGAACTGCTGAAAATCTCAGTTCCATGTATAACTTACAAGTAACATATTCAGAAAGAAAATTTTTAACCATAAAGGGATGCAAAACTGTGTCCCAGTAACATACTAAGAAAAAACACACAATTATTTTTTATGAAATGAACTGACATTACAGCCAAAGCCACCAGAAAAAAAAAATGGATTTTCTGATGACATTTTTGTTTGAACCAGTGCAATGGACTATTACTGCCACAATGCTGACCGCGCATTCATGGGCTTAAAAGAAATACAGTTTCAGGAATTAATAAAATCCCTCAGTGTTCAAATAAAGGTCTGCTACTACTATCACCTAGTTGTGTATTATGGAAGTTAATTATTTTTGAAGGCTTGGAGCAAGAAAATGGAAACATTTCATCTAACTGAGAATTCTGATGTTGCAATTGACAGGGCATTTAAATCTAATGCCTTCCAATTTAGATCTCCTTAACATATACTTTGAACAAGAAGTAGATAGCAATCTTGAAACAGGCTGAGACCATTAGACATGATGTTTAACCACTAGCTGAACAACTTCTTTTTGTCAGAAATGAGTGAGACACCAAGGTGCTATGCAGCTCCCTCCATGTCATTTCACAGCACACTTTTGAAGGTCACAGTGAATATCTCATTTGTCACGCAAGACAAAATAATTTTGCAAAACAAAGCAAGAATAGCTTACAACTCATAGTTTTGACACAATCATCTGAAGAAGTGATGTTATAATCACATGCAATTGAAGTTTTGTCTTACTTGATCAAATACTTCCATAGCTTGGAAGACTGAACTACTAGATTTTTTTGCTAAAATGTTTGCAGATGATGCACACTCCATGATTTTAGCAACACTGCACCCACATACATTAACCTCAAAAAGCAGCAGGGAGGAGAACAGTCTGAAGTGGTAAAAGAGCAACAGAATATGTCCATGGAGAGCGATCCAGCTTGTCATTGGGAAGAACAAAGACTGCTGAGTTTCTGGGCTACCCTTCCTTATTTCCCTCCTTCCTTGCTCTAGTTGTGTGCACCTTGCCTGCCAGGAAAGACAGAACTGCATGGGCACAGGTAGGCTGTTCTTGATGAGGACTTAGGAGTGCTACTTGGACAGACACACATGAGGGAGAGCTGTTTCTTCCCACCTGATGGGACCAATCTATGTACTCAAAGTTCCCCTGAAGTTCTATAGGAAAAATAGTTTAATGTAGATTTTTTTCTGGACAATAACCCATTCAAATCCAGAACTACGACAGGGCCAGACAAAACACTGACAACTTCCGAGATTGCCATTATTTCTGAAAAAGAGGTTACTGAATCTATGTCCAAGAACTTTATTTATACAACATACAAATTCACAACTTTGAACTCTGGTGATGTATGCATTGCATGCCTCAGTCAATGCATTTGCATAACAGATCATGTAGAAATCTTACTGAGAGTTTTCTTCCATCTCCAGTAACACTTGACAATACCATAAAAGCCACACAGTTTGTTGTGGTGTTCATTCTGTTTCTTACAGAGCAATGCCAAGAGGTACAACTCAGCATCAGCAATTTACTAGAAACTACAGTCTTAAAAGTGCAGCTACCTCATACTTTTAGTGCAGCCCAGGAATGCACGTGTAAATCAGATTGCTTTATTGTACCTACTGACTGCATATCATGAAGCAGTCCTGGAGTCCTGGATGAACAGGACTCCTTTCAGAGAGAACTGAACCACAAGGTGTAAAACCAAGAGTGCAAAAGCATGTTTCAACACAAACAGGCACTGAGTCCATGCAGCCAGACTGGAATTAGCTCAACAACAAGAAAAAAAGAAAATTCCCGAAATGCAAACAGTATGGGCATCAGTTCCACAGCACCAAACATTGCAAACATTGCATTCTACACACATAATCCTGTCAGATCCTGCTACTTGACACAGTACACAACAGCTCATCTGTTCCAGCATTCTTGAAAGAAGCCTATTAGCCCAACACATCCAGCTCATCAGGAGAGGTTGTGGTTTCCCACAGCCACAGAAGTCCAACTCCTTGGCTTTCAAGTCATGCAATTTCTTGGAGTTGCTAACATACCAATGTCTCACAGGCTGTCAGACCAAAATCAGGCTCTGTACCCACAGTTCTGACTTTATGCTGCAACATCATCTACCAAACCCATCATCTTGCAGTGGATATAACACCCTTAGTTCTCCACAATAAAGGCACACGAACACATTAGAGCCTGGTTCAACAGGAAGCTCATGTGCCCTAAGAAAGGGCATAAGCCAATACTGAAGAAAATATCCCTCTCAGCATTTTTCAGGTTACACATTTATCCACCATGCTGGCCAGCAAGTCCTACTTGTTAACTCTCCCTCAAGAACCTGAGCTTCCAGGGCCTCTTCCACTACCTCAAGGAGTGCTCACAGAGACTTTCTGTGTTTGTTTCCCTACAATGCACAGGCCTAGCAGAACTTTCAACACCAACCCCTTCCCTTACGTGATCCAGTGGAAACCAAAGCCTTATGAAGACTTTCCTCGGTCCTGACACACAACACGCGGCTCCACACAGCTCAATTCCAGCAAAACAGCTCCTGCATTCTAATACATCTTCACAAACAACTGTTACCTAAAAATTTCTAGATCAGATCCTTTGTATCCAAGAACTGTATCACAACATTTCAAAAGACATTCAGAGGCTTGTAGCGCCTTCCTGGCTGCAAGCCAAAAAAAAGTGGAGGAACAAATAATTCCCTTGAAGCCATATTAACAAGTTATAATCAAAAGCACATTTTGGGAAGGAGAGCCACAGGTGCAACTGATGCAAAGTTGATTTATCCAAAGCATATCATATTCATGAAGGTATCAAGTATTAAAAGCTGTAAGAGATGATAACATTAACTTTACCCATTCATTTGTCCACCATACAAGCTTGGAGCTCCTCAGATCTTCCTGGAATTTTTCCAAAATGTTAACATCACACTTCTATGTTCTCATTCTCAGGTAACTGGTCATCATATTACATCATACAGAGTCTGCATAGCCTCTGGTTTAATTCTGCTGCTTCATCTGAGTTTTTAGATGAATACTATTTGGTCTTGATTCCTTTGTTGGTTTGAAACTGGCTGTATTGAAGTCATGAATGAAATAATTATTACATCAGATTTGTCAAGACATTATGATTCTATTTTCTTCAGTAACCACTTGGGGGACAAGGAAATGCAACCTTTTCCCAAGCCAAAGATTACATCCCCATTCTGCTAGGTCAAACTTCTTGAAACCAGCAATGTTTTATATGAGTCATTTAAGTTAATTACATCATCAATTTAAGAACCATCAAATAAAGGGAAGGTAGAGCAATTCCCATATTGGTCAGAACAGCAATAGTAACAACATAACAATGCAAGACTTCCTCATGCTATGGTACTACTAGATCTGATAAAAACCCAAATAGATAGATTGTGTCCTTGTATAAAAATCAGATACTTCTTAATCTAGGTGCTCACCCCTAACACGTGGGGGTTGGACAAGAAGGGACCTTCCAGCCTCAACCATTCCATGAGCATTTGCAGATTGCTCAGCCATCCCTCTTTGAAATCAGGAACAAAGGTCAGTTATTTAGCAGCCAAGACAGTCACAACCTTACTATTACTTTGTCATTCCACATTCAGAACCACAACAATCACTTTGCTTAGCTCACCCTCTATCTTTGCCACTGATATCAGGAAACACTACAGCAGCTCAAACCTAACGTCTTACCAGAGCTGGATGAGCTGCCTGACAATGCCAGGAGGCTTCCACAAGGCCCTCAAAATGACAAAACACAAACCCCATATTCCTGCAAGCATAGAACAGCAACAAAACAAAACCCTAATAATTTCTCTCCAATTTCAGTGAAAAAATCCACACAGCAGAGGCTTCACCAAAGCATGTTTGAGAGCTACAGCACTTCCCACAAGGCCTTCTGCATCTTGTCAGCTGAGGTCAACATCAGCTTCTGACACTGTGCATGAGTTCAACAATCAGCGCCACAATTCTCCCATCAAAACCTAAGCTGCTTTAATGCCTTAAGGAAGCATTGGAGTCATTCCCTATATTTTTTCAAAACACATGATGACATGTTTAGAAGAAATCTGGCAGCCCTGATACACTACTGTTAACAAACAGAGTTGAGCATCCATATCTCAGATGTAGAAGTTACATCCTGCATAATGGAGAAGTACTCCCTCTCCCCGAAATTCATGAAGGAAGAAGGGATTATCAGGACATGATACAAGGCAATGAAATAAGAATGGGTGGGAGGAAAAGCAAGCCTTGATGAATGAAAGATAATAAACAGTTCAAAGGTGTGCCCATAAAGGCTATTGTCACACACAGAGTCAACTCTTGTTGACAAGAAAACCACCCAAACTCAGAGAAGGAAATCTCTAGTACCAGAACTACAAAAAGTGAAATTACAGCACTATAGTTAAAAGCATCCCAACTAAAACAATAGTGACATACAAAACAAATAAGCTTCAACAAATCATAGTATTAAAAAAATAGCAGAAGACCTGAAGAAATGTGCAAACATCACATTGAGACATTATGGTAAAAGACAGCTTTGTGTTGAGACATCCAGAGTGGGATACAGCGCACCTGAGATTCGTGCACTTCCCTTGATCCTGTCACAAGACCTATTACCCTTCTCATTAGGTAACTATAACAGCAGCAGCTGCCTAGCAAGGCACTGCAAGACAACATCCCTTCAGGATGACACAAGCATCTTCTTGGAAGATACAGGTCACAGCTGGAGAAGCCAGAAGCAGGAACAAAGGATACAGTGTAAAAGAACCTGTAAATCCACACAGCATTTTCCAATCTTACAAATTCCTATTGAAGCTCAGCTCCCAACACTGCATACTCCATTATTCCTCTGATCTATTCTGCTGCATGTGTCAAGTATCAGCACTGTGTACACTTCCAGTCTTGGCTATAATGACAAAATGAGAGACCGCTTTAAACAAAAAAAAAAAAAACAGAAAAACTTGGTTTCGTTTGTGTTGCACATCCACCAACTTTTTCCTTGCTCCCACACTGCAAGTGATACAAGTTAGCCATTATGACTAGGAGTAGAAATGTGAACTAGAAGAATATTTGCTTGTTAAAATTAACATTTTGTCAAACATACAGGGCAAGGTAGAGATTTGGCCCTAGAAGAAAGGACTGTGGAGGATGTTAACAAAGAGCTGCATATCACACCTGAACATCACTAACAGAAACAAAGTTTTGCATTCTTATATTATCTAACACTATAATTGTCTTCGAGAATTAACACCTAAATTTTTAGGGTCTTGAAAATGAAACATGAATAGCAGTGCTTGCTGTGTTGTATTGATGATGGTATTCCATACTGTTTAACACTGGATGCTTAAAAAGGACTGAAGAAAGAGATGAAACAGAATCAGAGCAACCATAGCCAGTAGTTTCCAAAACTGGACACTTATACATTGCAGACATCTTTGCCCTCTTTTTAGACATGGCCTTAGTGAAATGCACCTGAAAATACACTCATTACTCTCAAAATCTACAAGAACTACATCAGAATAAACTTCAAGGTTGGCAGGGAAGCCATTTAAATAGCATCAATCCCCAGAATATAGACCTGGAAAGAGAAGGCATTAGGGGTACAGAATGCACTAGGAGACAGAGAAAGAGCAAAATGTCTTTTGGGGATTCTGGGTGAAGTAGCAGCATACAAAGAATTGTGTATTTTGTTACTGAGGAGAAAAACACTGATTGGAATAAAGTAAAAAAAGTGGTTAAGATGCATGTAGAGACACTAAGTAGGGTCACACACAGAGCGGAGCATTTAGAGAAGAGAAAGGGCATCACATGGGAGCCCAGACAAGTGATACAAGCTGAAGATGCCAAGCAGCAGCGAAACCAGCAACCACATCCAAAACATACACACAAACCATGGGATAAAAGTGTTCCTAATGGGAGTTCCTGCCTTGACCACATTGGCATGAAAAATCAACTGAAGGTGCATAATAAATTCTTTAAGATAATGTTAGGTGTTACTTATCACAGAGAGGTGAAAACCACACACAATAACCTAGATACATGGCAAGTAAACAAATATAACCATCTATAAGCCATTAACACAGCAAAGGGTCACAGTCTACCACATGGCATGAGTGAGAGAAAATATGAGCCACAACACATGGTGATGCACAATCTTAAGATAAGGACATGGCAGCTAGGCAGAGGGAGGGAAAGGTGAGAAACTGCCACGCCGACGATACGAATGGGAAGTGTGAAAACCCCAGAAGCTACTTTTGTCTGGCTGTAGATGCATTTGCAGAAAATATGTTCAGAAAAGCAACAGGCAGTAGGAACACACAAAGGTCTGGGAGAGGGAGGGCTGATTTATGGTGGGGCAGGAAGGAGAAGCAACAGAGCAGCACCTGAAGCAGAGCAGAGCCCCCGCAGTGGGAGGAGAGGCTGGAAAGGGACAGGCGCGTGCCCCGATCGGCGGGAGCCGGGGCCCGGGGGGCCAGGGCACAGGAGGGTGACAGCGCCAGGCGAGCGGGCGAGGGGCCGGCGGGGAAACCGGGCAGCTGCGCTGGGGGCCGGGGCACCGGTGACCGGCGGGGCCCGTGGGAACGGGCTAGGGCAGGGGGCGGTGGCGGGCGGGCTCGGTCCCTCGCTCACCTGCTGCACCCCCAGAAAGTCGTAGAAGTTCCGCGGCACCTCCTCCACCAGGTCGAAGAGCTCCAGGTCGCCGCTGTCCCAGGCGCGGGCGCGGGGCGCAAGCAGCGCCAGCAGCGCCAGGAGCGGCAGCAGCCGAGGGCGCGGCGTGGGCCGCAAGCGGGCCATGACCCCCGCCTGCGGTGGCGGCACCGGAACGCTGGCGGGGCGGGGACGCTCCCGGGGGGCTCCGCGGAGGCCGCGCTCGCCGCGGCGGCCGCTCCGCACTGAGGGGACGCGCGAGGCCCGGCCCGGCCCCGGCAGCGGCGGTCCCACGGCGGGGGAGGGGGGAGGGGGGGGCGCTCCCCGCCCGGCCAATCGCCGCCTCCGCTGCTGGTGACGTCACACGCCCCGGCAACCGCCGGCGCTCGCGCAATAGAGAGGCCGGAGGGGGAAGGGCGCGAGCGGCTCCTGGCGCGAGCTGCGTGCGCGCGGACGCCCCGCCCCCACCCTTCCCCCGCCCCGCGCCCTTCCCGCCGGGAACAGCGCGAGCGGCGGGGACGCGCACCGGGACACGCACCGCGACACTCGCGGAGACACACGGGGCTGCGGGGACACTCGCGGGGACGCGAGGAGGGCTCTGGTGCCTCGCGGCTGCCGTGGAACCCCGGTGTCCGCGGGGCCAGCGAGGCCCCCGCGCGCTAAATCATCTTTCGATTTTCTGCCTTCATTAACTCCTTTAGGGCGAGTTTGATTCCTGGAACCTGTTTTACCCTAAAATCGCTCTCCCCTGCTGTTAGTATCAGCCCTATTTTTAAGATGATGTCCCCGAACCTTTCGTTCTTTCCTAGCTTAAATTAATGTGAAATGTTTCGCCTGGGACGCTAGATGAGAAATTAGATAGAAACTTAATGGCCGAACAATACAAATTATCAGCATTAAATCACTTTTCTCTGGCACGGGCAGACTCCTCGGCACACCCCATCTGTTTCGTCTCTCTTGAAACTAGGCCTGGTTAATAACTCACTCTGGGAATCTCTTTAAGAAAAGAGAGATTCACTCATCTGAAAAATATCCATGAACTAAATTTTAAAAGATAGGGTTTGCAATTTAAAAAAAAAAAACAAAAAACAAAAAAACAAATGCCAATCTTATCTGCACCTGAATTTGCCTAGGCTACCATTTACAGAACCACTGTACAGTAGAATGCTTCCTTGGATACTCCATGGGAATACCAAGATGTGGCTTTAAAATACACTCTGCTCAGTTCTGAGTAAAGAGTTGAACCAACATAACCATTATCAATTTTCCAACTCATAAAGTATAGAGTAGGCTTAGGTATTATCTACTATTGAAACTGTTCCCTTTTGTATAAACTATTTAAATATTAATTAGATTGATATTTAAACTCATGTTTCCATATCCCATATGTATGCCCACTGGGCTTTTAGGATCACAATTCTGCCTCCGGCTCTGCTTTCTGAAGTGAGTCCTAAACCCATTTGCCAGGAAATTACAATTTAGCCAACAGTGTCTTATATAGACCCTTTTAACTTAGCCTTCATAAAAAGGTGCACTTTACTGTTCATTCTTGTAATCTTAAAAAAGGTTCCTCCCACTTGATCACAAAGCCAAAAAAAAAAGTCCTGTTTTAGAAAATGACAAAGTAAAGTCATGGGCTACTACATGGGCTTTATCAGCTGCTTTGTTTGGCTGGAGCAACTGAACCTGGTATAGATCCGTTTCTTCCCACGCCCTTACTTTGTTAATCTGTTCTGTTTTGCGTGCCAGTATCCACAGTATAAATTTGTTGCCCTGTATATTTACATTATCCTTCTTTTCAAGTCTCAAGCTTTATTGCACAAAAATATCACCTTTGGATTCAAAACATTACCTACTCATAAGGTTGTAGAACAAAGTTTATAAAGGCAAAGTATCCTCAGAAACCAGGGGCAAATAAAGAGTTCAATAAGGTAGCATTATTTTTATACCAGGTGGAAGATTTTTTAAAATGTGAGATTAGTGATATTTCATTCCCCTTAACAAATACTTCCAAATTCTCCTTTCCTTCTGACTTGTTCTGTATTTTTCATATCTACTTCCTCTTGCCTCATTAGCTTCTAAGCCTCCTTAGTTAAGTTGATGTAGTGCGATGATGAACCTTGAAGAGAAGCATTTGTTATTTCGATCTTATTTTTCGGCATTTGGAATTTGCTACGAAAAATTACTCCTTTCAAAACCAACCTCTGGCTGCTTTTGCTGAAACTGTTAAAAAGGCCTTCAAAAAACCTGATAAAAACATGTCACTTATTCCATTCTACTGAGACCAGGGAAACCTTTCCTAACACTGATCACAAATTGCAGGTGGCTTGTGGCACCAATGCTTCTGAAAACACAGCAGATAATGGCTATTTTGAAAGAAACACCTCAGGATTCTTCAGATAAATTATGGCTTCTTTTAGTCAAGAGGAATGTGAATTTGAAAGACTAATAGGGAAAAAATACGCTAATGTTAATGGGACTATGATTATCTAAAATACATATTTAAGAGATGTCTTAATTTAAGTTAACATAGTTAAAGTATTCCAATTGGTTTTAACAATGTGAGAAATTTGAAACTCATTTTTATTCTGCTCCTTAAACCATTGGAACAGAAGGCCTAATACTGCGCAGAACAATTTCAAAAGGGATTTTAAAGAAATTCTACACTGTGAGATTAGTTTAAATGTTTCCATTAAAATTGTTCTGTACTCCAAGCATAAATACTGAAATTTTGGGAAGGAAATACTGAAAATACTATTAAAATGCTTATTGCCTCCATAATAATGAAATCTCCTTAATCTTCAGTTTTCTTCTTTAAATAGTGAGAGTGAGTTGTGAAGAGTACGTTCCCCTTCTCCAGCACTTCAATTAAAGTCACATTAGACCTCCCCAATATTAAAAAAAAAATCAGTTACAACAAGTCAGTTCTCTCTCTTGCCTTCAGAAAAAGACTTAAAATATAAACCAAACATAATCAAATTCAGCAATGCTTGGCCTCTCTATGAGCCTGCAACTACATGCGAGACATGCCAGGCTCTTGAGTTGGGAGCCTGGTGATGAAGATTTAAATCTCACTATTGCAAACTCTGACACAAAGGTAGAGGGGAAAGTAAAAGATTACACATGGCTTTTTCATCATTGTCTAAAATTACTCCTGCTGGGAAGTATTAGTATTTTTTCCTGTGACTCAGCCATGACATTTAAATTGCTAGAAGATCAGAGAAGAGTTTTTAATCCTGTATGTAGGCTCTGCAGCTGGGCAGCTCCTTTAACTGAAGCATATAGAGAGCTATGAAGGCAAGGATAGCATTTCCTTTCTGTGCCCCAAATTTGCCTGCACATGCAGACAGGTGTCACTGAAACAGGTCCGCTTGGTCACGAAGCTCTACTTTACAAAGCGTAAGGGAAAGAAGCATATACAGAAATAATATGTTTAAGTAAATCTCTGTTCTGACACTAATTGACAGTAGCACCCAAGGCCCAAGGCGTGAACAAGTTATTATTAGCGTTTTTAACTGCACTGAAAGACCAACATGCTTCATGAGCCCAGTAGGACTCACACGATCATTTTCTGAATAGCTAAAGAGCCTGCGATTTCGGTGTCCCAAATGAATAGCAGACGTCTGGGGGAAAGCGCTTATTAAGGGACCACCCCTTTTCTTCCTAAAGATAGAGCCTTATCTCCAGCAATTGGAGAGCCTGACTGCTGCTCTGCGGTCTGTTCCAGTTGTCTCTTCTGGCTGGTCAGTGTAGGTGCTCGGCACGGTTTTGTGCAGTCACAGTGTACCTCTCTCTGCTCTCAAAGCTGGTTTGAGAGTTTCCTGCGCCCTCCCCCCGGCCCCGGCGCTGCTTCCCACCTTTGCGCCTGTTAGCTGCCTCCTCAGCTGGGCTCATTCCACTCCTTGTGGGCCACGTTATAAGTCAAATGAGTGAGATGATCCAGCTTTAAAAAAACAAAACCAAAAAACCAAACCAACCAAACAAACGAAAACCTCCCCACCGCAAAACAAAAACAAACAAACGGACAAAACCTCCCCAAAACACAACACGCACAGAAACACTCGGATGTTTCACTGACCCGATCTACAACTCGACCCGCGAGCAGCTGCACTCCCACCCACAGTGACGGGGACAGCGAGCCCCGACGAGGGAGCGAGAACAAGAGGGCAGAGCAGGCAGGAAACAGCCCGACTTAAAGTGGCTTTCCCACTGGACAAAACCCCGCAGTACAGCTAGAGCCGGAGAGCCGAAGGCGAGCAGCTCCCCTGGCAGCCGGGCAGAGCAGGGCAGAGCAGGGCAGGGCAGGGCAGGGCGCAGGCAGGAATCATCTCCCGGCCGGCAGGAACGCCGCAGGACTCGCACCGGAAGAGAAGGCGCTGCTGCCGAAGCGGCGGGGCAGCGGCAGCCCGCTCCGAGCCGTGCCGCAGTGCTCCATCCCCATAGGCGAGTGGCCTGGCTATTGCCTTTTTAAGGGATTTTTTTCTAAAGTCAGATCATTTTGCAGATGCTGTTTAGCTTTTAGCCATGCGATCAGGAGAATGGAATGGAGACGGAGAGTAGATGACATCCAGTGTGGCAGTGGAAAAAGAAGGACAGTGGGGACAGGACCACTTTCTAGCAGCCCTGCCCACTACAAGATTTGAAAGGAATATGCAGTTTGTGTACACCAGCTGTTACCTTAGGTCAGACATAAGTCAAAGTAATGAGAAAGAAATGTGGGAATGGGAAGAGAAGCAAAAGCAACAGAGCTAAAAACAGAAAGCCATTGCAGTCCATCAGAAATTGAAGAATATTATTTAGGAAATAGCCCATTTGTGCCTGGTCTGGGCAGCTCAGTCGTCTATTTTAGCTACATTACTCTTTTTCTTTTTCTTTTTTTGTTTGTTTGGGTTTTGTTTGTTTGTTTTTTGTTGTTTGGGTTTTTTTGGGTTTTTTGTTTTCTTCATGTTACATCATTAGTGCCAAAACCCAATAGTGCCTGCTTAGCATGCCATACCTTTGATGCTGTTTTCCAAACTCAAAAACTACCTGAAGCCATATTACCATCATACAAGATATGGTGATATACTCAGAGTGTGCAATAGGAAAAGTGAGATCATCTTCATATGAGCCATATCCTTAGGAGCCATATCCTAATTGTGTAAAGCCAAGATATGAAAGCCCTTATCATTATAAATGGCCTTTTCCCAGCATAAATGTATAATGTTTTGCTGCATGACATGACAATAGTCTGTCATTAAAATTTAATATATGTTTTTCTGAAGAAGAACATCAACATGGGGAGGCACTCTCAGGGAGAAGTTTTGGAGGCACAATAATTGAAAGATAGAACAAAAACAGTGATTAGAAGGCTAATGGTATATTTTTTAGCAATGTATTCTTGACACCTTTCCAAATTATCTGTGGCAAAAATTGCAAGTGGGTGACTACCAGTGTTAATTTTGTTATTACTATCTCAAGAATGACATGCTGGCAGTCTATTCATATATGGAGATGCTCAGTATATGCAAGCTGAAACCCTCTAGACAACTTTGAGAAATATGTACAGCTATTTTAAAAGTTTTATCCAGGGAATGTTATTCTAGTGGCCCAGAATGGGAGCTCTCAATGTATGGGCAATCTACAGAGAGGGCACATATAAATATGCTGTTCAGATGAATATAGTATCTATAGTTCATTTCCAGCAAGAATGCTGGAAATTAGGGATTCTCAAGACTACATCACATTTTTAAGACATTTGTGTTAACCCCCCCGCCAAAAAAAAAACAAAGTAAGAGACATGATTTTAAAGTGCTGAAGGTTTCATGCAGTTTTCAAACTATTTTTAATCTATTCTGCAGTGACTATCAAAGACTGATGGAGCTTGCTCATAATAGGATTTTTTCTAATTATGTTTGACACATTAAGTGTTGCTTAGCAGTGTATTATTACTTGTATTCAATGAAGCAATTAGCATTTATTTTTCATTTCCAGTAAATTTTCCTAAAAGTGTTCTGTAATATTTTTCAAAATTAATTCACCACCAGGGGGCAAAGAACTATTTCTCCGGAGGGAATGTTTTTATATTGGTTTTATAGATGCGTGACCCTTTCAAGGTCCTTTTCTACTTCACAGTAATTGCAGATGTGATTAAAAACAAAAGGTGTGCAGACTTAAAAATATGTCAGAGGGACATCTTTACCATTTTTGCCAATTTTGACTGCTCTAAGGTTAAGATAATTGTTGGGAGAGAGAACAAGCTGGAAGGCCAGAAGATGGCTACAAGATGGCTGTGACGTGAGCGCTGCTCTGTGCGCGGGGCTGTTCCACGCCTCTGTCAGGAACACGCGGTGCTGTGTCTTGTGCAGAAAGAAATGTCAACCATCTAGGCATTGAACCAGGTAACAAACAAGTGAGCGTTGTAAACAGAATCAGAACACTTATCACAGAATCATAGAATCATTCTCTTTCAGCTGATTTTAATTCTCTGCTCAATTCTGTCAGTGCTGTTTTGTTTCTGCTTGGTCCCTCCTTTTTGTTGCTTTGCCAGAGATGAGCTGATATTAGGAATAATTAAAAATGGAATTTGATTTTTCAAATGAAAGAAAACATTTTAAATCAACTGGAAATTTTCTGTGAAGATCATACAATTCCATTTGTCAGTACATAACACTCATTTCCAATTTATTAATGTGGAAGGTATGTATGTTAGTGACATTTGCTAGGGCACCTTCCCAGGAAAGGAACTAGCACCATAAAATATTGGAGAAAAGAAAGAGAATCAGGTAAATCCAAAACCAAAACCACCATAAAATAAACTAGCATTACCATGCATAGAGAGACTGTGCAACCAGCAGCACAACATGCCAACAGTGTAACAGAAGAGCCTGTTACAGCAAACACATGTAGGAATTAATCATGGACAGCATTTGGTTTGTGGGATATCTTTTCAATAAAATGATTGAGTCCATTTGGAGAGGAAACTGAAAGCTGTGATGGATGAACATAGAATACACTATTTACTCAAAACTGCTGTTTCCTTACCATAGGGGTTTTTTAGATTGCTGGGTAGAGGGTAGGTTGCTGTCCTGTTCAAAGTTGAGGATGATACTTTGAAATTTGCTCAGGATGTTAGAAATATTTTCTTCATAAAATAAAGTTAAATTTCAAGTTAAGATAGTTTTCACACTTCAGGATTGCATTAACAAAGTAGTCATACTCTGATTACACAGTGCAAAACCAGCAGAACTAACTAAATATAGGAAGACCATCAATATGATGCATGTGTACAAGTGTCTTTCTAAGAAAAACCTTATTAAATTCTTCAAATTCCCCTTTAAATTTAACGGTGCAATTAATTGTGACTGAAAAAAAAATCCATTGAATTCTCATCCCCAAAATTCCAGTATGCACGGATACAGAAAAATAATTCCTAGGAAGACCAGTTTGGATTGAATAATCACAACTACACAGCAGAAAAAGTACATTAGTAGAAACTAATATAAAGAAATGAGGTTTGATTATTCCATGGTTATATTTACCAAAGGGCAGCTTTGAAATCCTGCCCACAGCTACAAATGCAAACATATGTCTTCTAAAATAAGGCATTATAATGTCTGATATAGCTTCTCTTACATTTGTATCATGTCAAGTAAAGATAGATATACTTCGTGATTCACTTGCTATTATTAAATTAAAAGTTCAGTGTTAAACATGTTACTGCATCTTGCTGGTGGTGGATTATATTTGTGATTTCTTCAAATCACATAAATGGCCAAAATCCTTCCTCTGCCTGCACAGTTGTGATTTCCATTTGCTCTCAAGGAATATATTTCAGACAATAGAGCCAGGCATGTTACTCTTATTACAAAACATTATTTTCAGAAAAACAAATTAATGTCCAAAGCACTTTCTTTGCCAAAATTCTGCAATGAAATTTCTCACAAAATCCCATTAGCCAACACAATCTCTCTAGTAAGTGGTCTTTAACAGAGCTTGAACAGCTCTCACCCACATGGGGATTTTGTTGTCCTTGTGACTTGATTTTGCTGTGGTATGAGTTTTGCTCACGACATCACAGAGTAAAACAACAGAAAAGTAAAAATAAAGATTTCTCATACCAAGAACCTGTCATTAAAGTTAAAGGGTGCCGTGAATGTGGAGAACCTGGATGGTCCAGATTTGATGAGAAGTGGCTCATTTCTGGAGCTCTCTTAAGCAACACATTTTTAGATAAAGCAGGACTGCTGTTAATAGTCATTTACAATCTCTTTAAACATTACTTTTTTCTTAAAATTTTTGACTTTTAAATTCTAAAACCTAAATAGCTGAGCTTCTCTCACTGTTTACTTTTTTTTCAGAATGACTGCAGTCATGTAGAAATATTCCATGTTCTGTCTGTGCCCTTTAATCACTTTTTCTTCCTTCTCTATTTGCATTCTCTCTCATCTCCCCTGTATCTACTGTATTGTGCTAGCAAATAAATATTAAATATGTTGTACTCATTTAGGTCTTAACTGGGCATTCAACTCACATAACAAATACTTCTGTGGGCAAATATTAGACAAGGAATATGTAATATAGACTGTTATTTAGCAAAATGTATTTAATGAATTCTATCAAGTGAGAGGTATAAATATTGACTTCTCCTCCATGTGGCATGTACAGGAAGAAATCACTTAGTGGATGCTCTTGGTACGTATTCCTGGTCACTGGTAGGATGAGGAGGTGGCTTGCAGAGCACAGAGTAGAAACATACACAATGATGTTATCTGGATCCACTTTTATGTAAATGAGTTACAGCTAAATGAGTTACAGCTTCAACACAAAGTATCAAAAAGTTACAAGACAAAAAAAAAAAAAAAAAAAAAAAAAAAAAAACAAAACAACTATTTAGCAGCTTGCCAATGGTATAGCAATCTTCCTAACATGAGATCTATGAAAACTGGAAAAAGCAAACACCCTTAATAGCTGTGCTAATGGAAGTGGTTAAGTTACAGATCCACTAATTTGTTTCCCTTGTGTTGCAGAGGCCAAATTAATATTCTCTCCTTTCTTGACCCATAATGCAAGCTTCAAAACTCTCTTCTATCCTGAAAAAAAAAAAAAAAGGAATTTGATGTCCCTTGCACGCCTGTAGGATATCCCTGAATATAAATATTAATGTCAAAGAACAGCCCACTTGTCCTTATTCCACTTATCCCTGATTTGCTTTTATAGTCAAATTATGTTTTTCATATTTTCTTTTGTTGCAAAATATTTTTAAAACAGTAAACAAACCCCAGGCTAGCAGAATTTTAATCAGTGCTATATCCAAGTGCTGTTACCTCTGTCTACAGGCCAGCCAAGGGCTCCATTATATCACTTAAGCACCATTTAAACTGAGTCGGTGATTTATCCTTGCAGCACGTTGAAAGAAAGGGCAGAAGGAATTCTCCCCGCAGGACCAGCTTGCATCACATGTCAGTGACAGATCATTTGTGCCACCAGGCATCAGTGGCTGCAGTCCTATGCAGCCCAGGGCTGGAGATGGTCAGCGTAAAGCCAGGAGGGTCCAGCTGACAGCAGTGCCTGTGCACACTGTGCAGGCACAGCAAATCAAACACATGGCAGGTGAAGCCATAAACTGAGCTGCTGTGCTGGGGCTGATTGTACGTGGCCATCATACAAGATGCAGAACTTTTATGCTGGATGCTCCATGTTCCAAGAGATGTCTGTGAGTCCTGGCTAAGGAAAGGCATGGTGCCTGCCCATCCCTGCACTGTGTGGTGTGAGGTTTGTCTGCAGGGAGCTCCTGAGAGCACAGGAACTGCCATTCTTCCTGTCCTTCAGCCATAGGAACCACCAGCAGCTCCTTGCAGCCACGCTGCCCCTTCCTGCTGCTTTGTACAGCCTTCTCTCTCCCACTCCCATCCACAGCAGACTCTCTGTGTTCCCCTGCTGCTGCTCCAGCCTCTGCTCCAGCATCTGTGGCAGCCTCAGCCTTGGCTATAGAGAAAGGACCTGAGCATATCTGAACTCCGCTGGCACATGCACCTGCAGAGCGACACCCAGAGCTGGGGCCCCTCTTGCCTGCTCCTGTTCGGTGCCAGCAGCCACTCCTGCTGACTTTCCAGGAGAAAAAAAAACTGATTTAGATCATGCAGCTTGGGAACAAGTACTAGGTAACTTTCCAAAGGCTAGTTATAATGGATGAGTTCTGGCCAAAAGTCATACATTCCAACTTTCCCAACTTTCCTTTAACAAGTTACCTTTTTCTTTATAGGACTTTGGAGCAAACTCAGCCTATTCTGTAAGCAGATCCAATTGAGAATGGATCAAGTACTCTGGACATCAAAAACAAGCCAAAACAGGTCAGTGGAGCAGGAGATGCATCTGTGATCATCTGCCCTCTGAAGACCTGACAGGCAGCAAAGAGCCCTCTGGATGCTGTAGCTACTGGCAGGAAAAAGAAGAAACCCATCCTTGTATTTTTCTAAAATTTAACATTGAAGAATGCAGTACATTGAAACACAAAAGGTAAAAAATAATTAGGTTTTCTGTTTAAAAAGATTTAATGGGGGGGTGGTTCTCATCTCTGTTTTGATTTTGAATAATTTGGGTTTCTCATCTCTGTTTTGATTTTGAATAATTTTTACTTACCCCTTTGGGTACATACATGGTTGTTAGTGTTGTCTGGTTTCCCAGGAGTATTAAAAAATGTAACTTAGGCCTCTCTGCAATTACAAGCAGAAGAACTTGCCACAGCTGTGTGCCATGTTCCGACCCAGTAGCAAACTCTGCCCCCACTCTCCACACTGCTTTTCCTGTTCCCACTGGGCACAGGACTAAAATTCACCAAAATTACAGTACCTCCATAACTACTGTACTTCCTGCTGTGCCAAAATCCCATAATTTCTACAGTAATTTTAAAGTACAGGAATATTGAGGAATATTGAAAACAAAACCAATCCAGAAAGAGGCACAAGTACAGCAAAAGTTCCCTCCTGAGCTGGAATTTCTGTGTGTCTTTATAGGAAATGTTAAATACTGTTGTAATCAGAAACCTACTGCTGTTCTTGCTCCATGGCTCACAATTGAAGATAACAGCCTGTTAATTTACATTAAAAACCATATTTGTCTTATGGAAAAGAATATTCAGTGAACATTAACAATAGTATGTACAGGACAACCCCATATACAGAAACACCATATTCTCCACATTAAGGAAAGTACAAAATATCAGTGGCAGTCAAAGTCAACTATAAAATTGTGGTCATGATGCTCTCCTGGCTATCATTTAATTATGCCTCAGTCATTGTGTGCTTGATTCTTTCACTCTTTTACCCATATTTTTGAAGGCTGTCTCCTGAAACAGCTCCCCACTCCAGAAAGTCTTGGACACACCATCAATCTACATGCCTGTTAATAGAGTGATCTCAGCCTAAAAGGAAAGGAATCAGACTGGTCAGTTTAAATGTCTAAATTGCCTTTAGCCATCAGCTCTCTCAGCCAGAGAGCTGTAATTACCACGAAACACCCAGGGAGGCACTTACCATTGTTGCTTTCTTTTTGTACTAGTCTGTTACATTTGGAGTTATGACAGATTATACTACAGTTACCATAAAGTAGTATTTCCCAAGCGAAAAGACTCTTCACAAACTATTGTCTTTCTTTCTGTTTTCATTTTTGCCAGTAAGAGACAAAAACATTTGTTAGAAGGAGAAAGAAGCAGCATAAAGATTTATTTTGGAAAGCAGATTTTGCAGCTGAGGAATAAGCAAATTGGATCTTACTGTTTTCTGGTTACATTTTGCCTTTTCACAGTAAGTAAAACAAAATGGTGGTTTCTCAGCTATTATGATTTTAGAAATACAGTATTTAATTAAATCTTTTTATAGCAATGTTTTTACCTGCACTCTTTCTGTTTCTTGTAGATCTGAGGCTTGCCAAGTTTCACTCAATTAGAAAGAGATCAGTCATTCCAGAACTGAAAGCAGTTTTCTGGAATATCTCCATAAAAAACAACATTGAATAACTTAACTGGATGTAAGAACTTCTAAATAGTAAGACATTACAAGCCAATTTTTAATCTTGGTCTTTTATAAATACACAATTTCATTCCTTCCTCATTTAACTTCAGAGACAGTCTTAAGTACATAACACCTCTGAACATTAAATAACACTCACAGTAAAAGGCACTTAAGAAGAATTTTGGTCTGAATTAGCTTTTCCTACACTCAGTCAGTGCTGAGCACCTGATGGAGTAAAACATACGGATCTTTCCCCAGAATTAGTTTCTCTTTAGTTATGATAATGATTTATGGTACCTCTGAGTCCTGATTTGGAGGTCACAGTGAGTAAAGGATATCTTAGAGAAACCAGTAAAAACTGCACTATGCATCTAACTTTTCAGATAAACCCTAGAGAACCAAGCAAAGCACGACAATTTCTTTTTCTATTCCTGAGAAGATTAAAAAGTGGCCTAAAACATCCTGAGGCTCAGATGCACCAGATTAGACCTATAGCCTATGTGCAGGTGAGAAGGAGGAAGACAGCTGTTACACAGCACTAAATAAATGAAGAGTTTTCTTCAGTTACAGAAAGGTAAAGCTGCAGAGGGATCGGTTTCCTCTAAGAATCAAAAAGGAGGTGTGTGATGCTTTACATGTAATAAACTGTAAATCCATAAAGAGATGCAATTGCGAAACAAAACTGAAGGCTCTATAGAGAAGTCCATAAAATACAGAGTAGATTTGCAAGAAGTCACAGAGAAGACTGCACAAAGGCTTGAAATAAAATATAGACCCAAGCAGCCTCTGGGCAAATCCATTATATTTAATTTTATTTTGTATAGTAAAACAATTCTGCAAAAGTCTGTGGACAACAGCTGAGGAGAGACAAAGAAGAGCTAGAAAGAATCAATTGCAGCAGAAATTTTGCAAGAGCAAAGACTGGATTATCACTTTGGATATGAAAAGACTACATATGATTTACATTTGGACACCATACACAAGCTATACTATATTTGAAGTCCCAGAAATAATTTTGAAATGAAATTCTAATTATATTGAGTACAAACAAGCAAAGCTCATCTCATAGGAGTTGTGCTGTGGGGAATGTGAACTGCAAGCCTGGGCAAGACAAAATTTAGAAAATCTAATACTTGCAGTGGCTTCAAAAATGAAACACTGTATCTTTTTTAGGACTGGAAATGTCAGATACTAGATGATAATGCAAATTATGAAGAAAAACACAAGTCCAGAAAGCAAAAACATAAAGTGAAAGCCGAACATAATGACATGGAATAGAGAAGTTACACAGGAGAGGTAGCTTATCTGTGTCCTTTTCTTTGAGATGTGGTTGAATGTCACTCATACTGTCAATTTAACTATACCCAGAGTTAGGCAGATCATTTATGTCTTGGTGCAAGAGACACCAAAGTATCAAAGGTATGCCAGACAGCCCCATCTGGGAGCATGTAGCTTGGGAACAGCTGATCTCTCTCCCATCCAAGAGAGAATGCTGACGCTGCTTGGGAAGGTATTTAGGATGAGTGTAAAGAATAAACTCTAAAAGATGCACATGCTTGTCTGTTAACAAAGCCTACCATTTCTTTTTACCCTCCTGACTGAAATAGCTCAGGTTGATTCCACTGAGAAACGAAGAATGGAGAAAGATTTGGAAGGTGTACTACCAAACACATGAAAACCATCTCACCTGGCAAGGAGGACCAAGACCCTGACAGGAAGAAACTTTGTGGAGTTTCAAGAGCATTCAGCAAATCCAAGTGGAAAATCCTTCACTTGTCGACATAACGTGGGTATGACAATGAGGGCAATTTCAGACAAGCTGATCAGAACATCCTGTGCTATGTCATCATCACACATCAGCACACTTGCTGCATGTGCCTGCTGAAATCTCCTCTGTTGTTTATCAGGGTATCACCAACCAGAATAATCGGAGGCTGAGGCACTGAAACCAGCTTAGGTGTAATAGAGAAATGGGAGAATAGGCCATGGAAGAATAACCACAGTGGTGTATTGTCTTACCTACTGGAAGACTACAGTCATGAAAGCAACTTCTGTGAACAAATACTCCTCTAACTGACAAATCAAGAAACTGTCCAACAAGAACTGCAGAGATGAACGAGCTCCAGGGCAGAAAGATTGATTCTTGCAGTGGATATTGAAGGCATAGGAGACAACCTCTGGCAGGTGGCCCAGGATATTCACCAAGCTGATTTGGTGGGCATCTTTAAAAGACATAGTTTATCATTATGTATCAAAGAAGGACCTATAAATTAATGACAGGCTGAGGAGACATGGTCTACTCAAGGAACAAGTCAATTTTAATTTCATACAAAATCCCTCTGACTATGTTAGGGTGGAGGAGTAATGGGATAACAAAGCTCTCATCATTAAATGAGTGAGACACTTTCAGTGGGCTCTTCTGTCTTGAAGAACAGAGAAGAAGCAGAACTGTTTCAAAAGGACAGGTCAGTGTTTAAGAAACCTGTGATCTTTGCTTTGTGCTTTTGCTTATGGAGTTGGGAGTTTCTCCAGAAATATCTAACAAAACATTGGAAAGCCTTCTTGTCTTCCGGGGAAGATAAGGAACAGATTACTGTTATTATTAATCACACAGAAGTCTGATTGAGTTTTCTGATTTCTCTTCTGCAGTGTAAAGGAAGTTAGAAGATAAAGGTAAATGCTGTTGAATCAATGGCCAAGTCTCATAATAATATAAAGGAAAACCTCAGGACACAAACAGAAGCTATTTGAAGAGAGAGTCAGTATCCAGGACCTATCTATGAGTGACCCTGGAAGGAGCAGAGTACCATTGTGGATCTCAAAAATATGAGAGGAACAGATGTTCTGGAGGGTCTCATGAGCTGTTGTTCTAAACCAGGGGTCTTGGAAGACATGGCCTGAGCCAAAGGTAAAGAGCCAACCTGTGTAGACCTACATCTGACCAAACATCTTAAGGGCCAGAAGTCTCTTTGTCAAAAGCTTGTTTCTTCTTTCTGGTTGTAGAAACATGAACCAGTCTAAGAGCTGTCAGCCAGTTTATTCTCCAGGCTGTTTGATTTTGTAGAACTTTTGGATTTGCTCATTAAGTGTTCTCAGAGATAACAGCAGTGATTCCCACATGGTCTGAATCCAACTTTGAACATCTTGCCAGGGATGTGCACTTCCTTACAGCATTTAAGACAACAGCAGCCATCAGAATTGGAAAAACAGGTTCCCCAGGGAAAAGTCCAGCAATCTAAGCCACACAAAGGAAGCAGGTAAAAGCTGGTGAAATTTTGGCCAAAAATAAGCTGAAAATTGCCCAAAGTTTATATCTACATGTATTTATATTTATATGGAATTAAATTGTCCATATTTCATATTATTTACATACGGATTCTGCCTACATATATATACATCTATGTGTGTATGTATACAGTCTATAGAGAAGCTATTTTAAGAAATAATTCTATTTGTACAGAACTTTAACAAGAATCTGGGGTCTTGATCCAAATCAGATGGACTACTAAGATGGGGCAACAAAATCCTTGGACACTGAATGCCTGGAATGAGGACAGGGCTGCCTGTATTTGTGCATCTCCCACCAGGATCATTTTGCTTCCTCATCAGTGCATGAGAGTACAGAGATATATGTAGACAGGTACTCAGAAGAGAAAGCCAAGTTCACAGCAAATTGACAAAAACATGGACACAATAGGATCATAAAAATACTCTTAAAGTATGCCCAAGAGAAAGAAAGACCTGGTGCTGGAGACCAAAATGCTGAACACAGCCTTTTCACATTGTAATCCTCATTAGAAAATTGTATCCGAATTGTTAGTTCTTTATAAATATCAATAAGTATATTTAAGCAACCACGAGACAGCATGTTATACCTATACAACAGCAGAGGCTCAAAAGGCATAGATAGTGCCTGTGACACAGACTGCAGTAGGGTGAGAGATATCCACAGTTTCTGATGGAAAAGAAGGAGGAAAATTATTTAAGATCCTCAATTTACAAATTCCAAAGCAAAAGAGACTATCAATAAACCAGAGGACCATCAGCTAATATGAGGAGATGATTATGCACAGAAGAACACACAAAGTGTGAAACCCTGTGGGTGCCTCAATCTACAAGCATGCAAGTGCAGGCTCCTTAAGATGGAGACCAAACTGGCATTGACTGAGCACTGTTGAAATAAAATACTCTTCCTTCTTTTAGAGGAGCAAAATGTTTGGATGGCTGGCATCCAAAGCTTTCACCCTCCTGCTTTCAAACCATAAGTTAGAGTCACTAGTCACTAGATGCCTGACAGAATGGGGGTATTTCTCTCACCCTTGCAGATTTCTCCCCCCTCTGTGATAGCTTAACTTTCAATAAGAACTAAATTCTTCTCTCTTTCACTAGCATGTAAGGATATGGATTAAGTTGCAAAATTTAATACACCAAATAGATGAAAATGTCAGTGTTCACTTTCATATTTCTTTTTTCTTAGCTGTAAAATAATGATAGTAAATTTAACAATACAGTTCACATGATTCATTAGGCTTCATTAAGATTTCCACAGATTGTATTTTTTAGCTACTGAGTGTCATTATTTTTATCTCTTTCCCTCTGATAAAGGGATTTAGAAGGTTTTTCAGCATATTTTCTTATCGCATTGGCCTTTTTTTCTTTAACTCAGACATTCAGGAGCAGGTTCTTGAAAGCTCTGTGTAATATCTGGGTGGATAAAGCATCTTGAGACTCCTCTAGGACAGTTCCAAGTGTTTTACACATACACTTCAATTAACATTTCTTGGTTTATATTACAATACAACCCTAAATCCTACCCCCTCAGCTGAGAACCACGAATACATTTGTGCAGATAATCTGGAGGAGTCTGCAATTTATGAGTCTAAATTCAAATTCACTACAAGCTGTATGTAAGGAACATTGTTAATTTTGTGAAAGCAAATATTTGAACGTTAAGTATCAGAACTAGAACCAATTGCAGAATGATTTACTTCCTGTTGACTTAACATTAATGTCTAGATACAAAAGTAGGAGTTTTTGCACTAGTCACTTAGAAGTCACTTTACAGGGCTTGCTCACCTGAATATTACAGTACCCTCATGTATTAGCACAGATCTTTCAATTCTTTGTGAACACTTCTGCTGAAGTCAACACAAACACACACATCCCCATCAATGCCATGACAAGCCCACTGTATGCCCTATAGATGCCTTTTCTCAAATAATTGAGTTTATTATTTTCATGCCAAAATGAACAGATTTATGGAATTTATGCAGTGGAGTTTCCTTTTGTACACAATAATATTCTAGACTATGTGGACAATTTTAGGGCTTTAAATCACCAGAAGAACAACTAACAACTCTTTATGATACCACAAAATGACTGTATTGTGCTCTGGCTGTAAAAAGCTGATGTGAAAATTACAGCTGAGGTTTTACCTTGGTTGAGGTTTTTTCTTTTCATTTGTGTTTTCAGGCTAGTCTGAGATGGATTTTCACCATGACATAACAAGCAGTGACAGCGGTTGAACAGAACATTTCTTTACATTGAAAGTTTATATCCTTCAGTTGTGGCTAATTTTGAACTCAAGGAAGTTCCTTAGTGAAATAAAAATCACAATAAATTTTTGTTAAAACAAGTAAAAAAATATTATATATAAACATTTTATTAAATATTTTAAACTCCATTTTTCCTGCTTTCTTTGCAAATTTTCACCTAGTAAAAGCTTTTCATAAAGGAAGCCCTAGCAGGCTGTAGAGGTAAAATATATTCCCTACTTACTGGTTACTCTCTTAGCACTATCAGGCTGCATTATCAGTTACAGCTTCTCTTCCCCTGCTGTTTTTCAACCTTAAAATTTTCCCATTGCAGAGCACCCAGCGATGCTCTATGAACCACTCATATTCCCAATTAAGTTCTACTTCACATGCTTCAGCAAGTCTTAAATGATACACAGATGACAGCTTGACCTTCTGCCCATCCTGTGCATGTGGGAGCACTGGGTGAATGGATTGTAAAAAAAATCACAAGGCCCTGCAGTGCAGAGAACCTGACCCACCCTTCCTCCCCAGCCCAGGCAGGAGGACCCTGAGCAAGCTCCTTTTATATGCTCTTGGTATCCTACTAAAGGCATAAGGAAAGGGGCAGTAAACATTCAAAAAATGGCTGTAAAAATGTTTTTTTGTGACCCAAGATGAAAGTTGCAATATAACATTCAAATCTATATGCCATTTTCTTTTCTTTTCTCCTTTTTTTTTTTTTTTTGGCAGGGGGAGAGTGGAGAGAAATCAAATTGCGCCCATCTGGGTTGCTGAGTAAAAACACCTTTTTGGCGTTCTTGAATGTAGATTTTTTCAAAATGCTGTTTTCCATCCCTAAATTTATAGGGCAAACTAGATACTTCATTTAGATGAGCAGCTTTTGGGCATGAATGACAACAACTGTTCATATGGATTTTTATTATGCAGATTAAATACTCTCTAATTACCCATAGTGGAATACTTCATAACAGTCTGCTGTGTTATGTCAATAATCCATTAAGATATGAATAGATGCTTGGTAAAACTTCTGCTGAAAGCAAATGAGCGTTTATAATCTTATTGGAGAAAGCACAACAATCCTATTGACAAGAGCCCGATGGGATTGCAGGGACACAGTCTCATGAGCTGCAGTTGAAATCCAGATAAAGGTCCTGTGATGCTGACAAACTGTAAATACTACAGAAAGCACAGAACTTCAAAACTAAACTTCTTTTTTTTTTTTTCTCTAGATTATTTTCTCATGTAAGTAGGAGCAGCTCCACTAAGCCCTGTGATGCTTCTCTCCTTCCCATAACCAAAAAATGTTTTGACCTAATTTTCAGTGTTTTCTGTCTTCATCACATAGTTAACCATACAGTGATAACTTTGGACGTTCCTTCAGTTCAGAACTACAACAAGGACAGTTTGAGTCAGGAGATGTTTCTGGAAGAGATCAGAAGGTATCAAAAGGTACCCATGCTCTCTTCCACGGTTTCACAGAATCATAGAATGTCCTGAATTGGAAGCCCTAAGGATCACTGAAGTTCATCTCTTGGCCCTGCACCTCAAGAGTCACACCATGTGCCTGAGAGCATTGTCCCAACACTTCTGGAACTCTGTCAAGCTTGGTGCTGTGACCACTGCCCAGACACTGTCAGGATGAAGAACCATTTCCTAATATCCAGCCTAACCCTCCCCTGGCACAACTGCATGCTCAGGTCTTGTCACTGGTCATCAGAGAGAAGAGATCAGCATTTGCCCTTCTGCTTCTCCTCTGTGCCTGCTCTTGCCACCTCTCTGACACTGGGTCAAGCAGTCAGGGAAACTGGTTAAAAAGGGCCAGGAAGACTAAATCAGAAAGGATGGATGATATTCAAAAATCATGATGATCTGAAACAGACATTTCAGAATACTGATCTTAATCCTAAGCACAATGAGGTACAGAACAAATCAAATAGAAAGTTCTTTGTAGTTTATATCGACTGATCCAAGAGCAGCAAAAGGTATTAACTTAAAAACACTAAAACTCATCAACTGCTAATATAACTGTCCTGTGATATCCTTTGCAAACTGAGTATGCTGCATCTGCTTGTAGCTCCGGTGTGACTGCAACACAGATGTGTTTCCTCTCCATGCCACAAAGTATTCTCCTTTCTCTCCAGAATCCTATGTGACTGTCACTGGAACATCTAGGCATGCATTTTCCAACAAATACATGCAGGGGAGGTTGTACTTTCTCAACATTAATTGCTCTGAAGAGGTAGCAAGAGAATGTAGCATGTCCTAACGGTGACTGGTGCAAGAGGAAGGAGCCACTTGGCTTGGGGCGGAGGGAGACAGTGGCTGATGGACCTGGAACCAGCCAGACAAGAAACCTGAGGGCAGAAAGTCGAGACAAAATGGAGAATGGGAGGTAGGAGAAACTGGATTTAGAGACTAGCTGGCTTTAGCCTATGGGGAGCACACTGGCATTTGATGAAGAGCTATGTGGAGAGGAGTGACTAAGTGCAATGTGGTTTTTCAGTGGTATCACTAATTAAGGCCTATCAGAAATACTAATGAAGTGAGATTTACAGTCACAAGTAGTGCATTTCATTAAATCAAATTATGATGGTTTGGAGAATAAGGGGTTGGACAGACAGATACTTCTTCAGGTCTTAAATAGAGCAATCTTCAACATTGGGTACAAGTGCTGAGATTTACTGGCCATGAGAGTCGAAACATATAAAGCTCATAAAAGACTGGAGTTACACAGAACCCCATTTGTGAAACTTCCTAATTTTAAAGAGCTTGATTTTTCAACCTCAGGAAAGTTATCATTATTTCTATGTGTGTTATATACCTGTAATTCCTGTGTGATCCCCAGAACAGACCAGTGCGTATGCTTAGAGGATACCCCAACATTTCAAAGGAGAACATTTAGGATAGCTCTTGAAAAAGACCCTTCTTTTTCCTTGATAAAGTCACTCAGTATATTGTGCAAAAATAGAAGGGGGAAGGAGATGATTTGTCTTTTGATCCATCATTTATTGAGTCCCTTACACACAGCTGGTAGTGCATGTCAATTGTATTTTATTAGGTGGAGACACACAGCAGTTGGGTGGATCTTTTCACTAGCATTAAGGTAGGTTACATTTCTGCTCTTACCTCATTAACCTTTATTGCTAGTGCTTTAGTTTACCATGATAAAGTTTCTACTCTCCAGTTCTGTGTTAGATTAAATAGGATGCTTTGTAGGTTGTCTAATTTCACTGTATTCCTCTCCTTAGCTTAGTATTGTAGTTTGTTACTCATTTTGAATAAAGCAGCCTCCAGATGAAACAAAGCTTATTTACAATCTATTAGCAATAAAAGCATACCCAAACAAAAAAACCCCACAGGTTGCTTTTATTTGTCTTTTGATTTCCAAGTCTTTGGAGCATACATGAACATGGCTTGTAGCATTGTTCTGCAGGCAGGGACTTACTTCAAATTTAATTAAAGTTGGAATTCCCGCTGTAATCATATGAATTTAAGAGTTGGGGCTGTAAAAAAAATTACTAAATATTTTCTGACTCTCAGCTGAATTGTGAGTTATCAACACTGAACTGCAGAGCTGCATGATTCACTGTGAAATTGATTTTATCACATGGTTCCACAATGCATCCTATGGGGTTTTTTTCATATTTTCCCATGCATTTTTAATGTGTTGCCTGATCTTTGGGTACAAATTCCTTTCCCTTCAGCAAATTCTGACTTTCTAAACACCTGAGCAGTTTCAAACACCTGATATTTAATTTTCATCAGTCTTCTAGGGAAATATTTTTGCCTCTCACATGTGGATATCTTTCTGCTGAAATTATATACTTCTGAAGTACACTATTCAATCTCAAAACATGAGGAGTTGAACGGCTGGAAGTTAGATCTCTGTCATTACAGACAGAAGTAGATATAATCTTCTTATAGAACTCAGTGCTTGCTTCTGTCACTGGCAAGACAGTAACAGGTATTCACCATTTAAATGTTTACACTTTCATTCGGAGAAGAACCATACAAAGTTATTTTAGAACTGGTTTGTCTTCAAGTTCTTCTACTTAAATTCTCTCACAGGCATTTCTTCAGGCACATTCATTCTGTTGACATCAGTGTAATTCCATGCTGTAACATATTTTAATGCTTTGCAGAATCATGGCCCTACAAACATGGCCCTAGAGGTGAAGAATCCCAAAGCATCTTAACTCTAATGTAGCTACAATTTTATTTTAAAAAAGAAGTGACTGTGATTCCAGATGTATGTCTGTGTGTGCAAGTGTATATATATATATATATATATATATATATATATATATATAAAGGTCGTAAGACAAATCAGCTTTTATTGTTACTTGTTTGGAAGGATATATATGCACACAGGACTAGCTGAGTTTTATAGAGGCCCTATTGTCCAACCATACAGTGGCCAAAACACAACTATTTTTTAATGATCAGGATAACCACACTCCCTATTTACTTGGGTAATTGGCTAAATGGCATAATTCGGCTTCATATTTAAAAAATGAGGGGTCTATATTAAATAATTTGAGATAAATCATGGACTGCTTGAAGGACTGTAAACAATTAATAATGATAAATAGGCTGCAATTTGTTGAAATAGATGCAAAGAGGTATCTGGGGAGATACTGAAGACGTCAGTGTTGAAACAAATTTACTATAAGCATAAATGTTCTAAAAGGGCAGTTGATTAAATGAGTAAATGATATATCTTTAAATTTCACTGTAAGTGAAGATGGGGGAAAGAACCATAGTAATTGAAAGAACGTAGCAGCGTGAGGTTACTTCAGCTGAAATGTAAGATAATAATATGAGAAAGATTAATTACAATCATAATTATCTTCTCCTCACACAGTTACCGTCCTATATTTAGGAAGGTATTGTTTAAAATAGATTCAAGAACTTAAGGCGCTGCTAGGTTCAGGAGCCTGATGCACAGGCTGTTAAAATGAAAGGGAGCCTTTCCCTTAACGTCAGTAACTTTGGATCCAGCCTTACAAAAACTTCTGGATGGAGTTAATGTAAAGAGTAATAGAAACCAAAACATGCTAAGGAATATGGTCAAAGATAAGGTGATCGAATAATGGCAAAATCTCCCTGTAGTGGCACAATAACACTACAATGATAATTAAGTCACATCAGTATTTATGGACACAGGTTAGGGTAAAATGCTTCAGGTAACCTTACATGTGTAATTTTCTTCTTCCATCACAGCATGAGTGCACACAGTGACAGTTCTGGGATTATTACTTAACATGCATGCTTCAGAAAAATAAGTAATTTTTTTCTAAGCATTTTCTTCATTTTGGAGGACAGAGCTATAGGAAGTCAAACAGCTGAAGAAAGGTCTATGTTAAAATACAAACGTATGAAATTTAATTTTCAAATAATAAAATCTTCCCGAGTCCAATGTGCTAAGCATAATAAATGAACAAGCATGCAGTACTTTATGCATAAGCAAAAATAAATCAGTGCAAAGTCCCTGCAATCCATCTGGTCAAGAAGACTTATTAGACAAGGTCAAATTATATGAAAATCAATCTTGGTAGACTGAAACTGATTTGCATTAGTAGATAAATGTTTACCATAATTCCAAATCAAGAACAAGACTATACAGTAATTCCTTCATCCACGCTCGTGGTCCCTCATTCCTAGGGATGCCCTTTTACACAGGCTGTGCTGGTGCTTGGCTCAGCCAAGGTGAGCTGTGCAGAAATGCAGCTCTAAGCAGAGACATGGAAATCATTTTTGTCTGACTTTGGGAAAAAAACCCTGTCCTGAGTTAAACTAAACCTATTTTTTAATCAATTAAAAACAAGTCTAACAAAATTTATTGTTTTCCTCTGTCCTCTCTTGTATCTCCAACAGTAAGGAAATCTGCCCTCCAGTCCTTCTCACTTGACCAGATGAGGAATTTCATTTATGTCAGAGAACTCTACTAGACATGGTCTTCAGTCTGCAGGTAGTTTGTCACCCTGCAACAGACTCATCTTCCTCAGTTATGTGGGCTGTGCTCAGGTGTGCCTACGAATCCTTCTGAAAAGGATTCAGAAATAAGTTCAGAAAATGCCAAACTGATCTAATTTTTTTTTTTTAATCCAAAGCTATTTGCCAGTTTCAGCTCACATTTGCAAATAACTTTGGTTGTCCTTAAATTTCTTTTGGTGGCCAAGTAAATAATTGAAAATCCTAAATCCCAATCTTCGTTCTAAACATATATTTATTCCCCCACCCTCCCCTTCAGTCCTGGTCTAGGTAAAGGCCAAAGCAGCTTGCGGTGCAACTCTAGTATAACACCAAGACACCACTTCCTAAACTGCTCTGTGTCATGCTGCAGCAAAAGGCTGAGCACTCTGTTTCAAGTGTTAAATTGCAGTGCACACAAGGTAGAGGCTGGTGAGGGATACCCACATGAGGGAACACTTTGGGTAATTTTTAAGATGGCTTTAGCAGCCATGGCAGCCATATCCCAGGTCCAGAATAAAACGACCACATCTGAAGTGCAACTGGAGTAAGATTTATGACCTCTTTACACTTTCTAGCAAGTTTCTCCACACTGGGCTTTATTCTGATTTTTCCTATGGTGGCTTTACACTGGTGTAACTCTACTGGTGGGAAACAGAGTTGCTGCAGATTTCACCTGGCATCAGACCGCTCTGAACCACGCTTTGCCAACAGCTGTAAGACAGTCCTGGGTCACAGGCAGGCATCTTCCCTCCTGAGTTGTAAGTTCAAGCTGTCACATGAGGTTAGCACTAGGAGAGGCTGCACACTTGCTCTCAGGGAAGCCAGCAGGGCTGGAGGGTGCTCATCACCCTGGAAGGATGAGGGCTGCTGGAAGCACTCCCTCCTGAACGCCCACCTTCCAAGCCCTGTCTGGATTCAGCAGTAACAGCTGTACTGAATTTTCTGCCCTAAACTTTTATTAATTAAAAAGCTTTAAAATCTGAATATGACTCCATATTTCTTAAGTTCAAATAAGAAGGCTTTTCACATTTGGGCCAAACTCTGTTGCAAGCTGTCTGGCTGTGACACAAACCGTGGACCTACGCCAATGAAATGTGGTGTGTGTTGTGCTGCAGGCTGAGCTGTCTTCTTGGGAGGCTGGGAAAGCCTGGAACAGCTGTGTCATTTTAATTTGCTTAGAATTTCCAAAGTTTTTCTAACACCATAGCTACTTTCTGCTCTATCAAACACATGACAAATTATTAGAAACTACTTTTAAAATTAAGCAAAAGATGTAATGGACACTGGTAAACTGGTGCCAGAGAGCCCAGCCCACTGCAGGAGCACAGATATTGACCTGATCAGTACTTCCTTGCCACCTTTACCCTTTTTTTTCCTCCTCTCTCCCCCTCTTTTTTCTTCTCTGTGCTAATGAAAAGATGACTTGCTTGTCAAACTCACCCCCCTGTCTTGCTCACCTCCCAGGCAAAACTCCACAGGTCCTGCCATGGGGTCATGCACTAATCAGAGCCACCTCCTCATGATCTGGGGAGGACTTCACCTCCATCTATGACTGACACTCCACAGGATCCTGTTAGATTACAGTTTTGTAATTCATGGAACTAGAAATTACTTTAAAAAAGACAGTTCTCACCTACAACCTGCAAAGTTCCCCCTCCAGAACCACCTCTTGGTAATCAAGAGCCTTCTTTGTTAGCTATCTAGAAGACCTTTCCCAAGCATTTGTTGCACCTGTAACAACAGGAACCTTGTGAAAAAATAAGAGCTCTGGCATGGAAGCTAAAGAATATGTGACATCTATGTGTTCTGCTAACAGTGTCTGTTCCTCCTCTTCCCCATGCCACAGGAGAGAATTGGGATGGGCAGGCCTACAGCAGAAAAGTGGGGGGAAAAAGCCATTGGCAGGACTTAAAATAGTGATCCCACCCATCTCTGCTCAGTGCAGTCATCCAGCCTGCATCCACGCTGTTCAGCCACTGCAGCTGTGTTCAGGCTTAGGTGTGCGGAGCCTAATGACAAAGATCAGGTACCTGCAAACTGTCACCTCAAGCTGTCCTTGCTCTCTCTGGTTGTATCCACATGTCCTGGTTTTGGCCAGGACAGAGTCAATTTTTGCAGTAGCTGTGAGGGTGTGGAGCCTGGAGCTGTGTGGTTGTGTCTAGGTTGTGATTCTCTGCCACTGAGGTCTTCACCAGGGTATAGGGACTCTTGCTTCCAAGATGAGGGGCATGGCTTTGGGCTGAGGAAAGCCACCTTTCCAAAGCCACCTTTCCTTTCCAAAGGTGGGAGTGGGATACCCGTCTGCCAGTGTTTGTTGTTCCTGTGGGATGAGCATTTTGCATAGAAATCACCCTCTCTTTTTGTACCCTTTTGTTAGTAATATTGCTGCTGTTACTGTTAGTTATTGTTGCTGTTTCTTGATTCATTGCTTATCTCATTGTTTCCAATAAGTTTTTCTTATCTCAACTCATTACCTGTGCCTTTTGTCTCTCTCACCAGCATGGGGAGGGAGCAGCTTATGGTTTTTCTTTTTAGTGGGAGTACTTAACTGGGGACTACCCTTCCTAATCCGAGGCACCGTGCTATATTTTGGCAGGAACAAATGCAGGCTTATCAGTCAATACACTTTTGTATGGCCCCTGGTGCTCACAACATTTTGAAAGCATTGCTGAAACTCTTCTGGTTTGCTTGGAGAAGGCAGAGCTCTGCCAGGTGTCTCCGTAAACAGGAAACAAGCAGGAGGTGGGATCCGGCTTAACATCTGATCTCCACACAATCCTTACAACAGGGAATACACACCTTGCACTACAAGAGGACAATTTTGAGTCCTGAACAACTTAGGAGGCCAATTTATAGTTTTTATTTTATATTTCCACTGACCAGACAACCTTTAAGGACCATATCTGTCATGTTAATGAGATATGATGGGTTTGTTCACATAAAACATTTATCCCATAAAAAACTTCCAGACAGTGACAGAGACTTACATCTCCTCTGCTCTCCAGATTCCCACTTTCTGAGCAGCCAACACAGCTCCCAGAGACAAGCTCTGGAGCAGAGAGGGAGGGAAAATCCCAGAAGAGATGTAACACTCCAGCTGGAGGATATAGCAGCAAGGGCAGGACAGGGATGGTGGGTGGGTTTTTGAGAATGAGAGTGGATGTAACCACACTGGGCTGATCCAGACCCTGGGGACATGGGGCTGGGCTGTGAAAACTGAGCTCTGCTCTGGGATCCTATTCAGCCTTGGCCTGAGTTTCTTGACCAAAGACCCCCCAGGATCTCTCTGTCCTGGGGCTGGACTGCCAGCCAGGACCCAGGCACCATGTCAGTGACAAGTGAGCAGCCAGTGCAACTCTGTATTTCAGGTATTGTTCTTCCAGATCCTCAGTTCCTTCGCAAAATATTGAAATGAAGAAGTCTTGAGAGGATCCTGTGCTTTACCATGACTAACTCCTTAAATTTAAATCCTGTGGCAGTTCTTTAACTAATCCATCCAGATAGAAGCAGATCAAAACTCCCGACAGTGTCAATGCCCACCTCTGGCCTCACCCCTCTGCCACTGCTTTCCAGTTAATTTATGTGAGAGGAAAGGCCCTTGGGAACTGGCCTTTAATACCACAGCTGTAATCTTCTCTGAGGCCAGGAGAGAATCCTGCTTAGGGATTTGATGTCTGCAGAGCTGAGTGGTAGTCCTGTCTGGTGTTATATTGTCCCTATATTTTTTTCAAAATTGTTTTATATTTTCTTTCTCTTATAATCAAAAAATATTTTTTCAAGTAAAGAATATAATGTGCATATACACAATTTGCCTAACTAAGAAATCAATACAAATTAATAGATAAAATTTCTGATGCAAATTAGAAAAATAAAGAGGGTAATTCATTTGCGTTAAAGTAGAAGACAGAAGAGTTACTGACAAATTAGAAATTAGAATTGATGATTTCCTGTTGTTGAGGTATCAGAGCACAGGAAGAAATCAGAATTCTCCCCAGACTTCAACATTTGAGAGACTGCAATTGCCTTGCTGAAAAATTTGCTGTTCAGCCCCACTGCTTCTGCTCTGAAACACAGTGAATGAACCCACCATTATATGATTAAGAGAGAAATACTTTATCTTTTTTCCTTTTCAGCTAATCAAGACCATTCTGGTTAAAAACCCACATACCTCTCTAACAGTACAAGTTCTGTTCAGATGTCTTGAGCTTCTGCCATCTCCTCCAGATTTTCTGCATGGCTTGAGTGGTGGGCTGTATATTCAAACCATGTACAACAATATTTCTTACAGATGTCAAACATATGCAGTAGGAAAATGAACAGTATGGCAGACTTAGTGACTGTGTAAAAGTTACTTTTATGTTAAAGGAAGTCTCTTTTCCAGTGAATAGAAAGAAGTGATAAAGGACTTGGAGCTACAGAAAAAAATACAGCCCCTTGCTGTCACATTTCTGCTGTGCTCAGGGATCAGAATTGTCTTTGCACAGTCTTTGAAAAGAATCATAAGAGCATCAAAGAAATACATTATTCCCCCAGCAATTTCTTTTTACAAAAAAATACTCTTAAGAAGCTGATTTTTGGTTAACCACTCAGGTCAAGTACATAAGTGGCTTTTTTTCCTAGGTCTTGTCTTATTAAATGCCAAAATGTCTTTTTGGTTGCTCCCTTTGACCACAAGCAGGGGCTTCTCAGTTTCCTTGCTTTAGCGATAAACAGAATCTCCAAATATTCTACGTTGGAAGGGACCCACGAGGATCATCAAGTCCAACTCTTAAATGAATGGCCCCATGCATGGATCAAATCCACAGCCTTGGCATTATTAGCACCAGGCTCTGATCGGCTGAGCTGATTTCAGGGTTGGGAATGGCTACACATCTCCACATTCTGGTGAGATGAGATGAAGCCTGGAAGGGGTTGCCTGGGGAAGCCAGTCATGCTTTTACCTCTGATGGCTGTGAAGTTCACAGCCTCACATCCTTCCTCAGGCACAGACACCTGACCTTGGACAGGCACTTCCCTGAAGTCTCATGCTGGCTGGAATTCCAAAGAAAAAGACTACCAGCAGCATACAGGCTCTTGAGAGTGAATGCAGCAACTGTTAACCTAAACTTATGGTTTAAGAGGTGGAGCAGAACGGCCCAAATTAGCACAATGTTTCAACGAACAGATAAAGGTATTGCTAGTGGTTTTTTCCATAGATTCTGAGTTGAGGTAGCTCAGTTTTTCTGTCTTTGAACCTTGTATGTGGTTCAGCTTCTGCTGGTCAATCAGGCTAATCCTCAGTTTTCCACACACACCTTAGAATTTGTAGTAGAAGTGCACTACAAATTATAATAATAAGAAAGAAGTGCACATAATTCATGTGCACTTCTTATAAAGAAGTGCACATGAATTATGTGCACTTCTTTATAAGGGTCTCATTCTCCCTCTGACTTTAGCCCTCCATCACTTTGTAATTATAATAAGGCCTCCATTACAGTTTGCTACTACATCTCCAAAATGTACACAACTTGCACACCATACAATTGAATTTCCTTACAAATTCCTGGACCTTCTTTTAAATAGTTTATTCAAAGAGGAACAGAAACATAATTTTTGCAACATAATATAATTTATACACATACATATATTACTTGACCCTACTTGTGTGCTAATGTGCAGACTGTACCTCAGTCATGGTCTTATTCTTACACAAGAGCAAACAAGCAGTTAAGTGCTACATATTTGTGTTTCTCTAATAAGTGATTACCTACAGAATATTACTGACCCCTATTTCATTCATACTGACTCGTAATTGATATGCCACTGCCTGTTTATACTGAACTCCTGTTTGCTGGTGATTAATTTTAGGAGATTCCACCTGAAAATGGGGCATTTTCCATGACAGAGCGGGCAGAAAGTCAGTGCTGCTGGCATCCACACTTCTGCCCTCAGCCTCTCTTCTCTCCTTCAGCCGAGGACCAGGAACAAAACCTTCACTGCAAGACCCTACACAATCACACCTAATCAAGGTGACACAACTCCCAAGCACGGATTATGGAATACATACAGAGAACTCTCAAGTCACTTCACAGTGATTACATGAGTTATGCAAATACAGGAGAAAATGATAAATTTATCAACATATTTGAAAAAAAAAAAATGGAGCAGTTCTCATGAGTGTGATGAAAAGGCCAGATCAAAGCAGCAGCCCATGAAGCAGAGCTGGCTGCCAGGACTGTGTCAGCTGGCATATTACCTCCCCAAGCACCTCCACATGCCCAAACACTTACTCTGTAAACTGTCAGCCCACCTGTGTTGGAGGAGAACCCTGCTCTGAGGGACCTCCAGAGATCAGCTTACAGAGGTGCCCCAAAGCTGACATTTGGCTCACAGCACTGAAAGGGCTAAGCCAGCCTAGGCTGGATTTTTATAAATGACTGGCTTGCTTTCTACACCTCTTTGTCACCTCAAAATCAAGAATTACTATAATCTTTAAAGATTATTTGTTATTAATACGACCAGAACCCCTGTTTAGAGACCAAGACCACCTGGCACAAACACAGAACAAAGACAGTCCCTACTCCAAAAGTTTACATGTTAAGCATGTTCCCTAGAAACAGTCTTCCAACTGGATGAATATCAACAAGCTGACTTGTGTTTCGCTATAAATCCCACACTCCAACAAAAAGAAAAAGGGACCCATAAATTATCTGTATTTTGCTATCTGTCAGTTGTAGAATTCTGCAACCATTGCAGCTGACAGCAGTCAGACCTGATGCAAGATTGTTGTACTTATGGAAGAACCAGAAAATACTAAAAATGCAAAACCTGGCCAACATTCTTTGCATATTTATGCTCTTCAGATCTTTATTTCTCTGAGGTGGCAAGGGACATATGGTGAATCAACGTAAAATTTAGCTCTTTATGTGCAAACCATTCTTTTTTTATTTCCTTTTGCCAATTTAGTTGGAGCAGCATATTTTACATAGTTACAGCTGATAGCGAGTCAGCTTGATCTGATGCTTGTAAATCTGACAGAATCTCTCTGACAGTTGTATATTTTACCCCAGCATTATCCTCGGGGAAATAAAGGTTAAGTATTTTATTCTTCCCAGTCTCTTTACTCTCTCCTGTGATCCCATCCCTACTCTACTAGCTGCTGTAGTTTACCGAGCTGCTTTTCCCTCCTTTTCTGTACTTAATGTTGATGTCCTGTTCTGTAGAGTCCTCTTTCTCAGTTTCTCTCTCTTTGTGGGGTGCCCTTCCCACTCTTCTTAAAAGTATGAGAACAGTTAGCCTGTAACTAAGTTGATAATGATGCTTTCATAACTTGCTATCAATATCAAATATACCTTTGCATTCTGGATTTTAATGAGATAATGGGTACATAAGGTATCTGCATTATTTTATCTCAGGACTCAGGCTTCTCTGAAGTCTTCATTTCCTAACAATTGTTCTTTCAGTACTCTCCAAACAGAAAGCTATTACTCTGGGACTGTGACATTATCTGCACATCAGTAGACTATATGACTCCAGCACCAAATCATGGAGAGTATGGTGATAGTGTTAAGTTAAAATAAGTCTGAGTAAGTCTCTTAGCTTTCAAGTATATGTCTAGCTTTGTATTTTTGTATGAATTTGTTCCCATTCTTCAGCTATATACCAACACCTCCCATTGCAAATACTCAACATTCTACTTTCTCCAAAAACAATGCTTAGATTTATGGAAAGTTCTTAAATTTGATTGTAGATAAAATTTTAAAGCATGGTAATTGTTCAAATACAAAATAATCAAGTGTGAAGGAAGTTATCTCTGATTTTAAGTAACATGTCTTAAATTTCTATGTTTTAGCTGAAACTCAGCAACGTCTCATGTTCTAAAGGTGCAAAAAATTGACCCCATATCCAAATGAACATCAGTTATTTGTATTCCTTGTGGAGTAATTCATGGTTGATACAGTAATCCAATTAGCATGACTAGGGAGGTGGTACTGAAAAGCTCCTCAGCTGTAGCTCTGGTCATGCAATTGTGTACAAAACATACATGCTCCAGGGAGTACCCTTAAAAAGAGCTGACGCTGACCTAGCAGATCTTCTCCTTAGCCTAAGCGAATGGAATTGAATTTCTATCATCCGAACCAGGAAAATAAGTAATCTATTCAAGACAGGAAAGATTTGTATTTTCTTAATATGAAATTAAATGTATGTACCTACATTTTCAGTTTCCAACATGCCAATCTGTACTGGCAACTGAAAGCAGCATCAGAAGTTAATAGGGTGGAAGCTGAAAGTTAACATCTGAACTGGAGGTCATTCTCATGACAGAGAGAACTGATAGGCTGATGTTCTTAACATGTTGCTAAAACACTCAGGAACTGAAATAGTTAATGCAAATGCAGCTGTCACCATTAAGTTTCAGATTTTATCATTCTGCTGAAATGAAAGCTCCCTATTTTCATACCATCTGCGGACTCAGGGAGACAACGCAGCAGCTCTGCTGTCTGCCGCTGTTTTGACGGTTTCCCTCCCAAGAGCATGGAGACAACATCCAGCTCTCTGTAGCTGCACACGAGTGACAACAGCACTGTCATGAAGCTTGGTTGAAATCTGTTGAATGTTCATCACTGAAAAGCAGCCAGTGAGCAACTGTGACAGGCATCACACTGGTAGGCAGAGAAAAACACCTGGGAAGTTTGTGGCCGTGCCTCAGGCTCCGCTGATTAAGATACCACTGTTATCTGTCAGGTTGCAGCTCTCAGAGCTCCTCAACTCCTTCGTGAAGTTCTACCAAGGGTGGATTTAGAGCAGGGAGAAAGAGAGTAATAATTAAGTGAGCCTCAATGCCTTTGTGAGCCTCTGTTAGAATGCTGTAGGTTTTTGTGATGCTGCAACAGGAACGAGCTACCTGCTACCATCTCTTTCTCTCCAAAAAGGCCATCTCTGCCCCGTGTCCTCATATGTGATAATGCTCATGTGCCCTGCGTGTGGCTGGTGCTCTGCCACTGGAGCTGAGGGTCAGAGCTGTGCTCCCTGGGAGGAGGGGCTGGTTACAGGGTGTTAGGACAGAAACAGTGGTTGTGGTATAATAACCCAAACTGAGCAAAGGGGACTACAAACTACAGGGGTTTCTTTTACTTAACGGAGATTTTAAAAGATGAAGCAAAGTTCTGCAGCATGATTGGATTTTGCAGTTAGAGGCCCTGAATACTTAGTAAATGCTTAATACAGTCCCTGTCTCAAGAAAGACATGAATAACAGCGATGATGTCACCTGCCCACCTGTAAAGAAAGATTTCTCCATCTTGTATAAAACTCTTCTCAAGAAAGATACAAACAGCATCACTGCATGAGCAGGAGGGTTCCCAGCAAATGGCTTCATTTGCAGGAGGCAAAGTCCTTCTGTCCTGCTCAGCTGTGCACTGGTGACCAGGGCTCAGCATTTGCTCAAATCTTTCTAGTGAGATAGGAGAGGCAGAGCAAATCCAGGAAATAAAAATCATGCCATTTTTATCCCATAGCTTTTCCAAGTACCTTGCACTGCAATATCAGCGTGTGCATCCTGTGCTCACAACCTCTGATTTAAAGGTGCTCTGGACAGCAGACTCCCTCCAGCCCTAACCTTCTTTCTTTCTCCCCTCCAAGCCCTTTTTTCTCTCTTGATCCAATTCAAGGATCCGTCCCTCAGTGTTTGTCATTGGCTCCATCCTGTATCCCTCAGTGCCTTCAGGGTGTCTTCTTTTTTCTCTGTTCCTATGGCTCCAAGGTCATTCACTGCTCCTAAGGGAACCTGGCTTTTTTCTTCAATCCCCAGACATCAGACATCTCTGGACCCCTCTGTCTATTCCTCTGTCTATCTTCCTTCATGGTTCTCTCTTTCAATTTGCAAAACCTTCACTCTATCAAGTTTTAAGCAACAATATTTCAAGGGAATGGACAGGAAATTCCCATGCCCATAATTAAATTTCACATATAGGGCTGTGCGTGCCTTAGTGCCCACACTGACAAATACTTCTAATAATGAGCCACAGCTAGTACAAATCAAGTGACACAAAACCTGAAACGATTGGAGAGAAAAGAATGTGACTCAAATACGTAGGACCTTTCTTTTTGCACAGAGAGCTTTTCATTGTTAAAAATATGCTTGAATACAGCATTCAAAACCTGAACAAACTGATTAACCAGGGACCAAGTCAGTAAAGGAGCAGTGGCGCTCTGCGTTATCATGTGAGAGGCCCTGGTTTGGGAATGACAGAGGCTGATGATAAATGGCTGCAGCACAGCCATGATGCCACAAGTCTCTGTGGAACAATACTGGCTCTGCTGCCCTTCCTTGACAGCTGCACTCAAATCTCTGCAAACAAGGATTACTCCAGAAGGCCATTTGCCCTTCTCCTGTTGAAAAGATTGTCTGGGGAATACATGTGGTCACTAGCTATGGGGATGCACTGAAGTGATCTCTGGTGCACGGCTTCACTGCATGTCCCTGTCCCCTTCTATTGGGATCGGGACCTCTGTACCAGGGAATGAGCACAGAGACGTTACATTGCCAGTGGAAAGTCTGTCTGCCAGGTGATTTAGAAAGCAGCCTACTTGATTGTGCCAGCAAAGGCAACATGTCTCCTAGTGCATCCCCTTAGCTAGAGGTCATGATGATCAGATACAGTGCCGTATCTGGAAGAGAAAGGGCGAAATATTAGCCAACCAATGAAGTTTCCCATTTTATTTTCCCTGAGTGATATTTTGTGTTTGAATTCCTTGTGAGCAGAGGCAGGAGGAGACAGAGTAAGTGTGCTTGAAGTCCACAGGCATCCATGTGCCATGCAATCCAACTTATGGAGCTGATTAGAAACAATGCTTACTGTAAAAAATAATTACAGTTTACAAAAATTTCTGGTTTCTTGTTTTAAGAAATTTTGTCGTTTCTTCCTCTCTCCCCTGGCCTTGTTTTAAATAGATGAAAATTATGTTATGAAACAAAAGGAATTTTAGATGAGTCCTGGACAGTCCAGTGTCTCAGCAGAGCGAGCCCTTTACAGGGTTGTTGTTTACTCCCTTACAGATTAACACGGTTGGGACCAGCCCCTGCATCATCACATGGCTGCCTCAACTACACCTTAATAAGAACATATTTTCCACTCTTTAAATTTCTAGAAGTTGCATCTTAAAAAGTACATGGTGCTCTATATGGGGATTAAATTAGGGGGGTTAGACATATCCAGTGATTAAGGTGGGCATTTATGACCTTCTCACTGGCAGGAGCCAATCTGCAGGAAAGCAATCTGCAGCACAAGCTCTACAGACAAGGCATGGTATGATGTTGTAAACCAAACCCCATTCTGTTGTTGTGCTATTCAAGGAGCTCCATCAAATTATTACCATTATTTATACCCTAATAAAATGTAGAGGTCTCTTTCAGGTTTCATGTTCTGTGGTGCCTGAATCCCTCCAAACACACAATGAAACATGGCTCTAAGACTGGTAAAATGAAAACAGTTGGGAGAATTTAACAGAATTCATAATGACTTATTTTGAGGCATATGGTTGTTTTAAATGTTTTCTCATAGTTGGTAGTATTGCAAGGAAAAAAAAAAAAAAAGACATGAAGCCAAGAAGGAATTTCATTGTCTTTAAGTAAAAAAACATGACAAAAGTCTGATTTAGATAATCCCAATGTTATAGCAATGGTGGTAACACAGGTCCCATCCCAGACTGCCTCTCCCAGTCCCAAGACAGGAACAAGATGCTTCCATCCTCCAAAAAAACAGAAGGAAGAATGGGTGTCCCAACTGTGGTATGGCCCCACATGCCCTGAGGTTTTACACATATGGCAACACTTTGCACAGGTGCTTGTAAACATGATACAATTTATTACTCCTTCTCCTTCCCAGTAAACTAGAATCAGAACACTCATTTTCAGACAAAATTCCTTTTTTTTCCTAACAGCTGCAACACTTAAAAAATTTAACTGTGAGCTTTTTTTTCTTCTGGTTTCCAGAACTAGAGCTACTCCCAAAAGTAAAGACATGCACCCCTCTTTCAATTCACTTATGTATAGGAATATTTGTGGCATCTATTCTGATACCTGGTGTTGCTAAAAAATGTATCAGGAATCTCTGATGCTCAGCAGCTGCTTTCTCTTGACAAAGAAACAAAGACTTAAAAAAAAAATTTATAAGCATTGATATAAATATTGATAATACAAAATATTATTTTATAATGTATACAGTCTTTATAAATAAGAAGGAAGAAAAATCTCATTTAAAAAATCAAATATGACCAAAATATTTAATGCCTTTTTCCAGCATCATGGGAAAAAACCCCACAAACAATCAAAAAAACCCAAAGAAACAAAAAAAACCCCTAGTCCTCACTTTCTCTTCCTTTCCCATGTTACTTTAAATGATTAATGCTAAATCTTTATGTACAATTAGTACCCACTTAATAGGCAGCTTACCAAAACATAGTCAGAGGTTTAGCTTGATTTTGGAATATGAAGAAAATTTAAGGAAAGCATGAGGGAGTTGGTCAGCTAGAGGTAGCCCCAGGGTCTGCATTTGCATCCTCTGGTTAATACAGCTCTCCAACAGTATCCTGACAGGTCTTGCATCTTTCCATAATGTGACACATCCTCCAGTCACTTTAGAATTTAGTTGAGACACCATGAATGGGGAGTGAGATACAAGAGAGGTTGAGGAGATTGTTGTCAAGAAAGAAGGCCAGCAAGCCAAAGAATCCCATTTGTATTTTCAGCCTCCTTTGTGTTAGGTCTGAGCGGCACAGTGCAGAGCAGGAACTTAGAGAGCAAAGAACCTGAAAGTCCTGGTCTCAGACCTGGGAACTGAGCTTCTCTCTGGGCACTGCCTCGTGGCCCAGCAGGCACAAACAACATGGCTTTTTCTGGCTACTGCAGGAGTAGAGGAGCTGGAGAATATTTTAAAAACTAAATCCTAAGAATATGAAAGTCTGGGCTTCAAGTGCTAGAGCTGTTCAGTGTGTGTGTTCCTCCAGTGCTGACCCTCTACCTGTGACTGTACCTTCAGCCACTGATCCACAATGTTCTTGTCCATGGGTTTGAGACCAGGGCTCCACTCAGTTCCGAGAGCAGGCAAAGTCCATCGCAGCTCATTGCTCAGCAAGAAGGTAAGGGTGCAGAGAAGGGTCACACCATCACCTGTACTTATCAGAAACCACTCCTGATACCACCTGCAGGGAGTGCTGGTACAGTGGGGAAGGTCAGTTTCCATCAAAACCTTGATTTGGGTTCACTCATTGAAAGAGCAACAGAGAAGACCATGGCCATCTCTGCTGAGGAGTTGCTCTGTGGTGCAGTCAGCAGCTTCTGCCAGACAATACCACACAGGGACAGCGTCCAGGAGCCAGGCCCAGGAGTGGGACAGCCCTGCTTCACTCTGCTGCATGCTGGCCACACATCAGAGGAAGAGTGAGAAGCTTGTGGGAGACCATCCCAAACTCTCTTAAGCCTGAAAACCAGCCGGAGAATATTTCAACTGTGCAATAACTATAGGTTGTCTTGCGTGAGGTTTATCCACAATAAAGTAAAAAAAAAAAAAAAAAAAAAAAAAAAAAAAAAAAAAAAACAACAACAACAACAAAACAAAAACAAAAAAAAAGAAAGAAAAAAAAAGCATGCAAGATGAATAAAAAATGAAATATGGCCTTTACTAGGATCAAAATAAAGCCACACTTTGGGTGACCACTACCACCAGAGTCACTTCATGCAACAGGTGACATGGCTCCACACTAAAATTAGTCCAGATACATCAGGAATGTGTTTCTTACTGATGTGTGCATGTTACCAGTACATATGAAAAGGGGGACTCGAAGAATGGCATTGCAGACTTTTGTCACCAGTGTATTAATAGTAGAGTTATGCTAAATTGGTTGTCCAGCACTGATGCTGAATATCCTCCTGTCTGAAACATTCCTTGATTAAAACAGTGTATGGGGAAACTCGTGCTTGTAAAAAGATAAAAACCAGTAAGTAGATTTAATTGTTTCTACAACCTTGTGTACTAGGCATGTGTACCTTAATACAGCCAGGCATGAAGGCTACATCAGATGGATTAAGAGGGGAGTATAGACATGATTGAGGTCACTGATTGCTTTACTACCACAGATTTTACTCCATTCTCAGGAATAGAATTTAAGCAATCTGCTGTACCTGAGCTGCTTAGCTAGCAGATACAATTTGCAAGCAAAAGAACTGCGAGAGAGGTCAGCAGATGAAGCGACGCTTTCTGGCTTTGAAGCAGAACAATACCTCAACATCACAGTCCCTTGCACTTTGCTTGTCCAGAGGAATAACCGGTTCCTTCAGCAGCTCCTCAGACCATGTGTTGCCAGTGCAGGGACCTTGCCATCCTGAGTTTATTAAGAAAACCTAGTTTGTCAAGAATATGCCTGGGAAGCAGCTAAGTAAGCAAAATAAACAACATAACATATTGTTGCCTGAAGATATGCTACAGTTAATGCTTGCCCAGGAAAAATGTTATAAACATCAAATACTTTTGGACTCTTTCACCTCCACTTGCTGCAGCAGCTTTAGCCTCATGTTATAGAATCACCCTGCTGTTGGAATATTACCAGCAGTGGTAGCCTGCACTGGAGTTTTATTCCTTTTTCTAGGCCAGTCCTTTCATCTTTCTTTTTCTTTTTTCTTTTTTTTTTTTTTCCCTCTGAAGGTTATTTATGCAAGTGTGACATGCAGTTACAGTAAAGTTCCTTTCAATGAATGGAGTGCAGGGCAGTGGTAAATTCCATTCCAAAATCATTTTGAATTCTAAAGGTTCCATTTAAGGGATAATGATGGGAGCAAAGGGCATTTCTCCAGGATTAATCACTGGCTGGGTGAGATGATAGCCCAAGGCAAAGCCACGGGCCATTAACCCCTGCAGGTCACCTTATCCCTACAGGAAATGCACTGGGTCAAGTTCACTGTTACTATTATAAACTCTTATTCGAGAAAGGGGTTACACTTCTATGTTTATATATGTCTTCCATTCCCATGTTTGTAATGATAGTGGATAGCTTTTGGCAGTGCCTCTATATTGTACCACCGAGAGATGTAAAAACGAGTTCTATTGTTATAATGGATGCCAAAGACAAAAGTGGATTTTTAATGTTTACAGTGAAACATTTAAGATTCTTGGAAAAGAATGAAGAATGAAATGACAGGAAAATATCACATGAAAAAGACCCAAGGAAATGACATTAGAAAGAGGGAACCTCTCGTCAGCTGGTGTAAATCATCACATCTCTAAAGCCAAAGGAGCTACATTAATTCACACCAGCTAAAGAACTCAGACAGAAGTTGAGGTTGAAACGCATTAAAGAATAAATTTTAGGCTTGGCTCCTATGCCATCACATAGGGAACATCACATAAAGGAGCAGTTGGACAAAAATACGGCTAAATGGGATTTATGTGCATGTAAAACCAGCATTTTAAAGTGCTGCCTGAATCCTCTATTATTTACATGGTTCCCAGTCCCACAAACTTTAGTCAGGTTCAATAGTTTCTGGCCAGAGCAGCAGGCCAAAGCTTTCCAATGAACCCTTTGCAAGGAAAAGGCTATCGCTGCAGCTCCATCGGTTGAAAGAGCAGGAATTTTGCTCACTGTGAAACTTTTCTTTGCTCACACGAACAGCAGCCCCAGAGTTCAAATTCCCATCCAGAATGAGCACTGTGCAAAATCTCCAGGATGTGCACATTTGAAGATCCTTCTGAACAACGGGACAGCAGACAAGGTCAAACCAGGGCAGTGTTTGTCAGCTTTCTGCCTGCCTTCCCAGCTTTCCTCCGAATGCATTAAACTATTTCAACTTTCATTGAAGAGCAAATAGTCCTTAGCCCTCTGCTAGAGCAGTGCACTGAGGACACAGGCAGTTCTCTCTCACTGCTCGGGGCAGCTCCTCTCTTCCCTTGGGGCTGTAGTACCTGTATCCTTTTGGTGTGCATTGTCTCTCTACCTGCAGCCTCCCTTTCCAGAGGTGGAGCAGGGATCACTGGTTTTATGATGCCCCTGCAGTTAGCAGCAGTAATCCCTTCTATAAAATTGTTTCCTGACTGAGGACTTGCACAGGAGCAGCAGACTTAGACTACCTCTCCACACACTGAAGGGAGTTCAAACACTCCTCGATCCCAGCGACAGGGCAAATCTGTGTGGGCGCATTTAACCCCTTATTTTTGAAGCTGTGCTGAACTTCAGCAAAGAAGTGAAGATCCACTGAGCCACAGAAAGTGGCCAAGAGTGCATCTCCTACCTAGCAGTGGAGGTGGTGCCTGAGGGAGCCCTCAAGTCTGTCAGCTACTCCTGCAACATTCCTGCATTTATCCTGTTCCAATCATACTCACAATGCACAAGCATCCCTGTGGCAGCAGGGTGTTACACTCTCCCTGAAGTAAATAGAAATCTCTGCAGTACAGGAGTACTAGAATAGTAATAGTAATTAATAGTAATAGTAATAGTAATAGTAATAGTAATAGTAATAGTAATAGTAATAGTAATAGTAATAGTAATAGTAATAGTAATAGAATCTCTACTGCAGTACAGGAGTTTCCCCCAGCAACACACCTTCTCTTGGAGACTGTCCTGATGCCTCTCTCCCCTGGGAAAGGAGCACACACCAGGCTGCAGGTCCTGCACACACCAAGGAAGCTCCTTCCTGACCACAGCCAGGTGCTTCACTTCTGGAGAGAGCTCACATTTCAGATGGAGCTCTGTCTCTTGCACTCCCAGTCAGTGAGTGTAAGTGGCTCACAGACCATGGGTTTGTATAAATCCCACTTGGAGGTGGCTGCCTCTCCTCATGCACTGTATGCAGTGTCCAGACCTGCAAGTCTGATTTCTCCGGAGTTTTAAATTTGCACAGGAAAACCCCATCATTTCCCAATTTCATAGTACTACACTTTGCAACTTGAATGTTCTTTCAACTGAGTTTGTAGGTGCAATAGATAAGTACAAATAAATTCAGCCAATAGCTCTCACCAAACTGGAACCTTTTCATTTTACTGTTAATTGACTAAAAGGATTTGCAAATGTTGAAAACAAAACTTTGGCATCAATATTTAATAAAAGACAGCAATAATCATCTGAAGGGATCACATAGCCTGTTTTTAGATCATATGATATATTATCAAGTGTAGAATGGATGATGCTCCTTTCTCTCTAATTAATGCCCAAACCAACATTCAAACAACATAGAAGACCTGGGTTAGGAAAGCTGTTATTGCCGTTCATTTTCTTTACTTGTTATTTTGAGGAAAGACCCATTATGTGAGTGAAAAGCAATTGTTCTCATGGCCCTGACCCCTGTCAAGATGGAGACAGGTGAAAGGCAGACTTCAAAAGGAAAAGTCCAGCAATGTCTCTAGCAGGGCCAGTCAGGAGGAGCACTGCAAGGCTGCTGGCTACCGGCAAGCAGGAACAGGGAATTTTCCACTGCTTGCCCTCCCACAGGGAATGCGTGGTCATTCCATGGCACCAGTGCCTCCAAAGCAGGTAGAAATGTAACTCGGGAGTAACTGGGGCCCCAGACATGATGTCTCCTCCTTCCCTTACCTTCCCACTTAGGGAGAGCAAGGGAAAAACAGGAATGGAAAAAGACCATTGCTGCCAAACCTGGGCTACCTTCAGCATATGACCCAGCGTGGGAGAGGGAACAGTGGGAGCAGTGGGAGCAGTGGGAGCAGTGGGAGCAGAGCAGTGGGAGCAGTGGGAGCAGTGGGCAGGGTCCTCTGAGTGCTGCTCAGAGGTACCAGCTGCCATCAGACCCCAGGGCCTTTAAGACGCTGCCACATCCTGTGCCTGTAAGTCCCCAGCCAGTGACTCCTGAGCAGTGCTCAAATCTCACCCCTTACATCTGCACGTACAAGCAGTGCTGCTGCAATGTCTTCCCTGCTCTGCTGTGCCCACACGTCCCCCCCTCTATATCCTTGTGTTTGCCAGCTTTCTGGAGGAGGTTCTCTTTTTTTTTTACGCAGAAGCAGTAGCTCTCAATTTCCAGCCACTAATGCCTCAGTGCAGCAATCATTATAGGAAACATCATGCTAGGAAGGTGAAAAAGAGGCTGAGAAAAAAAATGCATCATAGTCTTAAATCTAAAATAGTTAATAAGAAAAACTGAGAGAAACAGAATGTAGTTTGTTGCATGTTTGGATGGCCAATACTTGGAATGCTCACTTCAAGTACTCTTGCAGCATTTTATATACATATACATGTATTGCAACAGTTTTTCATCTAACTGTTGAAATACTGTAATGATCACATGTTTCACTTTAAATAGAAACTCCTACTGAAAAAAGATCTGGTAGGTAATTTTCTTTCACATCTGTGATGGGAAATGTATTATGCATTTGAAGTTTGAGCCAGCATTTTCTCTTGCCTTTTTTATTTCTTTTTTTTTTGATTTTTTTTTTCCTCTGAAGAGCCAACAAGAAAGAACGGTTCATTTGACTGCTCTGCAGTTTTGAAAAATGAAATGGGTTGGACCCTGATGAAAAGCTGAGTATTTTGATCTGTCTGTGCTTTGGCTAGGTTTTGCTACAGCATGAGGAATTCAGATCTCCCCACAAACAGTGCTCTAATGATAGGGTACCACAGCCTAGCCCCAGTGGCAGGGAAGCTCTACTGCCCTTACGCCCTCTGACATGTTTAGTCCAAGTCTTAATTCTTTCAGGAATAAGATTAGAAACTATGCAAGTCTGCATCTCTGCCCCTTGGCACCATCTTTATGTTGATTTTACCATGCTAGCTGTGCATATGTTACATCACACCATGGGGGTGAGGGCTGGACAGGATCAACATTTTTTTGGCTGCCTCCATTTTATGCTATGTTTGTTAAGCCTGCAAGTTCAGGCCGTGTTCAGAGGAACAGTTCATAACATCCATCAAATTTGGGTTTATTGATCAACTATTTCAATTTGCAAGGAATACAATAAAGGATGTCATCCATATGTGCAAGCAGCAAAGGAAAAATTCTGTGAAAAAGACACATCAGCAGTTATAGCACATACAGAAGGAATTTCCTTCCTTCTTTTCTAGGACTTCCAAAGTCTTCATTAAAGCGTTTAGGCCCCATCCTTGATTCATGGACATTGGTACAACCTCATGAATGTCAGTGGAAGTCAGGTTAATTTAAACCAGCCCAGAATCTGGAAATGAGAAATGGCTTCTTTTTATGCCATGAACAATAGCTGAGGCACAAAAACTATAGATAATAATAAACATAAAATGCTAGACTAAAAAAATCCCCTAATATGGAATACTTATTTGTTGTTTGTTATATTACTTATTATGTTGCAAGATGATGTCCAACTAAAATACCCCAAATATATGTTTGATGAATATTTTCTGTCCTGCTTTTATGACATCTTATTCTCAATCTATTAATGTGCTTGTTTTAAACAATAGGTAGTGTGGTAAAGCTGACACAAGAGATGACAGCACATGGTAAAGGAATTCTGCTGCTCTTCAATGATGCTTCTAGGTGATCTTAGTCTCTAAATGTACAAGAAAAAAGCCAACAGTGATAAAGAATTTCATTTACATTGTTGTATTTAAGTTTATATTCCTGTTCACAAACAATGGGGACTCAGTATCTTCAAACAGCAACATACTTTGTAATGTAATCCAAATACTTTATCTTGAGTTACTACATAAAAATATTATAGATCATCCAACAATATGAGAAAATGTCACTGTATTCATTTAAAATAGCTATCTGTGAAATGTGTGTTACCGAATTTTGCTTGGGGCAATATATTTCCATGCTTTATGAAATTATTAATTCTCATTAAATTCTAATGATCCCGTCTGAAAAGAGCAGAACTAATTAACTGCTCCATTAAAGTTATTACTTACTCCTGATGAGGCCTGTAAATGTTTCTACTTTGTTAGGCCAGTGAAAGTTTTCTGAACCACAGCTCCTGGCCTTACAAGGAAAATTCCCCATTATTCCATAACAGTAAATTTACCAGGTGCTAACAACACCCATATAGCCTCTAAGATTGAAGTCTGAAAACAAATATTTCCCTGAGACAAATATTTTCCTCCTCTCAGAAATAAAACAAAATGAAGCTCATGCTGGCAGGAAGGATCTGCAGAACCTGCACCAGACAGGCGATGTCGATGTCTACTTGGGGCCAGCACCCACACAGAAAGTGGTTGTTTAAATGTCTTCAAATATTTGGACTGTAGTGGTTCTGTACCTCTGCTGGCACTTGTAAAACCAAAAATACTTTGCTACCTCTCCAGAAGGCTGTGAAAAATGATGACATCCATGAGGTTCACACGCTGTGTCTGTTGGGGTTTCATCCCCGCCCCATGGACAGATGGCAGAGCCATGAGCAGCAGCAGGGCCTGGAGAGCAGCACGGTCCCCCCAGTGTGCACACTGAGCTGGAGTGCTCAGCATAAACTGGTGATTTTCAGAGGTTACAGGGTCATCTGCAAAAATGGGACCTGCTTAAAGACCATAATGACTGCAAGAGGTGAGTTCCCAACATGGACCAAGGACAAGCCAAAGAGCTTCAGCAGTCTCAGCACTGCCAGGTCAAGATCACAGAACCTCAGTGAGATGCCACCAGTGGAAATGAAGGGAGAAAAGCTTTGATCAGAGCTGACAGAAGAAGCTTGCTGACTGAAACAGCAAACAAACTGTGACAGCTGCTTTCACAACCACGTAGTGCACAAACATCCACGTGAGGAAGATTTTTAATACAGACATGTAAAAATCTCCCGTGATAAGGCCCTCTGCTGCTCTGACCACAGAACTGGAGCAGAGCCCATTATTGCTACTGCAATTCTGACCAAGAGCTACTCCAGACAAATATCAAATACTTTAATCCATCAGGTAATAATTAAAACAGGGATATATTAGTTAAAGAATTTGAAAAAAATTATTACTTTGGCGATCTGTTACATTATTTACATACAATGAATAAATTATGTTTTAAATAATTTGCTCAGCTTCATTATTAAGACATTTTTCAAAGCTTGATTTTTTAATTTTTGAGGGGATTTTGTTGGTTTTTTTCCAGAATTTATTATTTTCTAGATAAAGGCTGCATTTTTTAGGAAAATTAAAGAGTTCTTAATAATACTTCTCAGATAGTAAACACAATTTTTTTGATATTCAACTCCCATCACTCCCCAAGAAACTCTTGAGTTTGCAAGGCTTCTGCCACAAAACCAGTTTTTATAATGGCCATTGATACTTTGGAAAGGATCAGAAGTTAGATTTGCAACCTAAAGTGACAAACACACACTGTATTATGCCAATCTCTGCTATTTAGGCATTGAGGTTTGGCTGAGAGTTTCAGATGCTTCTCTGCAGCAAACAAATACAATCTGAAATACTGACTGCTCTGGAAATACTTTTTCCTCTGCTATGTCACCCATTTCAGTCACAATAACAAAATTATCAATTCTTATAATTAGCCCTTGTTCCAGCCCCTTGAAAAATATTTTGGCAAACATTTGCAGTTGCAACTTTTGACAGCACAAGCTGTCCTTAAACCCCTCACCCTTCCCTGCTTTTTCACAGCCTCCATGTGCACTGGGCATCCCTAGAAAGGGATTCCCCATTTGGGACAATCCCAAGAGGTTGGGGATCAGCTGCACTTTGTTCAGTGATGGTCCACCCCAGGGTCAGTAATGCTGTTTTGGGCCCGAGGCAGCTGTGCAAGAAGTGTTTCTAAGCAAGGAAATTCCAAATTATTTGAGTTGTCTCAGCAGCAAAAACAGCAATAGGACCTAAAACACACTCACCCCTTCGGGCTGGACTCCTCTGTGCAAGCAAGCCCCAGGCTTAGCTGCTTCCCGGGAGAGGCTACATCATTCCCTGAGGGCACCTGGCTCCATCAGCCACCCCAGCCTGGGTTCCCACCACCCACACACTCCCTGGAGAGCTGTGCCACTTGCCCAGAGCTTCCAAAATAGCAACTTCCCAGCCCATAAGCTTTTGAAAACATTTGTAACCAATTTTACAGTTAATTAAACCCAGATTTGCTCTATTCAGTCATTTGTTCTATAACTTTTAAATCTTTTTTTGGTTTAAAGTTGAGGGGTTTTTTTAAAGTCATGTGCAAGCTTTTGCTGTAAATAGGTTAATTGCAGCTCTGATCTTCCTCCAGCATCTGCCAGTAAAGACAAACAGTTTTCAAACATCCAGGCCTAACAGGGATCACAGCACTCCAAGGTGGGACCAGTCCCATGGCGCTGCCAGCAGAGAATCCCACGCCAAGTCATACAGCTAGTAAATAGTATGGCATCAATTCCTCAAAAATTTCCATAGCAAGAGTTTTAGGAAAAGATCCAAATACTCCATCAGTAAATCTCACAGAGTAGGTAAAGCCTTTGCAGTTGCCATGTATTTCAAGAGGTCTTTCTCTCACATGTGGTTGCAGTCCACAGATCCAAAGCTTACACAAACTAGATATGCCACAAATTTTGAAACTCTCTCCTCTGCTCAGAACAAATGTAGGAAAACTGTATGACGCAAAATCACTCGCTTTTCCTCAACAAGACAAAAAAATTCATTATTCATGTTTTTCTTTCAAAATCAGTATTTCTACCAAGAAAGAGAAATAAGTTGTTGCAAGAAAGACTGTCTGGCTTGAGTTTAAAGGCAGGCTTCTCCTAACTGGCAAACAGTTTCCCCAGCAATGTGCCTTTCTCTAGCTCCAAAGCAGAATTTCTTATGACTTGTACCTTGGGTATGTAAATGAGGAAATACCAGTTAAAATTAAGCTCCTGCTCACCAGAGACCAATCATTGATTTTCTTCCTCTCTCTATTCAATGAATAGAACAGGCAAGCTTTTAAAAGGTTTTAAAAACCTTTGGGAGAAAAACTACCCATTTAAAAAACATCTGCAGTGAATTGTAAATATTAACAAAAAACCCATGTCTTGCCTCCATTTCTGGTGAGTGCTATAATTTATTTTTGGGAAATGAGCGATCCATATTCACTGAATAAGGTCACAGAAACACCCCAATGCCTGGAAGAGCAACTGGAATCACAGACATCCTTGGCAGCTGTGGGCACCTATACTTAGTCCTAGCCCTGGACAAAGGAATTCATCCTACAAAATCTGAGATATCCAAGTGCATAACGTACTGGTGTGTCCCAGAGACAGGCAGCAGGTGCTATGGGAGCTATAGGCTGTCCTTCATGGAAAATAATGACTAATTTACCTAAAATGAGAGCTTAAATCCTTCCTATATCAGGCTGCAAGGTGTGAACTGATGTCCAGTAAAATCAAAAACTGTCCTGTGAACCCAGATTAATTGTCATCTTGGTTTTGAAAGCAAGTAATTTATTTATTCCTGCAAACAAAGCCCGTTTGTGCATTAGAATTATCTCAGTGCCTTAAACAAACTTTCAGAAAAGCTTTCCTATGTAGCAGCCAGTAAAGTGAACGGTTGGAAATTTCATTTCTGACATTAAAAAACCCAAAACCCTCTGGTGTCTAGTACCTTCAAAGTGATATTAGATATTATTATAATTCTTTAAAAAAAAAATCACTGTGCAATTTGTTAGAACAATGGTATTGGTGCCACTTACCATCAACTCCTGCTGCTGGTAGGAGACCCCAGGGAGGGAGCACAGATGCCAGTGGGAGTCTGACTCCAGGCCAGAGCACCAGCCCTGCAATCCTGCCTGCAACAACAAGCAGGGTGAGGTTTCCCAGACCACATCCAAGCACGGGAGATTGGAGATCACCTGTCAGTCATTACCCACACTGGGACAACACCTGCTCTCTGAAAACACGGCTGCATTCTAACACTTCTCTTAAATTGCACATCCTCACAGCCATTTGATTTTTAGACAGTTGTCTTTATTTTGCAAAGAACACCCTGTGTATTTTAGGCAAACCTGCCCCACACTCTAATAGACCAGAAATCTGAGTCAGACACCATCCTGTCAATCTGTGTGAGTTTGAGCCATTCCCTCAATACTTGGACTCAGGATCCCTGTGGGTCCATCCCAACTCAGAATATTCTGGGAGTGTGTGTGTGAAGTCTGACCACTTATACAGCAGCTTATGGAAAATGTGCAGGATATACAAAATCCACATCAATCAAAAATATCACCACAATCTTGATATAAATCAAGATCCACAACTCAAAATCCAAGACTCCAGTTTAAATAAATTGGAGTTCTGAATAAGGATGAAGGTCACAAATTCTTCTTCTTCCTCTCATTTGAGGAAGTGTGTGCAGGGCTAGAAGTAAGAGGGTCATATGGAGGGATGTTTAACCTTAGTTAACAAAACAAAAACCAACCAACCAAACAAACAAAAACTAAACAAAAAACAAAAAAGGAAACCTGCAGATTCTGTATCCAGAATAAATATATTATGCCACTCTCATAAACATTCACTTTTTGAACCCATTCCAGAACTCATGCCAGTTTTTTCTCCAGTTGCTTTCTGCATCAGTGAGACTCCTGACCTCACACACGGCCACTCTCCTCTTTGACATTTTGACATCATCATTTAAAGGCTGTTGTTACCGTGGCAGGTTCTTTACAGCTGGAACAAAGAAACAGTATGGTTTTACTTCTTGGGAAGAGCATTTACTGAACTTCCTGCAACCAGTCTCCTCCTAATCCGTGGAAACCAATGGCTCATGCTCTGGGGAAGTCAAAGGATTTGTGGCTGGTTACTGCAAAAATCAGAAGGAAAAAATATAGAGCTTGTTGTTGAAATTATCAGTGATTGCAATTAAAAGTGAATTAAACGAGGGACACAGATCAAGAATCACCACAGAATGGAGTATCAGGTAAAAGAAGAGGTAAAATGTGCATTTTTTTAAAGAGAGAAGTATTCATATTGCCTTCAAGCTGCTGACCAAGATTCCTCTTTACAATGGATTATATATTACTGTAACCTGTTTTAATTCCTGCTTAATTAATAAGAATTCTACTATTTTTCAAATGTGTCCTCCTCCTTTGTTTTGGATCCTATTTTTAATCCATGAAAAACCTATTAAATTTTGAAAAATAACGAACAGTTTTATGGGGCATACTTCATGAAGTACTGTTTCTTGTTAATTCAGACTTGTTTTCCAGTTTCATTGTTTTTGAAATATTAACAATTTCTATCAATCAGAGATGTGCAGAATTCAAGTTGATGAACTAATTTTGAATGATTTATTTAAAAAAAAATCAATTTACATTTCTATAAACATGATTTCCCCAAAAACCTGATAAAAGGAGATTTTCTCCAAAGGATTGCCTGGGATCACTCTGGCTCATTCAGGTACATTCTCCTCTTTAATAAGTTTAAGGTATTATGGCCTAATTTTAATTTAACCAAACACATGCTTGCTAAAATTAACATTGAGAGTTGTCATCAAAACTTCAAAATTAATTTTTTAAAGAGCATTGTAATTTTAAATTTCAAAGTTACACTTAAAAGCACAAGAAATCCAAGCTGTAGACAGAAACAAATCTGTATTTATTCATTAATATGTTATTACTAACAAGAATGAGTACCATAATTATATGATTGTATTTTAAGGTTATCATTTAGCAGCATCCCTTCCCTTAAAATTGAAACTGTGTATGGAAAAATGTATCATTAATTTATGTTGACATTAGTAGTTAAAATATTTCATGGGATTGTTAATTTTTAATTTTTGTCATACTGTTTTCAGACACCCTGATACCCAAAAAAAACCCTACAAAAATCTAGAGAGAATGACTGCTTACTCTATTGCTCTTCAGGGTGTTTAACAAGCACATTTCTGGGTGCTGTCATACAGCCAGACATGCAGGAGCTATGAAATACACTTGCAATTTATTGCCCATAATTAATTACACTCACAATCCTTTACAAGGAAAAAATTGTACCAATAAAATGGAGACCTTATAAAAAGAACTGCGTATTACTTTGAAATGACAGTCTTCTCTAGCAGTTTCACTGCTGCTTTTTGGCTAAAATCATTCTTGCTCAAATGGTGAATTGTCCACCTGGGCCTGGCCCAGCTCTCTCAAGAGCTCTGACTCCTGACTGGCAGCAAAAGTTGCATTCTTCAGCGGCAAAGTTAGCAACCCCAGGATTCTACTGCAAGCCTTGGTGTAGCCTGGTCTTGTGATTTTTTTTAATTTTTTTTTTTTTTTAAAGCTTCACATCTTGGAATTAAGAGGTTACATGAGAAATTCAGCTTTCTTTTAACAAAACTAACTTTCAGCTTCACTGGAGAATAAGTTGAAAAATCTTTTTGTAAAAACTTGGGGATGTGGAAAGCAAATAAGGCCAAGGGGTTTTTATACAGTAGAGACTTTCTAGGCTGGCATGTTGGGTTCATGTTCTATTTCATATTTTTAATGCTCAAGATTGACAACATTAATAGTGAGGTTTTGTATCAAATGTTAAACACTGCAGAAGAGCAGCCACCCATCAGAGCCAGAAGGACATTTACAGGTTAGAACAGCCGAGTTCCTCCTGCATCCCTATTAATAACAAAATCCATTGCTTATATAAATAATTGGGAGGGGATTAAGCACAGTAAGGGCTTTGTTTTGGTGGACTTGTTCAGTGGAAAGCAAAATCGTAGTTAGTATCAAGCCACTTACTTTAGAAAGTGAACTGGGACAGCAGAAATCCCCCGAACCAGGAAATGTGTTTCCCAAATGATTTTTTAAAATCTAGTTATAATTTATTTTAAAATGTGATTCCTGCCTTTCCTACTGCAAACCCTGGGCAATCTCAAGCCCCTTGCTGTTGTCCTCTTGAGTCTGTAAACAGGCAGAATTAAACAACAGCATTACTAAGTGCGGACTTACTCCATTCATCTTAATGGACTGTTAATTATGACCACTTAAATGCCCACAGTGTTAACCCTGTCACCGCTGGCTGCATTTCACCCAAAAAGGCAGTTTATAGATGTTGATTTATACACAAACAAGTTGATGTAAAACTCTCCATCAGCGCACTTTTAAGTGAACTAAACTATTAATAAAGTTATGAATAAGGATTGTGAAGCCAGTTGAAAAATCTAATAATTGTATTCTGAAGTTTATTCCTTTCAAAGATCAGAGCAAGGTGCTGCTTTCAGAGTCAACACGGCTGGCTAATTGTTTGAGGGTTGAAGAGTTTCAAAGAGAATGTTGTTGGGTTTGTAGTGAATTTTCATGTAGTGAATTTTCAAGGGCTGGTAAGGACGAGTTAACTTAATGACTTTGCACATCCTAAGCGATGCAGCAATATGTAATGTCAGGATATAATACGGCTAGTTGACTTTAATTTCAGAAATTTTCATAGAGCTATGTAGAATATGAAACTATTTCTTTTAAAAAGCCAGGAAAATCTTTGAAAGAAAAGTAATAGATTTTATATATTGCTGCCTATAATGCTGATGGGATTAACAGGTATGACAAATGGAATAATTTTTTGGGCACAAATATATACACATTTGGAGGGGGCACAAAAATCACAGTGGTTTAGAAGAATTTAACTGAACAATATTTGGAGTAGGGTCATGACAGGAATTGTATTGTTAATATTGTATGTACTGCAAAAATAAAAATTACCAAAGCCTTAGGCTTCACTGTCTCCCTAGTTTTCCACTGGCATCCCTGGCTATTTGAGGAAAATCTGAGCACCAAAAGGAACCACGTCCATTTCTTCTGTCACACCATAGGTTTTTCAGGCATTCCTTCCATCAAATCTCAGAGTTGCTCCACGCTTGCACAAATCCCAGAAATCGCATGGATTTCAGTATGTGGTAAGCTGGTTGGCATGGAGAAAAGCAAGAGCTCACACCATTCATAACATACAAACCCCTTGTAAATATTTTCTCAGCCGGCACTGGCCGTTCCAGCCACCACCGCTGCAGCACCTCTGGCCGCCCGTGCAATGCAGATTCTCATTTTCGCCGCAGAACCATCGTTTCCAGAGTCCACTAAACTGCCAATGTGCCACCCCACAAGGATTAGAAAACAACAGATCCACCGAGCAAAGCAACTCTGAAACCAGAAATCATCGACCAAACCCCTGAGATCCCAACAACAATTTGCGCTCCGGCGTGCGGTCTGTTTTCCCCACTTCAGCACTTTGGGGTACCAATATTTTTATTTTTTTTTAGTAAGAAGTAGTTGTAAATGAGCAGTCAGGCCCATGTGGTCAGCACACAACACTGGCAAGAACAACAGTACGACAGGACGTGGGCCGATGCTTTGGGTGTACCAGCAGCGCCGAGACCCCCCTGATAGTTACCATAGAGATAGCAGGAGCCACAAAGAGCTTCGATCGCCTTAGCGGCTGGGAGGGGGTCAATTTGTATGCACGAGCCCTGCTGGGATTGAAAGAATGCAGAGGAGGACAGGAAAGATAATAGAGAGAAAAATAAGTGAAGGGAGAATACAAGAAATGAGAAAAAATGAAAGAAAGAAAGGAAAAGGGGGCAGGGGGAGATGGGAAAGCGACCAAAGGGAGTGAGGGTTCTCAGAAGAGAAAAATCCAGCAGAAAGACCAAGGGAAAATGGAGAGAGAAGGAGAGGAAACATGAGTGAGAAAATTCATCTTGTGCAGACAGCACTCGTGCTGCTGCCTGACAGGAACTGCTGCTCCAGAGGAGCTAAGCCAGTAGTATGGGCAGCTGAAGGAGCAGCAGGGATAGAGGGAGGGAGGGAGGGAGGGATGGATGGATGGATGGATGGATGGATGGATGGATGGATGGATGGATGGATGGATGGATGGATGCTTGCAGCTCCTGACCTACACCAGAAAAACTGCTCCAAACGAGGAGAGGAGAGGAGAGGAGAGGAGAGGAGAGGAGAGGAGAGGAGAGGAGAGGAGAGGAGAGGAGAGGAGAGGAGAGGAGAGGAGAGGAGAGGAGAGGAGAGGAGAGGAGAGGAGAGGAGAGGAGAGGAGAGGAGAGGAGAGGAGAGGAGAGGAGAGGAGAGGAGAGGAGAGGAGAGGAGAGGATGGTTTGTTTCTATATGCCCACACGCGAACATCCTGGAGCTATTGCCAGCTGCACCAGCACCACAAAAGCAAACAAGTTTGTTTCTTTCTTCCTTGTACTCCTCAATGAAGGGCATTGAGGGCTCAGGGCAGGACAGCTTCTGCCTCTGAAAGCTATGACTGCCTAGTCTGGTGGGGCTGGAGCTTCAGCAAATGCTCTGGGGTCTCCGTGAGGACCACAGCAGCCTCCACGTTCCCAGCTGCCTCCTGTAGACAACAGCTAAATCCCTAGGCCAGAAAGGCCAAGAAGAACAGTTTGAATCACTAACAAAATCCGCAGAGTCTCCCAGACACAAAATTTAGGAAAAAATCTCTTAGGGATGACAGTGACGACTGTAATAAGCGGATTGTGTTGTTGCAAAAGTCTGTTGTTCCTCTGCAGGTTAGTAATGTCACAGGCAAATCTGCTTGTCTGCCAAGAGGAATCTTAGCAAAGAGATAAGATTCAGAGACAGATTTAATATATAACAGAGACAGAGAGAGATTTAATAGATAACCAGTAACAGTTAAAGAAAAACATCTTATTTGGTGGTGTTCCTCAGCCCTGTACCTCCCAGAAGGTAGGGGTAACAAAAAATGTCTTGCTTTGGTGGCCTCATTGATGCCATCGTGCTGCAGCAACTCACCTTGCAGTTCCCAGCACACTTCACAGCCTCGTGCTGGTGCTCAGCTGGGATTTTATTTTGCTGCCAGAGGAATGCCCCAGAGGTTGGCAGGGCAGCAGACAGCTGCAGGGTACTGCAGCCCCACGGCTGAGAGACAGGAGAATTTTTCCTGGGGAGAATGATCGTCTGCTGAGTTTTTCTAAAATACACCTTTTTTTCTCTTAGCAGCAGCACCACAGATTTCCTCACCTTGAGGGCCATCCTATTCAGCCCTGTGGGAACAAGACAACATCCCCCACATTTTCTTACAGAGAAACAGATTTAAATATGTTCAGTGAAAGTTTCGCATGGATTTCAGACACAACCCCCAACTGTCAATGGCATCATTTGGCCCAGCAGTATCATGGGCTCAGCACACACAGACCAGCCTAGAAGTGAATGTGAAGGTGTTATTTTTCTTGTTAATGAACCAATACTGGGTTTGTATCATTCCACTTTTCAAGCCAGCTGCCAAACTGACCATAAAGTAGATTTCTCCCTTGCATATTAACACCAATGTCAAGTTACCCCTAAGATCAACAGCATTGCCTTTGAGTTAAAAGCACACAGATGTCTGAGAAACAGTAAAATTACTGAAGTATGTAAAAGCCTCTGGAAATGTTGGAAAGCAGCATTTCCATATATAACAGTGTCACCATTTAAGTCAAATACATTGTGATTTTAGCTTAAAAAGCCCTCCAAAGCAACACAAACTAAATTGACTTTAGTTTCAGAGGAATATGCTCTTCACACAAAGCTGCAAAGTAAAGGAAGAAAATGGCATGTATAAAACTGCAAAGTGCCTTTGTAGGAAAACCTGAATAGTTTTGTTCACAAGTTTCCAAACTGTCCTATGCATTAGAGCTACTATCTTTTTAAATGTGATTTATAATACAGAACCATTTTTAAAAGAGATGCTGTCAGCCCAGCCACAGATATACTCAAAGATTTCAAAGCCTTTTTTCAGCTCTTCCCTTATCACCACCACACATGTCGGGAGAGGATCCTCCAGTAAGCCCCATAGTTTCCAGCCAAGCCCAGCCCAGCCTCAACCGCCTCAGGCTGCTGAAGTCATTAAGATTTTTATGAACATCTACTAGCCAGATGAGTCCTCATTTCCAAATCCCTTACAAATTTTTCCACCACAAGAATACTTTCCAAAAGCTGGGTAATAGGCCCCAAACAGTCCTTTCAGTAGTAATGCGAACTGGAAACTAAAAAAACATCCAGCAATGGTAATTTGTACAAGTCTCTTAAATCTTGAAAATGAGGCTATTCATTTTCTAATAATAAATCTTTACTACAGATAATCTTATCTTCCTTCCACAATAAACTCCTAATTATTACCTTTCCAGCCAGCATATCTGGGATTTTAAAAGTATGTGACAGCAGTAAAAGCAAGTGCTGGATTTTAGGACTGAAAAAAAAAGGGAATAGTTAGGTTAGGCATACAGAAGATCCTCGTTTTTCAAGATCTGGACAACATGATACAACAGAACAAGTTACAGGCTGGGAGTGAACTATTCACACGACAGAAGTCAAGGACAGCCACGGCCCCACCAGCTGTGGGGAAACTCCACCTTCAGTTTGTCCAGACCTGTGCTGCCCAAAGGAAAGGGAAAGAGGAAAATCCTTCCTTTTTTTTCATTTTAGGTCAGACCCGGTCAAACCCAGAATCCATTGCTAAATATTAAGGGAAAACGAACAAAACATTTTTGCAAATATTTGTCTAAACTGGAAACTTTGCACATCATTAATTGCAAGTTTTATCTCTCATTTATACTGGAAGTACTTCAGGGCTGGCAGCTCCTTGAGGCCCAGGGGTACCGAGCACAGTGTGTGTCATGGCACAGACCTTTTCTCCATCACTTTCACTCTGCCGAGGCCAAGCAAATTATGGAGGGCATCTGCAAGGCTAATTTTTGAGTTTCAGAATATTTATGTCACCCAAGAAAAAAAAAATCAGATAAAGTATGTCCTCACATTAAACCGAAGATCTTAATTTTGAGTAGTAACCACTTATCACTGCCTATTTTCAATTGAACCATAGAAGAGGAAATATTTAGAGACGTGATCTGAAGAGCACATCTGTCTTACAAAACCAGAAATGTTTGCAGGGAATCTGTGAGGTGAAAAGGAGACCAAAATTATCACTCTAATCCTGCCATTTTACTTCACTGCTTTACAGTCATATTTTAAACAGTACAAGAGATTTAGGAACACCAACTTTTAAGCAGAATATTTACAAACAACTCTCAGCTTGTTAAACCAATTATTCCTTATCAATATATGCACCACTCCAGCAAGCACTTAACAGTTTGCAGAGCCTGATATGCCAATGACACAATAAGAAAATAAAATAACCAGAATATCCTGTCCATTCAGAATAAAATATAAAATCACCAGTCCCTTGGCCTCAGTTATTCGGAAATTCCCAGATACTCATTGCTCTTCTGGAAGGTGTAGATAGAGGCATTCCCACACCTTTCCCTGTCTGTTTAACTATGAAGATGCAATTTGGCTCTCAGGTTTTGCCAACAAAGCTATGATGATGACAAAGGAACATAATACTTAACAGAAAAAAATAATCTAAGCCTATCTTATGTAACAATGCTTTAAGTACATTAGGGCAAATGAACTCCATTAATCAAAGTCATATTCTTTACAGGAAGAACGTTATACTGGCATTTCTCTTCTTGTGAATGCATTTCTTGGTGGCAAAAAATATATTTTGAGTAATCATAAGAATGATTTTTAAAGTAATTTATATTTTATTGATTTACAATGTAGAAATAAATTTATTTATTCTATTTATTTCTACAAAATTTCTCTGTCCTTCATATCTGTGGGACAAAATACAATGTTATATCTCCTTAGTCCTTCTTCACACCCTGTTTCCTCCCTGGAACCCTACATACCTTTCACACATAAATCGGATTTCCATGACATTTAAATGCAGTTCCTTAAGCTTTCAGCAAATGTGACACAGCTCTCCTCTCTGGGCCCTACAGCAGTCCCCAGTATTACTCAATCTGATTGTAATCTTCGTGTTTCTTAGATAATAATAAAAATCTGAGCTGAGTGTCCCTTTCATTTTCAGAAAAAGACTTGCCCATTAAAAAGTCAGTGCCTGTTTTTCTAGGTTATTGCTTCTAGACTATGCATTTTTTTCTCACAAGCACAGGTTTGTAATTTTAGCCTTTGATGGAGCTTGTAATTTGCATTTTAGTAATTTTGCTCACTCTGCTTTTCACAAATGCTATTCTTTGGAGATTCCTGTGTGCTACAATTATAAAAAAATAACTAGGAAGCTGCTTGGTTTCTTAGAACCTTTGATTCAAATAGTCTCAAGAAATGCTGTACCAACATCAGGATGTGTAGGAAAGAGGTGCTAGATGTATTTTTATGTATCAATCCATGGGGGAGAGCATGGAACTGAGGAATTAAAGCAAAAATGTTCAGATGCAGAAAGTAAGCTGTACCAAGATGCTGAAATAAACAGGAACTGTATATGCAGTATCTCAGAGTTTCCTTGAAAAATTAAAAACTTGAATAAGAAAAGCACAGTTCTCAACAGGAACATTATCTTCAACAATTAGGATTAGAACTGCTGGCCAAATTGACTTTATAGAAACCAGTAAGAGAATAAAATCAAGCAGTTCTGTCTGAAAATCCTATTCTGTAATCTTCAGACAATGGTCTCCAGCCACCCCTGCATTATATTTTTTTATCTGTCTTTGGGGTTTTTGGTTTTGTTTTGGTTTTTTTTTTAAAGTACATTGTTTCTGCTGTGCTTATCTTTGAAGGAGTAGGTCCAAAGTAAGCAAACAGAAATGAGAAAAGAAATAAATAAATAATCCCGGGCGAGGAGCTTTTCTGAGCCTGTGTAGCTGAACCACTGACTTATTGTCTCTGCTCTCACCACACCCCCCACTTCAGTCGGTTGTTCCTCTGTAAAGAAAAAAAAACCAAAAAAAAAAAAACCACCAAAAAAAAAAACAAACCCCACAGAAAACCAAAAACAACAAAAATTTAAAAATTGTGGAGGCCTACCATATTAACAGCCTTGTAATCCTAAGGGGGGGAAAAAAAACCGACTAAAACAACCCCATGGTAAAGCTATTTGTTATATGAAAACAAAAAGCATCTGAAATCAGCATGTTGTATTTGTTTTCACCATCAGTTTGAAGTGGGGGGGGGGGGGGGGGGGAAGAAAGAAAAAATAAAGACAGCTGTTAACCCATTTTAGTAGAAGTGGGAAAAATCCTGGGGACTTCTTAAGCCTAATTTCAGCCTAGAGTGATTTTTATGGCCAAACAATGAATCCTTAAAATAATTGGTTCATATCACGAATACACAACAAACTCTGAACCCAGGCCTTGATCCAATTTCCAGGGTAATTTGTAGGAATACCTCCTTTGATTTTGGCGATGGTAACAATGTACAATGTAATAAAAAATAAAAAATCTTTACCGATGTGTTCTGGCTGAACACAGAGCAATTGTTTCTTTATGTTGCACGAGCTCTGAGAGTGTTTTTGCAGCATTACATGTGACTTATGTCGATGAAAACAAATCGATATAAATCGTGGGTAAAAAAAGCACCATCACTTAGAGAGGTACTAAATTTCCAGACCACAGTATTCAGATTATGATTATTTATTGCCATTGTAGGTAGATGAAAGGCTGCGGCGTTCCTTCCAGTCTCCCTGCTCCGCGCCAGCTGAATTCTGCGAGAGGGATGGTGTTAGAAATGGAAGGCTACAGTAATGTTAACTATGCTGTTTCCCTCCAACATCCATTTTGTTCCAAAGAAACACTTGCCAGAGATTAAAATATTCAAGATGGCTGTTTTCTGCACCCTTTCTGCGAGCCGTACAGTTTTTCATCTTTCCAATACTCCGGGTCCCCGTCTTTATCGAGACCATGAATATTTTATTCCCCATCTTATCTGCCTCCCAAGTCATTAAATATTGGCCAAAGTTCAAAGGGAGTCGCTTCACCACGGCCTCTCTCCCGGCCCGGACACCGCGCAGCCCTCTGGCCGCCGCTCCCGCACCGCCGCTCGCCGCCGAGGCGCGCCCCCGCTCCGCGGCGCCCCCGCCCGAGCCCCGCCCGCCCGGAGGCAGCCCCGGGGCAGCGCCCGGAGCGCGGCGGCTCCGCGGGGGCGCCGGGGACACCTGGACTTCCGCGCGGGCCGCGGCCGCTCCCGGGCGGGGGCCGAGCAGCTGCGGGGCGGGGCCGGGGGCGGCGGCGGCGGGGGGGTCCCGGCCCCGCGCGGCCCCGCCCGCTGGCAGGAGGCAGCGGGAAGCCCCGGCGAGGGGCGGGGGCGGCGCGGATGCCCCCGGCTCCCACGCAGAGCCCACCTCTCCCCCGGGGCTTCCCGTGGCGGGGGAAGAGTATTCTTTTGTCCCCGCGCGTCCCTGTGCTCGTGAGTGTCCCGAACAGCGGCGGGGTCGGCTCGGGCCGGGGGCTCCAGCAGTGCGGGCGGCCGTGTCCTCCCCATCCCCCAGGGCTCCGCTGGACGCGGCGGGGAGGGGAGCGGGACCCGCACCCGCAGGGAACGCCGGCTCCCCGAGTCCTCCATCCCGCAGCGCCGGGGCACGGGCGGCCGGCGGCGGCTCCCCCTCTGCCGAGCGCGGAGCCCCCGGGCGCTGCCCGAGGCGGTGGACCGCGGCAGAGATGTCCCCTCTGTCCCCAGTCCGGGCCACCGGCCGTCCCCAGCCCCGCGTCCCCGTCCCAACGCCGCGCGAACAAAGAGCCGTTGCGGGCTGCTGGGGTTTATCCAGGCGCCGGTGATGCCAGGCTGAGACAACCGGCGGTCCGCTGGTGCTGGGTTCTCCCGAACGTCTCGACGGCGAGTCTTCTCCAGCTGCCTAAGAAATTGCTTGGAATATCGGTTGGGAATACTTACACTGGAATTTATCTCGGTGTTAGTTAAGAGGTCACTTTGAGTATGTCAAATCTTTTTCCCAAAAGCGTCAGACGGTGCAGTCCCCCATTACATTTAGAACAGCGTTTATCCTAGACTGCAAATAGATAAATGGATTAAGGCGAGAACCGGCTGGTTTGTCTGGGTACATTACAGACCTACGAGGAGCTTTTTCCATAGCTAAGAATTGAAAGCTTCACTGACCTCTGAAAAAATTTTACTGAGTACAAAGAAAGCTTCGATTCCCTGTCTAGTCCCAAAAATGTATCAGGTTTCCCGTTATCCACAACCTTAATTGTAATTAGTTGGTGAGCAGATGGGATGAGGCACTTCCCATGCACGAGCTTTCCACTTCTACAAAATTAGTTTATCAAGCACTGCCTAAATGTCGCTTTGTATTACCGAGCCCATCATGAGCCCCCCCTGTACACGTGTCGCAGGATCGCGGTGTGGATGCTCGCACCCCGCACCTATTTTAACAGGTTTGACGGTGCACGCTTACACAGCGACGTGTAGCAACTGGAATGAGCCTAAACAAACCCCGTCAGCAATAACCATCCCTGTAAAAACATTTGTGACTTGCTAAGGAGAGCAAAACTTGCTTTATGGGAGCAGAAACGCCTGTCCTTCCTCATGAACCATCAGCTAATTTTAGTTTCTAAATTGTTACTGGTTTTCAAGGCACTGCTGCTTCACGTTGACATGATCAATTTTTTATTGGTGGTGGTTCCTGTAAGCTCTTAATGCCTGCCTGCTAGCGCGGCGGTCCAAGCACTGGCAAAAGCAGATTTTTTTATTTCATCCCCTGCAAGGCTTTGCTGGGTGAAGTGGATCCAGCGCTACCGGGCTGAGTACATCCTGCACTGCAAACAGCGTGGAAATATCGATGAGGGAATTTACCTGAACCACTTTAGTTAAAATAAAATTCTCCCTAACAGCAGGAAATATTTACGGGTTAAGCGTGGCTAACGGTGATAGGGGGGTCCTGCAGAGAGCTACACCTCCCCTGATGCTCAGCACACGGCTGCCAGTTTTTCAAAATGTTTTACCGAAATGAAAAATATGTGGATGGTAGCAAAAAAAAAAAACAAAAAACCAAAAAAAAAAAAAAAAAAAAAAAAACCACAACCAAAACCCCAAAACAAAAACAAAACCCCAAAAAACTAAACAAACCATAAAAACCCCATCACATCAACAATTTAAGGTCTACGACTTTCAAAAGATTTTTCGGTGTTTCTAAATACATGTCTTTTCTCTGCTATCTCGGCTAGCAAGGGCCGTATCTTGTCATCGATGGTAAATCAATGGCACAGCCTGACCTTTAAGAGGGTTGCATCCCTTATTCAAACCAGGCGGGTTGAACAGAAAGATCTGTGAAATACAGCTTCGCTGGGGAAGGGGCATTTTTAATACGGATCCTGTTTTCTCTAAACTGTAAATAGATCCTCTCAGAGCTGGCAGAGGTCGGGCTGGAAGGCAGCCGGATTTCACGCGACCAGAGCGCTCGTTGGAATCGGCTCTCGGGCTCGGGTACGGCGAAGGTGCCAACTTCTAATTGACACGTTTAGGCGAAGCTCCCAGAGTAATTGCTTTTAACATTCATTTATGCAAAGCGGCTTCGCGCGGGCAGGGCGAGCCCGGAGCGGCCGCGCCGCCGGCCAACAGGGAACGGGCCTGGAGCACGTCCCGCCTCGGGCGGGGAGGGACCGCAGGGCACCGCGCTGTCCCGGCGCTGCCCGCCGGGCCCCGGGACGCGTCTCTGCCGCCAGGTTCCCGTGCCCCCGCCTCGCTTCACCCGGCTGCGCGGGCTCCCTCCGCCGCGGGGACACGGGGCCGCCGGTGCGCGCGGTAACAGCGCGCCGCGGGGCGCCGGGCTCGGTCGCGCTCGGCAGCGGTCACAGCAGTCCTCCTCGCAAGCGGCGTCTGTCCCCGCGTCTCGGCTCCCACCCGGGCTGTCCGCCGGCGATCGCTCGAGTGCTGGAGCGCCGTGAGCGCCTCCCGGAGCAAACCCCAGTCGCCCGGCAGCATCGCTGGTCATCCCGGAGCAGCTCGAAGACCGTATGTCCTTCGCACCCCCCGTCGCGGGAGCAGGGGGCGCAGAAAATCCCGGGCACTCGGGTCCCCGCCGGCGTCAGGACAGAGCCCGCCGCTGCCGCCGACGGCCGCTCACAGCGACCGCATCGCCGCACGCACGCAAGGAGCGGCTCTCGGGTGTCCCGCTACCCTCGCCCCACCGGCGGGGCACTGCCGTGTGGTCCCGCAGGAGCCGGAGCGCCGTAGGCAGGGCGGCCGCTCTGGGGCTCAGCGCTCGGGGCGGGCCCCGCCGCAGCTGGGGCCGCCGCGCCGCGCTCCCCGCCGGGGGCCCCCCTGCCCGGCAACACGCGGCGCCTGCAGGGCCGCCGGCGCTAATCGCACATCCTCCCCGGCGCACACGCACAAAACGACGGCCGGCGGCGGGGGCGGCGCCCAGCCCAAAAGGGGAACGCGTCCCTGGGTGGGCTCGAACCACCAACCTTTCGGTTAACAGCCGAACGCGCTAACCGATTGCGCCACAGAGACTCCGCTGGGCGCTCCTTCGCCCTGCTAAGGAAGTGCTTCGGCGCCGCCCCTGCCGTGTCCCCGCTGCCTCCTCGCCCCTGCTCCGGCCACCGGCGGACACTGCGGACCCACCTTGCCCGTGATCCTAAACCGCGACACACAAAAAACACTGGGGAAACAGCGAAAACAGCGGCTTTTCTTCCCCTACCCAATGAGAAACCCTCATTCCCAAAATCATTGTTCGCAACAATGCTCTTTATTTTAGGGAATAAATTAATGAATCCGACTTAAAACTGCTTCTTCTTGGACGCTGTTAACTGATGATTTACATATGCAAACCAAAATATAATTTCCAAATATCATGGCTAAATTGCTCTAATAATATATTTAGAAGGTAGTTTAAGTGACTTCAGGGAAGTTAGACTCCCTAAAATAAGCAGCTGTCTTCTGTGTGTGTAGGTTAAGTGTATTTACAGTTCTCAGTACTGGAAACAGTCGTGAAGAAAAGCCAACATTCTTATTTATTATTTTATCAAAATCTTCTTCCCAGAGTAGCTTACAGTAAATCTATACCTACAGCTCTGCAACTGCAAAGTTTCACATCTGAACCTGAGCAATTGTTTCCCCTTTGCTTTTACAGACTGATGCTGTTTGAATCTCTTTGAACTCTTCCAATCTTCTTGGCTTCATGTTGTCCCTGTGTCTCCCTGAAGCTCTCTGCCTGGTGGCTCTTTTGCCCACTAAAAGTCCTCGGAGCTGAGCAGGCGCATGGCACTCACAGCATCAGCACAGGCACTGACTGCTTTCCAAGCAGTGCTGGTTGTCTCCTGGTATCCACCCATGCACAACCAAGAACTCCCAGCTCACTCCTGAAGCCAGAGACTCTCATATTTTGCACAGCGCTGCTCATCAACACTGTTTGACTTCATTCCTCATCCCAGTGAGTTACTTTATCTTGATCATTTACTGATCACAGCTCAACCTTTCCAGTTTTTCCAATACTTTGAAAAGACCTACATAAATGCCAGCATTATCTCAGGATGGCTCAATTTTCTTTTATTGTGTATTTTTGGTACCTTACTGACTGACACATTTTAAAACCTGGAAGAGAAATACAAGATATGCAAGTCCTGAAGAGTAATTGAAATAATTATTTTGAAGGTTGCATTTTGGGACACCATGCCTGCTGCTGCATACTCTCCTACCCAGAAATCTGCTATTCTCAGATTAGAGAGTCAGTTCACAGGCTGGACCACTTCTGTCTGCTCTGTGTAGGAGGACAAGGAAATGGTCCTGTGATTTTGTGCACAAGCCAATGGGTATGTATGTAGTGGAATGAACAAGATTTCAGTCTGACTAAAGGCCTAACCCACAGATCCACAGACCTGTAGATTGGGTGTGGATTTTGGGCCCTGAAATGTTTTACTTTATGCACGTGAATATTCACGTGAGTTTTAATGAACATAGGCTATTTTCAAACTCTGTGTCTAGAGGCCAGATCTACGAAGGATCTTTGCTATGCTGATATTGAACACAAACTCTAACTCTGAGCTGTCTAACCTGGTGTAAGACATCCAAGGCTGCCTACTCAATGCACTGCTGCAGTGAGAGGAGTGCGGTAGCTGAGGCTACACATCACTTGGCACCTTTCTTCTCAACAGTCTTCCTCTCTGAATCTCAGAATCTCTCATTTAAAGTCTTACAAAGTAAAAAAAGAAAATAAAAATAACAGACACAGCTGTGAGCATTACCCCTTAAAGCTTGAAACCTACAGATCAGCAAAAGATCCAAACATGGATGGCTTGGCTGACTGTGGAAGCACCAACCAGTGAGACATCATACCAGAGGGCAACATTATCCATCACTGCTCTGCAAATGGAAAAGCTGCATCACCTGCTACTGGGAGAAGGTATCTGACTGTATCTTCAGTAGAAAGGAAGAGCCCAAGTGCTGTTTAAGGCATTCAGAAACCAGAAAGGGCTGCTACTTCAGAATAACCACCCTTCCTATCAGGGTTTTGTTCTTTATTTCTGGACAGCTCTGTTCCTTGATATGCTGTTTCTTGTGGGTTATACCGGGAGGTGCTTAGTTCTTTGCAATATGTAGTGTATATAATTTAAATACCATTATTGCATTCACTACCTATGATTCATATTATGGTTTAGAATTTTATAAAAACATAAATTTATAACAATATATTGCATTTTAATATATTAAAATAGAATACTATATAATGTGAAGTAATTTATATTTTATATAATAACTTTTTTTTTCATTCCTAAATCTATGTGCTTAAATGTTCATTGCTATGACATCTCTGACCTTCTTCAGATATAGTCTTTGGTTCTTAAATGTCATAGAAAGTTACTGCAGGACAGAGGGTGAAACTGGTATTGTTTACAAGATTTATAAATACACCATATATTTATCTGCTGTTCAGAAAAAATAAATCTAGTTTTTTCACTCAGAACAATTCCTAAAATCAGTTCCACGGGATATAACAGAAACAATAGAATCTTTCCACTTGTATTACAGAATTACTCTATTTCTACAATTTCTACATGGGAAAAGACCATTTTCCCCCAACAAGCACATGTGCCTGCTTTATTTATTATCCTGTGTCAGTTTTGGTCAGCTATTCGTCAGTTCTCAAGTTACAACTCTGCCCAAACTACAAAAATTCATAGTCACAAAAAAATTGTGTAACAGCTACTCAGTTTCTGCCCAAATGCATTTCTAATTCCTGACTTTGTAACAGAAATCTCTAGGTTACCATCCAAAGATTTCTTGTGTTTTCCTCAGAAACATACGATTCTAATCCTTACAAGAACTGGGACATTAAGATAAATGGACAGATAATGCAATTCAACATTGCTATTAGAGTTATTATGGGCAGAGAATAAGATTTCCATGACAAAAGATTTTTCTTTATGGAGCTGCAAGCATCAAACCATGGAAAACATTATTCCTGAAGAAGGATTCAAAAGGTTGGAAGAAGCAGATATTGACGGTTTTTCTTGACCAATTGCAAGACTTCTGTTCTTTTATTCTTCCAATAAAATGCATTTGTATGGGTTTTTGTTTTTTTTTTTCCAGTTGTTTGTATACAAATTTACTGCTCTCCAGATACAAAGATGGCTTACATTTCTTACAGACTTTGTCAGTGAAACAGTTCTATTCTTGGGTCTGTTAATAAAATCAGAGAAGTGTTACAACTGAGAGGACATGTTTCCAAATCTGATCAACTCACCCTAAAAGCAAAGAACAAGACTGAACAATAGTATTCTACTGAGCTATCTAGTTTGCTTGGCTTCTCTTGATACAAGTCACACAAAAGATGATGACTAGGTGAGAAAATCCAGAAATCTTGGATTATTGTCAACTGCAGACTGTTGGGTAAACTAAGTCAACCATACTCCCAACCTGCATGTTTACCAAAAGGAAAGGGCACAGGCTGCCTGGTTCTAGATCACAATGCATGTAGTTGCACTTATGTTCAGGAGAGACAAAAAGTTGTTTCAGTGTGACTTGTGACAAAATTGGAACAGCCATTGCTATTATCAGTAATTTGAAATAGAGCCTGCAATTGTGGAAAAAAGCCACCAAAACCCAAAAGCCCACAACAACGACAAAAACAAACTAAACAAAAACAAACCCCAAACCAAACAAAGAGGGCTGCACTCAGAATTGATCTTCAGATATCAACTGACATACTGTAAGGGAGATTTTATTTTGCCATTCCCTGCAATCTATCTGTTCTGGGTAACTACTGAAAAGAGTGCAATCATTGTGGCAGTCAGTTCAATAGTTCACATACATACAAACACAAGCATAATCAAACCAAAACAACAACAACAAAAAAAAGCAAACGAATACCCCCATATACAATATAAAGTGAAAAGAAGAGAATTTTACTGGCATAAGAAATGGGAAGGGTAATAATGATGCAATGATTCTTCCCACATAGCACTTATTTATCTTAAGCACTTCTTATTATCATGGTAAGAAAGGGAGAACTTTCCTGTCCTTGCAGGTTTTTTTAACTGCTCATACTAGGAATGCCTAAGAGTTCTTAAAGTAATAGTGAATATTGTGAAAATAAGAATGAGTCTTATGCAACTGAACTTTAATGTTGTCTCTACATAACACACATGAAAGCACAGGAATTTCCAGCCAGTGTTTTCAGAAGCACCAACCTGTTTCACCATTTCCTGAAGTCCAGAATTCACATTTAATTCTCAGCATAGGCCTCAGTTCAGGAAAGCAGCTGTATTCAGAGTAATATGAAATGACATGTTTCCTTCAGGTAAATAAGATTACTAGCATGGTATAAAAGTGCTTTCCTAAACAGGTTAATTTTCAGGGAGAAAAATAAGGGGCAAATTTTAGAGTAGACCCAAACCCATAATTTGTTAAGAAATGAGAAGAGCACAAATTTCGTATCCTTGCCATGCTGAGGAAAGCACATCTCCTTGATAGTCTCACCAGTTCTAAGTTATTTTGCAGGTCATCCCACGAGTCAGGTTTACATCTGCTGAAGTGCTACAATTCAGCCAGAAGGTCTGAAGGAAAGGCAGTGAGAAAGGAGTACATGGGTAAGCTTTGTGGATCCAGTCCAGATATTTCCAAACAGGAATCCAACGTGTTTGGCCAGGCTGCAGGCTTAAGAAACCTGTGCTGACAGGTTGCGTTGGCAACACCACTTTTCAAAGACCAAATAATAAACCAAATTCCTGTATCAGTGCTCTTTTCAGGATGCATTTACAGCCTCAAAGTGTTCTTGCATTGACTTCTAGAAGAGCTCTGTGTGACAGATAGCACAGAAGGTTTAAAGAACCATGGAAAAACAAATATATTTCAGTTTCTGCAGCTGCATTTATTTTCAGCTAGCAAAATATCAACAAAGGTTTCTAATCCTGTAACTCTATTGCCAAAAGGGAGGGAGGTTATGATACCCCATCCTGAAACCAAACTTGAATTCCTATGGTTATCGTTATCTCCAGAAGAATTCTAACTCTCTCAAACACCTCTGATGCAAAGAAGTTTCTTCCATTGCTGTCTCCTAGCTGTCCCTTGCAATGTGAGCAACATCCTGTAGGACCTCAGGATACCAAACCTGTTGGTGGTCTGAACCTGCAGTAAAAATCCTCCTTCCTGAAGTTGCAGTAAGAATGGTATGCAAGAGATTTGTCTTGTTCCTTACAAATGCTATGTGAGAGATACTCAGAATATTCTTAGTAATTCACAGCAGAGAGAAACTAAAGGACACATCTCTCCATATGCATTATAACAAATCCCTTTTCTTTCTATGGTCTCAGACATTGACAAGTTTCACAGTAATGGGGCTTCAAAAACTGAAAACAAAATTAAACTAGGCATTAGTCTCCTCCAATTCAGTGGGGGAGAGAAAAACTGAGGAGGTTTATACTTACATTGGTTGAAAAAAATGGACGATGTACTTCTACAGTTCTGTGAAAATTTATCATCACTTAGCATGCACGGGAATTCAGGGGTACTGGGATATTTAAAGAATAATTTTTTAAAACCCCAAATCAATCACTTTTCAGCCCTCAAATTAAATATACCTATCCTAATCCCAAATCCTGGAAAGTATGAGGTAGAGGAAGATTAGAGTAGGGAGAGTAAAGAAAAAAAGAGACAGATTAGGGAGAAACAAAAGAGGACAACGTGGACCGTGAAGGAAACAAAAGAATAAACAAATCAGAAAAATGAAAGTAAATCTGAAATAGATAATTATTGAGTCAGGCCATATTCCTGCTGATTTCAGAGATTTTGGAATATCTGGTGGAAAGGAACCACCATATTTTTGCAGCTTAAGTAGCTTGCAGTGAGGCTGAAGGCAAAAGGAGAACACAGAGGGAACTGACCTGTCTCCTGTTTCCCTGTCCTAAAGGATGGTCTAATCTCCACTACAGCAAAGGAAGAGAGAAGGCACTTGGAGAGTTACTCACGGCCTCCTGTCCCCTCCTCCTCTTCTTGGCCCCCAGTTTCTCAGATCTTTCTATTAAACTTTAATAGTGGGGACCCCCTCACTCAGGGCAGCACTGCAGTCATTCATTAGTGTCCACCTAGGGAGCAAATAACTCTTTAGCTGCACTGTAGGTGTCCAGCTTGCTTTGTGCCTGGAGGGGGATTTGTAATCGAAACAGGGAAGTGCAGGAGCAAAGAGAAAAAATGGGCAGTAATAACCCATGAACTCGCCTTTCATTCAGGTAACACACAAGACACATGTTAATGATTTCAGCTTAAATACCAGGCAGAGAACTAACTGTACAGTAACCAGGCAGAAACCACCTGCATGTGCCAACATCCCTCCTAAGCAGGGACTTTCTGCAGAAGGGACAGCAAGAACTAACTTGCTGAATTTGCAGGGAATTATTTTGTTGTGTATTTTACTGCTCTGCCTTTGCAAAGTCCCTTTTCAGCTCTCACCCGAATGGATCAACAAGCTAAGATTTTTCTCAGGTCTTGTATTTTAGCTGCACAGAACTCCTCTAACTGGATTAGGAGAACTCCTGAGACTCCAGACAGAATGCACTGGGATTCCAGCAGCTCTGTTGTCTGATGGGACTACAATATCAGAATGTGTGCTAGCTTAGGCAAGACTGCTTCAGACCTCATGGCCCAAATCATCAAGGTCATTTTTAAATACAAATGTGCTGGTTTTTCTAGACCCACCACAACAAAGGAATGAAGAGATAGACAAACAGGAAATGGGTTTTGCCTCCTATAATTTCTGTCAAAATGCATGTGTGCGTGCAAAAGCAATCAAGCAGTCTTTATGTAGGCACTGTCCTTCATTTTCTTTTTTCAGGTTTTTGGTGGCTGCTGGCCCCAGCAGGGTGAGGCAGCTGTTTGCCCACCTCCCCAGCGCCCTGGCATGAGCACATCAGCCTCCTGTACATAAAGGTGAGAAGACAGATAAATACAAGGGGAGAAAGATCTCTAACAGAGGAGAGAAGACTGCAAATATCTTTGAGGACAGTGTTTCCCTTTTCATCCCTAAATATTTGCAATCAATAGAGCTCCAGTATTTCACAGGCTAATCAATAATGCAGTGAGCGTGAAAGAGATGTGAGGGTCTCCTTGGCGGCTACAAACTGGCAATGATGCTTTGATGGCTCCTACTGAGGATTTATCATTTCTTGGATAATCTCCTGCAGAACACTGTGGGGTCTGAGAATATAATATACAATAGGGCTATAGGAAAGAAACTGGACAGATGATTGCACTTCATCTTAATTCCCTATGGCATCATCTGCCAAGGAAATGAAAGGTAAAATAAAAGCATGATAGATGTCTAAAAGTATGAAGACAGTGTACAAAGATTGTTGTTTAGACATTTAATATAGTAAGGTGGTCCATAGAAGGTAAGACAGAGCAAGAGTGTTACAAGGAACCACTTTCCTTTTTTGCCATTGTCCTTGCCATGAGCAACTTCAGAAGGACTTTATTATAACTAATATTAGACTATATTAACCATTATTTCGGAAGCATACACAAGCTAATTCTCTCTCCTTTTCCACATGCATGCAATTCACTAAGTATGAATAAGATGAAAAATTGCCCCTAAAAACATAAACACATGCACTATTTAATAAAAAAAGAACAGAAGAGGTCACATCTCCAAAGTTTATTACATTCTGGTCAAAATGCCCCTGGCTCAAGTGACCAGCACAGTTAGTGAGATGTGCCACCGCCGGGGGAAGGGATCTTCCATTGAGACATCTCTGGTGCTATGCAGAACACTGTCCCTCACACCCAGCAAAAACCCTCCCAGGAAAAGGAAGTACAAGCTGTGCACAGCAGCACATTCTGACAGGACCGAGGTTCCTCCTTCTCCTCGAGGCTGTGATGTAAGGCTCTAATAATAAGCCCAAGAATTGTCAGACAACACATTAAATCTCATCATTTCACCTGTCCAGGAACCATCTAAGCCTGAAAGGTCTCAAATGATTCCTTTCCCCTTCTCCTTTCTCACTTTTCTTTCCTTACATAAAAGCCTTTCTAGATTTCCACAGGTTTGTTTGGCAATTATTTACTGTCTCCAAATCATTATTGCAAATATTTCAAATTCTACTTCATGAAGAAATGGTATATTAATAAACATCCACTGCAACACACCCCAGTGGCTACTGAAGAGACTCCTAATGATCCAGCATCACAACTTGTTAGAGTTTTTCAAAAGGGCACAATCCAGCATTTTCAATTTTCCACACAGCCAAGCTGTAATGTAGGACCATTCGCTTCTCTGCTAATACACTGTGCATTGGTTCAGCTTCCACAACTAACTACCTAAGTGTAAATACAAAACATAAAGAACCTGGTGGTGTACAGCATATTTCTAAGTCTTGCAGCTCTTCCTACTCTTGTCATTACCACATTAACTAGCTTCAGAAAATTCTGCTAACACTCCAAGCAGTTTAAGAGTTGCTTTCCTCACGTATTCATGTGATTGGCATTTCCAGATTCTCAGAGGTTTAACCTTTTTTCTTTCTTGCAGCTTATTAAAAAAAAAATAAAACGAAAAAATCAAACAAACAAACAAAAAACCAAACAAAAAAAAAGATCCCCAAAGCCCCAAAAAAACCCCAAAAAACCCAAACCACCCACTCCAAACCCCACTCCTCAAAAAACTCCAGCATGTGTACTTGAGTCTGTCAGTGCACCAGGAAATTTTCAATCTTTTTTTAAAATTAAGAAAATCAACAAAATTGTAATATTGAAATCACTTTCAATTAAATTCTCAAGCAAACTTAAGACAGATTATTTTCTGAAATTCTTTCATTTTTTAACTCAGGATTTTTTAGAGCATGTTAAAATATTATGCCAAAACCATCAAGCTAAACCACAGCAGAAAGAATTATTATATTAATGATAAAAATTGTATTTATGGTCTTTTACAAATCACAGTATCCAGTTCAATGACACACAAGCAGATTTATAACAAAACTAATCTTGCAGGACCACAGAAGCCTTTTAAAACAGCATTTCAACCATCTTCAACAGGCTTTTGCAGCTTGGTAGGTACAGATAATTTGTATTTCATCAGCTAATGGTCATTAAAGACCCCCCCCCATATTTCTCTTAAATTGCATAAATTAGAAAATTGTTCATTTCCTCTTCCTCCAGCTCTGTTTTCATGTGTGATGAGTATAGGCATGTTTTGCTGAAAATGGGCAAGAGATTATGCTACATAGAGATATGCCTGCTAAAAACAATTCAATGAATTCAAAATAACTGTGGACTGCAACTGACCTTTCATATAAACCATATATCTCTATATTTTCATACATGCCTTAATGATTATTAGAGTCTGGCTCAATGAAAGCAACGAAAGAGTACAATATTTAGCATTTGTTTTATATTACTTATAATTTCAGTGTTCTGTTTACAGATGTTTACAATCCCCATCCTGGCAATGTCGCTGAGATGAGTAATCCAATCTCTTGATTGTATTACTGAATGGAAGCACTCGAGTATTCTGAATGGAAGATGCAGGAGTGACTCTTTTATTCTGAGATAAACACGAGATAAACAGGCAGACGCACCACATAGATCAGCTAAGGTGGGGGATGCCTCCTTGCTGGAGACAACGAGTCTGCTGCCTGTGCAGGGCTCGCAGGCAGATGAGCACAGCAGGGCTGAATGCTGCCACGCTCCCAGAGCTCTGCAGCACTGATGGAGACCTATCACAGTCAGCCTGCGCCGCGTGTGCCCTCCTCCCCGGCACAGAAAGTCCACTGTCCCCAGCACCACTGTGTGCATCAACATGTTTTCAATATTGAAAGTCCACTGTCCCCAGCACCACTGTGTGCATCAACATGTTTTCAATATCGAAAGTCCACTGTCCCCAGCACCACTGTGTGCATCAACATGTTTTCAATACCATACTTCAAATGTTACTTCTAAATATGGGTTTGCCTCTATGAGGAATGGAGATACCTATGACATCGTTTCCATTCTAAATCCAGCTTTTAACTGAAATTGCCATGGAAATGTACGTTTTGACCATTTTGATATTAGATAAGTGGACAATCGCAACTGCGGAAAATAATTCTGTGTCTAGCATTGAGCTTAGTTTTGAAAATTAAATTCTCTAAATACATATTAAGTTATTACTCATATGGATTTTTAAATAACAAATCTTAGCAACACATGGCACAAGTGTATGTATAAAATGTGGTAGAAGTTATATGCATTTCTAGCTCGGAGCAGATGCAACTATGGCTACATCTTCCTCACCGATGATTTTTGGTTTCAGTTCAAAGGTTTGCACAGGAATTTCATGTACATGGATTTTCTGACATTTTCAGGATCTGGCCTTACAAACACTCCTCTGAGTAACTTTCTCCAGAGGTACAGTCCAACTCTGCTCCAGAGCTTCTCATCTGAGCCAAGCTGCTTACGCGTCTGCTGAACGAAGCCCCCGGTATTGACACGGCTACACGTGGCTAAATGAGATTTGGCTGCCAATTTCACAATGTGGTATTCTGTATCAGACAAAGCAACAAAGGAAAGGTGACTTGTTCCCCTGTGTGAGCTGTAAATACCAACCATCACACCACTTAATAGGTTTATTTTATTAATAGCATATATTTAAAGACTTCAATGCAAGTTTCTTTTGAACGATGAAAGGCTGGCAAATTCTTAAAAGATAATAATCAGCAGTGCAGCAGTTCTTTGATGGTCTGTAATTACCCAACTGTCCACTATTTGAATGACAGCAGCAAACTACCACTCACTGTTAGTTTATTTTTATTTATAACTTGTACTTTAGGTAAGAATCCATTAATTACAAGCAAAATAAATTGCTTACTCGAAACACTTCCCACAGAGGCTATTTTTTTCACATGCACTAATCTAGCTGAGATATACATGGCATTTTAAATGGAGGTTAAACTGATGTAAATAAATGCAATTATTTGAAAGCAAACAGGAATCAGTCACATTTATTTCTGCGCAGGATTACTGTACTTTCTCCCCTAGTGACCAAGCACCGAACCACAGGAATTCTGGAAGGCTGAGGATTTTAAAACTTCCTACCGACATGAAATTTGAGGCTATATTACTGTTCCCTTTATTTTAATTTTGTGTGATTTGCCTTAGGTGGCATCTTGTGTAATTGTTTTTCAAATACAACCACGACGCTGGAGGGACAGCAAAGGGTTTGGATTTCACACACTTTTGTGCTTTGCTCATTAAAAAGGTGCAGATGAGCTGCCTGCACAGCCGAGTCCTGCACATGGAGCTGCTGGTCCCTGCTGGGAACACACCCTGACAGTCACACCCCGGGATGCCCGTGGGCGAGCTGCACCCCGGCCAGCCTGCAGTGCCACCAGCACTCACCCACCAGGCCAAAATGGCCATCCTGAGAGCCTGGCCTTCAGCCAGCTCCAGAGCACACTCTGGCCATCCCCAAGGAGGCCACAGCACCAGGGCTCCGTCCCATTCTTCTCCATCTGGCACCACCCATCTCACCTGGCCACCACTGAGAAATGCAAAGCAAGTTCCCCTGATCTAAGGCCAGGGCCACTTCAAAGGCAATGACCAACCCAAGAGACATGACAGAACGACAGCTGTAATCTTCCCACCTTTTATAAGGGATTTAAATGTCAGAAGTGAATTGTACCATTTTGGTGTGCTTTTCTCACACTCTGAGCTGTGTTAGTTTCGCTGCCGTGCAGCAGCCCTCTATGAAGCTCTTTGAGACAAAGAGTGAGAAATCACTGTATACCCACAGTGACTCTGAGGAGCCACCCAATTTCTATGCTGCAGGCACTGGAAAGCCCAATCCTGATTCTGACAAAGACAACAAAAAGGGGATTTTGCCACCAGTATCAATGGCAGTGAGATCCAGCTGCTCACAGCAGCAAGGTTCCATAAATCAGTTATGTGGTATGATAAAGACTCTGGGACACAATGATCTTATTGTAGTCAGTAGGGACAAAAAAATCCCACCTAATTTAGTGCACCAAACCATTTCAGCCAATTTTTGCCTTTTGCCATGGCAGAGGTCTTCTGAAAATTATTTAAAATAATATATAAATATGAGTTCCAAAATGTTGGCTTTACATCCTGCCAATTTCAGCTAACGTGCCATGCAAGGGACAATGGATAACCTCATAAAATCTAATCAATGAAGTCAAAGCATGCAGCTGAACAATTAGCCCTCCACGAGCATCTTGAAGGTGGTTGCTTCAAACTACATAAGTTAGGGGTTATTGCCAGAGGGTCAATCTTTCTATAATCAGACCAATGTAGGGACATGGTTGGCTTTAGGAAGGCTGCTCTTGCTGCTTCTGTGTCACTGGAGAGGCATAAGCACGACCCTGACGTGTTCTGGTTCCATTGCAGAGGTTATCCAGAGGGTCAGGCTGCTGGGCTCCCAGAAGCTCTCTCTCACCAGACTGGATCTCACATGCATTTTCAGCAGCGTTACTGGGTAAGGAGTAGTCACAGGCATAGTCTGGCCCACATAATCCATTAACCCAACCAGAGATCAATTCCTGGGAGAAGCCTATCCCATTTTTTAAGAATGGCTTTGTTGCCAGCATTGTAAATCTAGCAATAAACTGTTGCGAAACTCTATCCTCGCTCACACTTAAAGAGCTTTGCAGGAAACGGATCTTGAGGGACAGGGAGATGCAGGAATATTTTTCTGCAAATATTTCAAAGAGGAGCTTTTCTACCTGAGACTAAAAACATTTTTGTATTTTTGACTATTTCAGTAGCTAGTACATTTTTAGAATGTTATTTTTATCACTATTTCAATAAACCATAGCTTTGTATTGTCAATTCCAAAAAACATAGGCAGGAGTATCTTTGTCAGAGTTCCATATTATCATCAGACATACATATTTATAACTCTCCATTTCCTAGAATGCTCCACATAAATAGATGCTCAGTGCTTGTCATGTAACATGTCTTGCAGATAGTAAGAACAAAAGAAAAACAACAAAGAAACAATACCAAAAATAATTTTAAAAAATCTGAGCTGAAAACATAAAAGAGAAATGCTCAGGCATTCACTGGTAACAACCACACATTTGAAGCCAGTGTGACTGAGCTATGTTTTGCTTTCCTCATGCTTATGAATATGATTGATGTCATGTGAATGGGAAGAAGTTTATTTAAATCTAATAATATTCCTGATGTGAGTGTATTTTATATTGACAGACGAACTCAAAACCCAGTCACCTTTACCTGCATTATAAAGTTCCAGCCTGCAGGAGCTCCAGTGACAGGCTAACTTTAATTTCTTCGCTTCAGTCACATGAACCTGGCCAGGGTCATAAACGATTACATACAGCCTGTCATATGGCACAAGGGTCAGTATCTACTAATTCCAGTGGCTACTGTTACAATATTCAACCACCAAAAGTTTCAGATCAGAAGTTGAAAGTTTGAGACATTTATGAGTGAGAACAGAGGGTCCTAATTTAAAACGTGTGTGACCTTAATATAGCATTTGGGGGTTCAGAATGTTCTTAGGTACTTTGTCTAATACTGCAGTTTTACAATACTCCCTTGCTTCCAGTCGTAAAACCTTATCTGTAAATTCTGTAAAGATGTCTGAGAAAAGCAATTTACGTTGACTATGTGAACCAGTAACAGGCAAATAGTTTTTCTTTCTGCAAAGGCAGAATAAAAAGAGCATGCATCTAACCCTTAATTCCAGACGTAAGTTGGCATTTTTCACAGATGTGCACATTTTTCAGAAAGTTCTATAAATCAGAATGATTCTGTACTTGTCAATGATAACTCCGTTAATGTAAAATAATCTTATAACAAGACACCAGAATAATCTATCTTAATCAAAGACAGATTTATATCCATGCAGTCCAGTTATTCACAGACTGTAACAAACCATATAAAAATGTAGATCTGACATCACTGTAAGTCTTGCATACACAATTGCCTTCTTCGTGTGTTGTATAACAATGAAAAACTAACACCCACTCCTTCTCCCATTGAAATCAGGGACACATTCTCACTTACATCGCTGCCATTTGGATGAGAGATCAACAATAATGTCCAGCTTTTGAAACTTCTTAAGACTGGGTCTCCCATGTATTTGAATAACTCTGATTGTCCCACAACTTACTGGAAATAATTTTTTTTTTCTTCGTAATTAGCCCAAAAAATTAAAACAAAATTCAGAAAAGGATGGACATGCACAGTATTTTCCATAATTCTACCCATACATTTTTCTGTAATTACAGCTTAGATTACAAGAAACCAGCTCAGAAGCCTCAGTCATCTAAGCATTTTCTTGAAGAAATTGCTTAACAAATGGCAGTATAAAATAGAAATAGGAGATCTGTAGGCTGTGAAATATTTCATTTTCTCTGGTGGGAATTAGTATGGTGTGAATGACAATATTTGGAGCAAAATCTTTCTTTATTTAATCATGTGTACTATTTCTGAAGCCAAAAGCCAGTGCATCTACAACAATTTAACTGCAAAAATCGTGTAATCAAACATGACCAAACCCACAGTCCTTATCCAGCCAAAATATCCATTCTTGACACGATGACTTTGCCTATGGTTCTCAGTCATGTTTCAACAGCTTTTTAAATAAAAGCCTTAATAGATGAACTGACAATAGAATCATTAAAGAAACAGATGAACATATTTTTAATAGTATACAAAAGTTTAATGTAGACATATTAATTACCTGTTTTCTGTATCAATGTCAGTGAAATTTCACAAAAGGTAGGTAAAGTCAAGAGCAATCTGAATTCTTTAAATTGATTCTGGTTCAGATAAAAATAGTTACATTTTATTCAAAGTATTAAAAAAAAACCACAATAAAGTTTTAGTGAGACAGAACAGTGCAATAACTCAAGAGAATTAATGCCATGAGCAGTTTTTCCTTTCTTTTTGATGGCAATGGTCAACAAAATAAATGAAGAACAACAAAAGAGAATCAATGCAAAGGCCTAGAGAGTAACTCCAATTTTTTTAACTATTAATTTTGTTTTCGGTGTCAAAGGCAATGACAGTAAGCATTGAATAAATACAAAACTTCTTTGGGATTGCTATTTTTTTCAAGATGAAAAATGCACTGGCTCGGAATGTTTATTTGAACCAGCTGTAGGGTATTACTATAGAGAGTCAGGAAGTTAATATATTCTTTGGAAGTCCCGTATCATAGCATGTTATTCCAGCAGGCACAGTGAATGAACAGAGGACGTGCGATGGGACTTGGCAGCCCACGCACAGACACTGCAGATGCTCCCATGTTCAAGCTACACAGCAGCTATAAGTTACCAGCACCATGTCTTGCTGCTAATTAGTAGAGTGGCTGGTGAAAGAGGCAGAATCAGAATTAATACTCACATTCCCTAGCAGACATCATGGGACCGACCCTCTCTGAACTTTACAGAAAGAAATCTTCCGGCTGAGATCTATCGTGCAACAGGATCAGGCTCATAACACATCACACCTTCTTTTCATATATTATAGTGCTTTATTCTGGGCATTTGTCTCCTGTGGTTTATAGAACCATGTCCTCATTGTTATAGTCCAGGCAATACAGCAACATGTTGTGATAAGAAGGGCTGGAAAAATCAAAGAAATCGCTATTCTGCCAAAAATTTCCATGGCAAGCTGAGTGTTGTAGAGATGGAAGGGTATGTATGCAGATATTCCAGTTAAGAACAGTCATGAAACCTGTTTATATTCTGAATCTCTCTCATAAAACCATTAAATGTGAAATCCTTCATAATACTACAATCAATCTCTCTGTAACCATTTAATAGCTATGTTGAGGCAAATCAAATTATTATCATAATCAGGGATAAAATCCAACACACTTTGCAATCTATCAAGTAGAAGGTCTCTTACTTGTACAATTAGTGTCTAAAGATTGTAGTGGGTTGACCCTGGCTGGATGCCAGGTGCCCACCCACTCTATCACTCTCCTCAGCTGGACAGGGGAGGGGAATATAACAAAAGATTCATGGATTGAGATAAGGACATGGAGAGACCCGTCACCAGTTACCATCATGGGCAAAACAGACTTGACTTGGGGAAATTAGTTTAACTTATTACCAAGCAAGTCAGAGCAGGGTAATGAGAAAATAAAAGCTAAATCTTAAAATGCCTTCTCTTCTCCCCACCTTTCCCTTCTTCCCAGGCTCAACTTCACTCCCCATTTTCTCTACCTCCTCCCCTCTGCACAGGGGCATAGAGAATGGAGGCTGTGGTCAATTCATCACATTTTCTTTGCTGGTCCTTTCTCTACAGGAGGAGAACTCGCACTCCTCCCCTGCTCCAGCATGGGGTTCCTCCTGTGGGAGACAGTCCTTACCAATTTCTCCAGCTTATGTCTTTCTCATGGGCTGCAGTTCCTCCCAAGCATCTAGAGCATGGGTCCCTTCCACAAGGCACAGTCCTTCAGGAACCAGCTGCTTCAGTGTGGATCCCTGTGGGCTCACAATTCCTGCCAGCAAACCTGCTCCAGGGTGGAGTTCTCTCCCACAGGGTCACAGGTCCTGCCAGGAGCCTGCTCCAGGCTGGGCATCTGAGAAGGTCACAGCCTCCTTTGGACACTCACCGGCGTGGGGACCTCTGCGGGCTGCATGTGGATCTCTGCTCCATCTTGGACCACTGTAGCCTTCACCACACACTCCAAGGGAATCTCAGCTCCCACGCCTGGAGCTTCTTCTCCACCTTCTTTCTTCACTGATCTTGGTGTCTGCAGAGTTGTTTCTCTCACATATTCTCCCTCCTCTCTCCATGTGAAGTTGCACAGGATTTCTTCCCCCTTCTTAAATATGTTACCCCAGAGGCTCTACCACCATCACCCTTGGGCTTGGCCCCGGCCAGTGGCAAGTCTGTCTTGGAGCTGGCTGGCATTGGTTCTGTTGGACACGGAGAAAGCTTCTGGCATCTTCTCAAAGAAACCCCCCATAGCCCTCTCACTACAAAAACCTGCCCAAGCAAACCCAACACAAAGATCAACTGCTGTGTTTCAGACTATTAATTGTATTATATGAAGTGTAAAGCAAATAATTTAAAGTTGGAGCTGAATTTCAAAGCTAGATGTATACTTTTATGGCAAGATGATGTAGGAATGGAAGCTATGACACCGCAACAACTAGAAATAAGGCTAAGTTAAAGTGACCATAAGAGATGTTTTGACTTTCTCTGCATTCCCTTACTCTAGTTAATGTTGTCACAATCTTCTAGTTGCCTAAATATGGATTATTGCTGTCAGTCATATCCCATCATCCTTAGGCAACTTTCCCAAAAAGGAATTTTCTTTAAGTGACAGATGCAGAACGCACCATTTTTTGTCCTCTGTCTGCTATGTAAGATACAATGAGGAACAGTTCTAGAATACCTCTTCATCATAAACAAGGACGAAAGCCTCTTCCACAAAGCACCACTGCTACCTAACATTTTCACCACAATAGAGCAATACAAACATTAAAAATTTACTGAAATTTCAGAATGTGTAAAGAATCTGTCTGAATTTATTTTTGCTGAAAAATGGGTTATGCTCTGAGCTACTATATCTTCACTTCCTTTAATTTACAGAAACAATTTGTTTTCCAAAATATGAACAGGGACATATAATAGTTTAGCTATTTAAAGCAGTCTAGCCAATAAATGGGACACTTACACAGATCCCAACAGGGCGTTATCAGATTGTGCTAGGAGATGCTTTGGCTGACAACATTAGTCTAATACAGTCCTGTAAATAACAGAATAAGTGAATGGGTACTCTGGAATGTGCTTACATTTTAAAACCTACCTGATACAAGAACACTGCTGAAGTTAATCAGGTATTTCACTATATTCACATATTGTTTAAAAACTGGACTAGATAACAGGCCAGATAATACAGGATATTCTACTAGAATAATGCTGGAATTCCACTAGATAATACAGGATGTTCTAAATTCTGCCTCTATTTTTTTTTTTTTTTTTGAGTACTACAATATCACGATAACATCTCAGCTTAACTAACTGGGTTACTGCCATAAAATGCATGCTGGTCCCCACTTCTATATACAAAATACTTCTGGCATTTTTCTAGTACGATGTGGCACAGTGGTCCTAGTGATGTGGGTGGATGGTGGGAAGCCCAGAGCAGGACTCTACCTCCAAGCCTGAGCAGCATGATTTGCCCAGCCTAACCAGCTCTGTAATGTCCATGCAGTGAATAACTTTCAGCACTGAGAAGTTCCAATGCTAGCAAAGCTATCCCCAGCACTCATCCTGGGCTACTCATTCAATGCCAGCATTCTTCCCTTCTCCTCTGACTCTCATTCCTCACAGCCACATCCAAAAAATCTTGGACTTGCTGCCAAATGGTGGTTTCCAGTTCTACTCCGCCTTAAGAGAACCAGGGGAAATCAGACGAACCCTGATATTGACTGGGAGGGTTTTGCACTTAGGCTCGGGCCACTGGCTGGGAAATGAAGGTCACAGTGAAACAGGGCAGGGGGAAAAGGTTTCTGACAGCTTTCCCTGACACTGGGAGAGCTCCACAGATGAATGCACTCTTTTCAGTCTCATCATACAGCATGAGAGAGAAAATCCTACCATAGAACCTCCCAGGGTTTCCAGCCTCTCAGATGGGCTTTGCCTCAGAGAGGACGCCTTGACAGGAACAGATGTGATAACAAATGACCTTTAGAATTGCACCCTGAGAGCTGTTGACCGTTTCCTGAAAGCTGTTCATCCTCCTGAGCTCCTGGTTTTAGTTTGGAAACCTTGAGATCCTGGCATGTAGCTAAAAAGGGTCAACAACCGGAAATAGAAAAATAAAGTGTAAGATCTGAAGAAAATGGGGACAAAACCTGAGTACATGTATATTTAAAGACTCTTCCTTTGCTTATAAAGATAAAAATCATGAGTACAAATGCAATGCCAAATCTCAGCATCATCTTCCTCCCCAAATTAAAGAAAAAATTCTGAGATGACACAAAAGGCTAGCCAATGATAATATAATAAAAAATCGTTGCAAAGCAATTTGATTTTCATTCCAATTAAAATTAAACCAAATGTATCACATTAGATAACATAATATTTATATATTTCTGTGAGAGTACTTAGATTTGCTATGTAATACACAAAACTGTCTTTCCCAATGACAGCTTACAGGGTAAGTGAAGCACACAGACTGTGGCACACCTCAAGACGTCCAGAGGAGAGGCTGCACATGCAGATGTGTGTCTCCAAGCATGAGAGAGAAAGATGGGTGATAGTTTATTTGTTCCTCTTCGACTTCACCAAGAAAGTGAAAAATTTCTCAGCACTGAATTCTTGTAAAGCTCCTTGAAATCAAGACAATGACCATATCCCATAACTGACAGGGAGCAAAAGTCACATTTCACTCATATGCTCACTTAGGTTTCTGTTGAGGATTTCAGACTGTCTCCACTGAGTCTGGGGGTGGGGGGGTGGGGAAGGCTGAAAGAATAACAACATACTGGCATTCCATTTTTAAGGATAGTTCAGGAAAAACCTGGCCCTGCTAATACAATGATATGCTACATCTCATTCATTGCCTGTGAGAGGCAGAGAAGAGAAAAAGGGGAGGGGTAAGCAAGAGACGGAATGAGACAGAAAGCAAAAGCAGAAACAAAGATGCAGCATTGGGAGACAAAATGAAGGGAGGGATGACATGAGGGAATGTGCACAGGATGTCTCTTCTTACATTTGTTAAAACTAAACATGCACACAAACTATAAAGCTGAAATGAAAAGCACAGGCAAGCTTATTTGGTTTAATCCTTTCAAGCAGTGAAATTATTTTCTCTATGATATTTTTCTCTGTCAGTTCCTGTCATTTCCTTGCAATGCCTTCTCCTTTCTCACTTGTCTTTTCTCCTTTTCCTTTTCAATGCCATCTTGCTTTGTTCCTTTTTATTTGCTTCTGTCTGCCTCTTTCTTCCTCTTCCTTTCTTCTCTTGCTCTCCCTTGTCTTTTTTGTCTTGCTCTTGCTCTCCCATGTGTTCTCTGAGCACATGAAGAACATGACCACAAATAGTTAAAAAGCTTTTTTTTTCCCTGATGCTCCTTTTCTATCCCCATGTGGTTTTGACTGTTGTAGCTCTGTTAGGTTTCAAATGCACATGGGGAACCCACTTGTAGTCCCATGTGTTTTAGAACTATCTACAGTAGCACACTGCAGGAAAAACATGTGGGAAGGGAATGTGTCAGAAAAGTTTCTTGTACTCCCTCCAACACGTGGGCCACATTTAACAAGGTCAAGGGACAAGTGTGGCTCACAGGCATCAGTTTGACCGGTACGATAAAAAAGGATCACACATTCTACTTTCTTTTACCTGCACACCCTCTGCAGCTGATCACTCACCCAAACACAGCTTATGGAGTCTCAATTGATCTACTTTTATTTTTAGGCTAGGTGATCAGCTTAACGTATTTTAGGAAGAGATTATTATCTCTTTTTTTCCTGATTTGATGATTCCAAGATAATGAAGTACATAATTGTAACAGAAGGAAATCTTTTTTCTTTCCTTTGTCTTCCCTCCTGCATGAGAGCATCATGCACGCTGTGATCGAGCAGACAAGGGTCTGCCTGTTAAGCTAGCTGGCTGTTCCTTAGGCGGATAATCTCTGCTGAGGGCTGCTTCTAAACTTTCCTGATACAACACCAAATTCACACAAAATGTCTGTGAACTGTTGGTTCATGTTATGCACATTCTGACACCTTTCAGCTGGCTTTCACAGATTTTCAAAGCACCTGTTCCAATACAACCTGTCTTTTTGGCAGCAAGCAATACCAGTAAACCCCTGATTTTCTTTCCTCTGTTGCTTAACCATTTCTAACAACACACATGTCAAAAAATTATAATTAAGTGAAAGAAGGCAAATGCTGTCCAGCTCTCATAGATACTGGACCACACTTTCTGCAGGAAAAAAAAAATTGGTTTCCATTGTTAGAGACCAACTAAACTGTTCTTCCCTGTCACTCATTTCTTAGAGGAAAGGTCCAGCTCACTTGCAAGTGGGCTGCTTGCCATGTGAGCAGATGGGCACGGGGTTTGACAGCCAAGAAATGATGGATCAAATTTTGAAATTTGTTGCTCCGTCTCCACTCTAGTAGTTCCTAATTGGCCTCAATGGAACTTTATTGCTGTAAAAATGGTATAATGGCAACAACATTTGCCTGAGCAAACACACATCCCGTGTAGGTGCTGCAAGCAGACTTCCTGGCTGACAGAGTCAGAATGACGCCGTCAGTGAATATCTGCCACAAGCTGACGTAGCTCTCTAAGGTTAACATGTTCCTGGGTGAGCATACAGTGGAGTTGGAGGGAGCTCCTAATGCTTATTTTGAAAGCTGGTCTAAGATACAGTCTTTTGTCTGCAAAGATCCTTTTAATAAACATAACCATATAAACAAATAAAGGGTTTATTTATGTTTTATAACAAGCATAAGGCAAGAGGAGGGAAGAGGTTTTTTTCTCAATGATGCACCGTTGATAATACATTATCTAAAATTGTTATCTCCTGGATAAATGTAATTCAGGATTTTATATGGAAAATTGACAAAAATTAAATTATATTTGACTGCTGCTAAGAAATTAAGAAAATAAATTTGGTCTCAGAAAAACATTGTTTCCCAGATTTCTAAGAGCTGCTATGGCAGTATACATTCACCTCAAATTCCTGTGTACGCGGTGAAAGCATAGGATATGAAAACAGCACAGATTTATCATTGATGGCATTGATGGATTTATATAGTTCTGGTTTTTATCATAAGTAATTTGAATTATTACTGTTTAAGTGTTATTTAACCTATGAAATAGAGGCTTCTTACATTTCTTCATATTGGTTGTACATGGCTGTGTAATTTTAACTCTGTCTTCCTGCTGTCATTTTAACTGTATCAGCACTGTATTAACTACTACCAGCAGCTGCAAGACAGGATCTTAACATTTTGTTTATACTGTAATTGGAATTTCTTGCCTTGTGCCACTTTCTTCTCTACATTTTGACAGGTTACTGATGGATTTGCAAAAATAGTTGAATTCTATGACTGCATAAATAACAAGTGATTATTATTATTATAATTAGTGTTATCTTTAGAAATTACATTGTATTTTTAATAAAATTGCAGATACAGAAAAGATGATAAAAATCTTTATAAGCACCTACACAATACATTTCATTAATTTTTTTCAAGGAAAAGAAAGCAATTTCCCAGGGTCTCTTCCAATTTTTCTCCACCACCTTAGGCCCAGTGCTATTTGGTATGGGCAGATTAGGGTAGCTGATGATTCCTATTGATTTAAATGTCGTGCTAGGAAGCCTAAATCCCCAAGAGCAATAGAATCTCCCCTATCACTATCCTACTGCTTATTGACCTAATTCAGTAACCAACCATCAGGGTTTTCTCTCACAACAAATAAATCTTGCATGAAACAGAGAGTACATGGACACTCATAGTTTTCAGCGGTGTTGCCAGTACAATAAATTTAGAGTCACCAAAGCATTCACCTTTTTTTTCTCTGAGTGATCATCATGGCATTTGGTATTTAAAATGAGCAGAAAACCACAGCTGTATTTTTAAGAGCAAAACTATTTCCACAGCCTGAGGTAAACTTGATGTGGTGTAAATGATGCAGACAATTCAGCATGTGTAAAATTCATGTAGTCCAATGCTTCCATCAGCCCATAAGTTATAGCTGGAGCACCTGCTGAACAAGTTTAATGGTTGCAGCATCATATCCACTCATTGAGATACTTCTTAGTCCCAGTGTTTACTGCTCAAAATTCTGATAACTACTAAATTTTCATTAATTGAGCCAAAGAAATGAAGAACGAACCAGGGTTTGTTACGTTACTCTGGGTCTCGCAGGGTCATCATTTCAACAAGAACTTTTAACTTGGAACTCCGCAGATGCCTCTGTATCTGAATTCACTCTTGGTGATTTTACTGAGTAGAATAACACGTTTGTTTATATGTGAAAGCCAGAATTCTAAACTTAGTGGTTCTGTAAAATGTGGCTGTTACAAGATACAAAATATGTGCAGCAAGAGAACACAAAAAATACACTACAAATATTTTAAAAAATTTAAAAGGAAAAAACCCAAATCACATCATACTACTTTGATAGGCAGATCTGTTTCAGAGGAGAGGCCTCATTCTGTTCCCAGTAAAGTTAATTAGAGCAACAGCAAGACCCTAAATTACTAGTCCTCTCATCAATATCAAGTTAAGCTTTTATCAATGTAATTTGAAGCAGCATTAAAAGCAATAGTACTAATTTATAATTGTTGATATTATCAAAGCAAGATCCTTTGCAACCATACATAACTGTGCCAGATTTTTATCACACTATAAAGGTTAACATAAGTGTTACAAGAAACATCAATGAGCTACGTACACTACGTTTGCTTTTGGTTAGATAAGTATGCTTTGTAGTAGTTGATATTCCCTCTAGATAATGGATATGGGCCAGATTCTCTGCTGACACAGTGCAATATAAGTAATTTGAAGGCAGATATGCTGATTCACACTAGCTGCAGATCTAGCCCTAATATATTCAGATGTAATAAACCATTTTAAGTAAGTCAGTTTCCTAACTGTTACTCAGCCATCCCTCACTGTTGCCAAAAGGAAACTGTGAATGCCAAGGTATGCAGGACTTTATTTATCAAAGCTTCTTTTAAGGCATCTATCACTTTGGCATGCAAGCCTTGTTTTATGACCAGAATCAAACACTTTCATGAAACAGCAGGTCTAATTCTAGCAAAAAATGCCACGTACTGCTTGTTCTTGCTGCAATATTACAACATCTGTTTAAACAAGGTTTTTTTATGAAAACTGTTTATTACATTAGCGGAATTAGATACTTTTGCTGCTTGATACTGTGGAACTGTATAAAGAGAATTAAAAATGTTGTACCAAGTACCTCTAAATACTGGATTAATGATTAATCACCGTCTGTATTTCTGCTTTTATCTAATTTGATAGGAAACTAAGTGCAGAGCTAAGAAAATCACATTTCTGTTTGTCATATAAATACAAAATTATTTTACATAGCAAAATTGGGTGCTATGCTAAATAACAATTTAGTGTCGTGACATTAAACATCTGGAGACAAATAGTACCTGAGCCCCACAGCTTAATTTTCCTTTGAGGTTTATCTATTTTTACTTACATTTCCTGGATGTCAGCTTATAGTAATTACTCTTCTACACACATCTCTAGCACTAATGTGACAGACTGTGAATGCTTCTTGACAATAGAACATAATATCCTCCTCACAGGTTTCCACCAGCAAGGCTACAATCTTACCATCACGTGTATAAACATGTAAAAAGCCTTATTTAAACATTAACAATTTTCAATTATATTTGGCTTACTGTTAAAATTCAAATAAAGATTAGACTTTTCTCAATAAATCTACAAAATAAAGCTAGAAATAAAGAACTTTGGGGATGAATGTGTGACATCTGTATCTGAGAGCTGCCTCAACTTGGAAGCATCTATAAATTATGTCAGATCATTTGAAAAGCAGGAAAAATTTCCATTTAAGACCTGCTTCCAATAAGTGTTGCTTACAAAGACAGAACACCAATATAATAACTAAAAAGCCGTTCCTAGTATTTTTGTGAATATGACAAAAATATCATCTGTGACACAGGACTAGAAGTGGAACTACAACAGTAATTCCAGCAAAGCAGCAGGAATGTTTGTACTTCTGCATCTGACATTAAAGCAGCATGCTCTATGTAGGCCTCACTTGCAAACCTCCGCGAATTTAATCAAAGATGTCAGAGTTTTATCCAAACAAAGAGCAAACACACTATGAGCTACACAGCTTTATTTCTCTGTGAAAGAAAAAGAAAGAAAGAGAACGACTGAAAATTCAGTAAATACAGGACTTTCATTTAATTAGAAGGACTTCAAAATAAGTCAAAACACATAAAACAACAAAGATGCTATCCTGGAGGAGGTACTGTCTAGTACATCACAGTGACTCTGGCTCACATCTACAGATTTTTACATTCTTTTATTACTCAATTTTTTTGCATGATCTTGAGCATAAAGTATGCAAATTATTCCTCTGATTTTTTTTTTATTTGGCAAGAAATTATAAAATATAAATTCAAATAAATTTTTAGAGTTTTGATTTGTGCTTTGATAAAACAAGGGGGTAATGGAACATTTATAATCTGTAAGATTTTCCTGAATTGTAAAAAATCAGAGGAACTCTAATGTTTTAAACAGTAGTACTTCTCTGGTTGCCTCTATTCCTGAGTATTTAAATAAGGACTGAAATATCAATAGCTTAAAAGTAAAACTAAAATGTGAAAGCTCTAAATTTTTACCTTTTTTTTTTCCTACAGCCTAGGAATATCTGTCTTTTTTCATGTATGAAGGGAAAATCAGAAGACTTTAAGTTTTGACAAATATAAGATAAAAGCAAGTTGAATAAAGCTAATCAAAAGGTAAATAAATAAGACCTACTTATTTTTTAATAAATTAATCTCATTCAACTCCAAAAATACTACCTAGCAGAAAAAATGGTTTTCATGTTAAATAGACCAAAAAAGATTAAATACCTGGTAAAAAATGTATTCAACTACTATAGGTTTTACCTTACCAAAATAAATCAAGTTCTTTCACATATTTAAATAAAAAGCTAAGTTCCTTAACTGTTAATCAGAACTATTTCTAAGCAAACAAAGCATGTTTTATTGAATAGTCCTTGTGTCTAGACAAACAATGCATTTATTGAAATTAATACATACCAAAGATTTCTGAAAGCAAATATTTTCTTTTTAATACGGGACAAGTACTGCATTTTCAGCAGATATGAGGACTGCCTACAATAATCACACCAATTAAATAATTCACATAATTGCCTGGTTCGAGGCAGTATTTTATTTAATATACTGCACTTTTGTGCCTGTGATTATGAGAGAAATTTTCCTGGACTTTCTGGCACATGCAGACTCCTTTTCTTTATTTCTATAATCATGTCAGTTACAGTATATGGATATCATGCTGTCTCTAAAGATATTAGTCCAGCAAGAAAAAATTTTTTTTTATAATACTGACTTATTTTTACTGTTTTGATCTGCTTAAAATATTTTATTCAGAAAAAATATATTTTATAATAAAGAAGGCTTGATACTGACTTAAAATTCAAGGGGCATTCCATTAATGTGTGGAAGAAACTCTTGGAATTCAGTAATAATTTGGCAGAAAACTGGTGTTAGAATATCATCTTATGTTACTGTCTCTTAACTCTATGAAGAGCAATACACAGATTAAAAAATGTTAATCTGAGACTTTTCAGAAATACTTGTGCCAATGTTTAAATTTTATTAATTAGTCCTCTGGAGATGCTAATGATTTCCCTTCATTTTGTTCTATTTGAACTATTTTGTTCTAAGTAACAAAGCTCAAGCTGTAAAAATTACTGTCTGGCATGGGCTGAGGTAGTCTGTTTCCCTGATTAATTATTATTCAATATTTATGCATTTCCTTCAAAATTTCTTTATTCAATATACAGGTTAGATTTCTCTAGGAAATTTTAATTAATTGCTCTTTAAAATGTGTATATGCTCTAAACAATTAGTAAAATCTCAGAGCAATCTTCCCATCTGAATCCATCTCATGACTTTCTTGGAGGGAAAAAGAAAGAAAAAACGTCAAGCTGAGAGACTGGGTAGAAGACTTGGTAATATAAATTTTGTGATGAAATTGTGATGAGAGTTACATGTACTACATAATCTTACAATGACTCTTGGGCAGTTGTTTCACCTTTAAAGCTAGATGTTAATTTATAGATTTCAATATGCTATAAATGATAATGGGATGTTGAAGAAGAAATTGCTGTAATGTGCAATCATACCCTGTGTGTTCATTTTAATATATTTTAGGTGACAACCCTTTTTTTAAAGCTCTGGTCTCTGTACCTTTGTAATTCTACAGCTCAGAACTCTGTTCTCTCCTCCATGTTATGATTTTATGTCTCCTCCATTTTATGCTGGCTTTTCTTAGCTATCATGTCTATATTTGACAACCATACCAAAAAAAAGAGAGAAAGCCTTATTTTGTCAGCCCACCTGCCTGTCACCACTACTTTCCTATTTCTGGAAAAAAAAAAAAAAAGAGGGGAACTTCTGTCTGCCAGACTCTGAAACTTGCAGTTTGTCAACTCAGTGGTATTAATTTTTATGTATCAGGCCAGAGATAGTATTTCAGATCATATTCCAAAACATTCCATGCTCATTCTGCACAGTATCATGAGGCCTAATACTGTACATGAGAGTTAGAACTGAGAGCCTGGTCCTGCAGCCAGTATGATTTTCCTCTTTACCTTAATTTGGGCACAATTAAGACCTAGGTATATAAATGTGTGCTTTTCTAACACAGTGGCCACACAGCTCACAGGAGGCAGGAAACTGGAGGCAGAATCTTTTGATAGCCTGCATCCATACCAAAGGAGATGCATGCACTGGCTGGGTTTGCAAAAAATGTTAATTAATTAATTAATATCACAAAAATATTAAAATCACAAAAAAATGAAAAAGAAAAGAAGTTGATGTATGATCCCAAATGTAGCACAATTCAAATAAATACAAAAAGGTGTTGTGATGAGATGTGATAAAGTCTAATCTTAACATCTGTACTAGGACAAAGCTGGAACTGGCCTCCAACGCTGGACCAAGCATTTAGATGGTGGATGGTAATTAGTGAGAGTGATGGATACAAAATTCCAAACAGCTTTTTGCTTAAATTAGCTACCAGTCAATTACCATGAAAGTTCAGAAGAAATTAAATTTTTTGTTCATTTTGACATTGTGTAGATATTATTTTAGAATAATGAATCTGGCAAAGGCCTTTAGGTTTTACTCATATTTTTTTAGGCTGAGTTGCTTTCAGCATTGCATTTCCCTTTAAAAAATGTCCAGCAGAAATGTTTGTTCAATGAAGAATGCCAAGTAACACAGTAATGTTCTTGACCATTCAGAATAGACACACGCAAAGAAAAAAATGAGATCTAAAACATTTTCTGTACATGAACTCCAAAGGTCATATACATCATGATTAATGTATACTGCTAAGTATAATGTATACTGCTAATGTATAATGTAACATGCTAAGGCCTTTCCCTTTTTTGATTACATCAGTACTAATTTGGTCCTTAGCTGAGGTATGACCACACAATATTTCATTGTTTACTTTTAAGTTATTTAAGTAAACTTTAGTATTTTTGAGGATTATGACAATGTTTCAATACTTAAAGAATAAAATGCTAACATAAGAGGTTAATGCCTCATGAAGGATTTCTTAGATTTTCATGGAAATGTTTTCAGACGGCAGTCGTACGCCTTTCCTGAACTATCACAAAAGGCTGTTTTGTCTATCAGTAACTATTTTTCGTATATCAAAATGTACAAAACCTTTTGCCAAAATACAACAGCAATCCTGGCTAGAAAATTACTTTAGGAAAAAAGAAATTAGTTTAGTAGTAAGTTCACGTCTCAGCTGGCCATAACCACAGGTAAAAGGCGTGGTTTGATACGCAAATTATAACTGTGGGGAGGGGGGGAATATATGATGATACACATCGATGTTTCTGAAGCAAAATAACATTCTTTCCTGGAAGAGTGGTGAAGCATTGGAACAGGCTCCCCAGGGAGGTGACGGAGCCACCATCCCAGGAAATGTCAAAAAACCCGAGCAGACTGCGGTGCCCCGATATGCTCGGGTGGGTGTGGTGCGATCCAGTCGAGGGCTGGACTTGATGATCTTGAACGGCTTTTCCAGCCTCAATGGCTCCATGATTCCCTCTAACGAAGGGATAAGGCTCTGTTCCTGAGGATTTGAGATTGCCGGCAAGACATTTTTGGGCTGTACAGCTTCACACCAACACACGCACGTTAGACACCCATCGGGATACAAGCGCTTCAGGAATTTCATGAGATACGAGCACTTCTAAGATACATTCAGAGCTAACTACACCCCAAAACACGCCCTTGCGGCGCATCTCCCACGACAACAGCATCACCTCCCACTCCGGACCCCAAGGAGCGAGGGGCGACACTCCGGACACGCGTGGAGAGGGCAGCGGCGGGGCCGGGCGGGGCGGGGGAGCGGGGCAGCGGGGGCAGTGGGGGAGCGGTGGAGCGGGCAGCGGGGCAGCGGGAGAGCGGGGCAGCGGGGGGGTAGCGGAGTAGCGGGGTAGCGGGGCGGCGAGCAGCGGGGGCAGCGGGGCAGCGGGGTAGCGGGGCAGCGGGCGAGTGGGGCAGCGGGGCAGCGGGCAGCGGGGTAGCGGGCGAGTGGGGCAGCGGGGCAGCGGGCAGCGGGGTAGCGGGGGTAGCGGGGGTAGCGGGGCGGCGGGGCAGCGGGGAAAGCGGGAGAGCGGGGCGGCGGGGCGGCGGGCAGCGGGGGCGCGGGCAGCGCGGGCTCCGCGGCCGCGCACCGGCGCCTCGCGCCCCGCCCGCGCCCGCCCCGCGGCGGCGGCCCCGCCTCGCGCCCGCGATCAGCTGCGCGCGCGTCACGTGGGCGCGTGTCGAAGGTCACGGCGCCCACAATGGAGCTGTCGCCGTACGCGCAGGGCGGCTGGCGGCTGCTGGGCGACCCCCGCCGCTTCCCCCGCCGCCCGTTCGCCGCCCTCCTCCGCGCCGCCTTCCGCAGCCTCCTGGATCACCCGCAGGCCGGGCTGGGTAAGGCGCGGCGCGGTGGGGGGCGCGGGCCGCGCCGCGGAGCGCGCGGGCGGGCGCGGGGCTCCGTGCGCCCCCGCGCGTGTCCGCGCCGCAGCGGGCGCTGCCCGCGCACACACGCGGAGCGGCTCCCGCCCGCGGGCGGCTCCGGGGTGCCGCTGCGCGGGGTGTCATCGCCAGCGCTCGCCTGCTTCAGTGAGGCTCCGACCTGTCCGAAATAAGGGGGGCGGGTCGGGAAGGGTCCCCCCGCGCGTTCGTGTCCGCGGGCTGGGCTCAGGACGCGGTGTTCCCTCGCTGCGGCCCTGCGGGGGTTTTCGCGCGTGGACGCGTCCTACCGCAAGCCCGGCACGGGGGTGCGCGGCCGTGCAATTAATTTCCCGTGTTAATCGCTCCTTCGCCGCCTCCGCGGACGGAGGGAGCTGCCGGTGCCGGGGCCCCTCCCGGCCGGTGGCCCCAGCCGCGCTTCTCGCCATTAAGAGGCTGCTGAGGATCGCGGACGGGGCTCGCAGAGGAAATTGAGGTTTTCCTTCTTTCTTTCCTTTTTTTTTTTTTTTTTTTTTTTTTTTTTTTTTTAACGGGAAGGAGCTGTAGAGGCGGCGGGGCGCTCAGCGCCGCTCAGCCCCGCCTGGTACGGCTTGCCCCAGCCAGTGCTTCATCCCTTCACCTTCTCCTCCGCCTCCTCACACCTTGCCTACTTGTTCTGTCCTTTCACTCTGAAACACCAAATGTGTTTCATTTTGACGTTTTTGTGGGAAAGATAGCGTTCAAAGGGCGAGCAGCAGCCTTTGGTACCGTGTGCTGGGGTTTGGCAGATAAGTGTGTCATCAGTAATTCATTTATTTTAGACGATCCAGACCTGAAAGATATTGACCCTACAGTATTAAAACATTGCCATGCTGCGGCTGCAACGTGTATTCTGGAGGCAGGGAAGCAGAAAGCTGACATATCTGCTATAAGGTACTCATACTTGGAAGCTACACCATTTTTCTAGCAGTTGTTACTTAGAAGTGTACTGCTGAATTAATGTTAACAGAAAACTAATAAATTCTTTTTTCCTGTAGCACGTGCCTAGAAGACTGCAAGCTGGATAAAGAGAGAATAGAACAATTTTGCACCGAATATCAGGTTTTTAAACCAACTTTAGCATGTTAATTTTTCTTCTTTCATAGGAATTTATTGAACCTAGTAATTTTCTTTTTTTTCCTCTTGCTTCAGAAAAACAAGGATGCATTGGAAATCCTATTGGGAAGGTAGGTCAATCACTCAGCAGAGACATGGTTTCACTTACAGTTAGTTTGAAACTGTCCTGGAAAACACTTCTGCATACTTTAGGTGATTAAAGTAAGTAATATTGTTCCATTAAAAAATAAAGGGCAGTTTAAACCAACTCTAGAAAAGAGCTATTGAAACTTTTCTTCATTTGGAATTCTACTCTAAAATAACCTTTTAGAACTTCCCAAGTAGCATTACCAGGATCATGAAAAGTTCTTTATTGATGGACAGCTTGAGAAAATGGCCTTTTCTTTTAGCATAGGGGACTTGTAACTGTTGTGTCTTTCAGCATAGGCAGATCTCCTCTCCACATAACTGATGTGTCTTGGCGCTTGGAATATCAGATCAAGGTAATTTTAACAGATCAAGGTGTTTCTTCAGTCTGTTTTAATGCTGAGACCTGCTTTTTTTATATGTTCTTTGTTTTCAATTTAGAACAATCAACTTCATAAAACTTATCAGCCTTCCTATTTGGTGACCTTAAATGTAGAGGTACAGTACTCCCAGCACCCTCAGTGGAAAAAATGCAATTTTGTGATATTTTTTAAATACAATAGACATTGCTGTTTCTTTGTTTTTTTCCCCTTCAGAACAGTGATTCAGGATCGCACCCAGATGTTAGTTTTAGTTGTACAATGGAGCAATTACAGGTACTTGTTTCCTTCATCTTTTTGTGCTTAGCTCCAATTGTGGCTGTACATGTTATTAACAAATTGAAATCATTTACACTATTACTTAAAAAAAAATTCCAATACTGGGAGGGTAAGAGAATTTTCCATAATAGTTATCCAAGTGTATTTTTACTGTCTTTTCAAATAAAGTTGGAATGTAACTGAATTTAGTTGTGTGGGGAGTGTTTTACATACGTGCATAAATATTTTGTCTGTTTTCATAACTGTAATCCATATGTATATGTGGGAGGAAACTCATCATTTTCTGAAACTCTGATTTCCTGTGCTTTAGAGAAATGATTAAAGAAGCTAGTTCAGTGATTTAAATGTGTCATGATTAAAAATAGAGAAGGAACTGAAGGCTCTTCAGTGGTGTTAATGACATGTAAGAAATGTCCTGAAACAAACGTTGATCTTTGTTTAGCGATTTAAATGTGTAACTGAACAATAGAGGTATTGTAATGCTTGGAAGTGACCAAACTCTGGAGGATCGGCAAGAGGGCTTGGTGGGAGAGGAAAAGCAAGATATTAAAACTTAAAGTTTACACCTCCTCTTTTTAAGCGTGTCTCAAAAGCTGTCCTTTTGTCAGTAATGAGTGTTTCTAGTCGGTTTGCTGGCATAGTGAAGTCTGATGTGCTTTGGCTGGAGAGTGGTCCTAGTACAAAATTGCACTCAAAGTATTTTCAGTGTTTTAGAAATCCATGATGTACTTCAAAGCCAGAAGCAAATGTCCGCATTAGCCATTGTGGCAATACCAATAAAATGTGTGTGTAAATAATAATGATCTATTTTAGGAGAAAACACATTTTTAAAAGTGTTTTCCTTCTGTTCCCACATTTCTGAGTACATTGTAAAATACAGAGCTATTTAATTATTTGCTTGCGTTGTTCATCAGTTGCAACACTTCTTTGTACTACAAGGTGCTGGTTTCACTTGAGTCTCTGTTTAAAAAAATACTCTGTTCTAGCTGACCTTTAAAATATATGCTTATTTTAAGACTCTATTTCATCTCTTAGGACTTAGTGGGAAAGCTAAAAGATGCTGCAAAAAGTCTAGAACGAGCGACTCAGATGTGATTGAAGGAAGGTGTCAGCCTGCTGAAGCACTCTCCTTCCTAAGTGTCTCCTAAATGACAAATGTCTTTCATCTCTTGATGCAAACTGGGGTTTTTTAAGTCCTTGGATGTGAATTAAGTGAATTTTTTACGTCTGCACTTGGTATTCCCTGCTCATGTAATTTTTTTTTATTAACTCCTGTTAAATATTTGCTGAACTGACGTGTCATCAAAGTATTCCTTCTATCTTATTTTGTATATTTTTACAACTGTCACTGCTTATTTTTCTTTGCGATCTAATAAAGGTTTATTCGCGCCTGTTGTGCAATTTCTATGGATGAATTAGCTGTACCTAAAAGTAAGATGCTAAACGTTAGATGAGCTCAGTGAGGCAAAAGCGCCTTCCTCCCGTGCCGCGGCTACGGCGGGTTTGCTAAGTCGCCCGCCGCGCTTTGTCATTTCCAGCCGCTCTTACATCTCTCCTACGAGGAAAAGTCGGACCCCGGCGCGGGGGGCAGGAAAGGATTCGGTTTAATCTTGTGGAGCCGGGGCGCCTCACGGAAAGCCGGCAGAATCCGCGGAACGGAGCCGAGCCGAGTGGCGGCTCCGGCTCGACGGCGCGGCTGCTCCCAGCATCTCCCGCTCGCCTTGGGCCGCGCCGGCACCGCGGGTCTCCGCTCGCTCCCGCCCGCAGGTGCGGAGCGGCTCCGAGGCGCGGTCCGTCCGCACCTGCCGCCGAGGGAGAACGGCCCCGCGGAGGATGCGCGGCGGCGGCCGGTTCCTCGCAGCGGAGCGGGGCTTTTTCCTCTCCGCTCCGAGGCGCCCGAGCGGCGGGCGGCGTCTTATCCTCGCCGGACGGAGGCGAGCAGCGCGAGGGTTTCCCCCCGTTCCTTCCCTCCCGCTCCGGGGCTGCCCGTCCCGCCCGCGGGATGTGGGGACCCGCTCCCGCCGCCGCTCGGGGCGGAAAATGGCCCGCGCGGCCCTCGAGGGGACGCGTCTCCTCGACGCCGGCGGCTCCGCGCGGCCCCGGGCGGGCGCGGCGGGGCGAGGGGCGCGCGGCAGCGCGCACGCGGTGGCGGAGGCGCGAGGCCGCGGCGCGGGTCCCCGCGGGGGCGCCGCCGCGGCGGGACGGGGCGCGCGGGGGTCGAGCGCGCAACAAGTGCGCGGAGGGAGGCGAGGGCTGCGCGGGCAGGGCGACGGGCGGCGTGTGGGGCCGGAGAGCGTGCGGGCCGTGGGGCTGCGGCGCCGGGAGGATGGAGAGGGCAGCGCCGGCCAGGGCGGGGGGCGCGGCGGCTGAAGGGGAGCCGCGGCGCGGGCGGAGGGAGCGCGGAGAAGGAGGGCGGGAGGCGCCGGGGCCGCGGCGGGCGGGAGCCGTGGAGCGGGGCCGGGGGTCGGGGCGGGCGGTGAGGAAAAGGAGGAAAAGGAGGCATCGGCGGCGCGCGGGCGAGCGCGTGCAGGGCCGGGGGGAGGGGAGGGAGGGAGGAAAGGAGGAGGGAGGGGGTGGCGGACGGGGGAGGGGAGGGAGGGAGCGAGGGGGGAGGCGGAGGGAGGGGGAGGAGGCGGCCGGGTTGCGGGATTGGGTCACGGGGAGGCTGCCGGGCCCCGGCGGCAGCGCCGCTAATTCCCAGGCCGCCCTTAAGGAATGAGGCGCCCCACGTGACGCTGGCGGGGCGGGCGAACTCCGAGCCATTTTGGGGACGGTGTCAGTTTCCACTGTGTGCCTTCAGCGTTGCATTCTTCCCTCCTCCGCCCTCCTCCCGCCCGCCCGCTCGCCCGCCCTCCTTCCCTCCCCGGGTCCCCGCCACCAACTATGAAATAACAACAACAATAATACTCGTAATAATAACAATAATAATAAAAGAAGGAACGCGAGAGAGGCCGCGAGGCGGAGCGGGGGGCAGAGGGAGAGACAATGGGCTGGTGGAGAGAGGACCCATCCGGACCGGGGAGACTGTGCGCTCCCAGCGCCTGAGCCGCCCGGGCGGCCAACTCGGAGGGAGCGAGAGAGCGAGGGAGCGAGCGAGAAGGGCCCGCGAGGAGCGGAGGAGACCCGGGCGTTCTGTAACTAAAATGAGCGGAGCGCAGCGGCGGCGGCGGCAATAAGCTTATTGCAATTGACAGCGTCTGCAGTTCATTTCAAGATGGCCGCTTGGCTCACATTCATTTTCTGCTGAACGACTTTTAACTTTCATTGTCTTTTTTGGCCGCTCCGATCATCACCAACCGGCTCCGTTTTCCGGGTACGTATGAAGCGAGGTGTCGCCTTACCAAGGGCGGGGGGCGAAGGGGGCTCGGCGGCGGTTTTCGGCCGGTTTGGGGGCTGCAAAGGGGCGCCTAGGTGTCCCCCGAGCTCTCCGTATGGGAAAAGCGCTGACAGGCTGCTCTAGCCACACACACACACAGACACGCAGCAGCAGCAGCCTGTGCACTCGCTCGCGTTACGCACCCACATTTGCAAATTTTAGTTCCTTTCTTTCTCCAGACGCCCCCTAAAACCTTTCTGTGCACATGGCCCCCGAGGAGAATATTTATATTTCCCGACCCTGCTGCCAGCCCGGCCCGAGCGCCCTTTGTTTAAAGGCAGATTTTGATTAAACAGGGACGTTCGTGAAATCTGGAGCTGCCTGGGTCAAGTGATTTCAGTCCTCCCCGAAAGAAATGTGTCTGGGGGGGGTTAAAATGTCAGATAATGCACCCATTTTATAGAGACGGAGCCAGTGGGGGGTAGCGATCCTCCTGGGGGGGTTGTTAGGCGCCGGGGCACCCAGCAGAAAATGTTATTAACTTAAGTTGGACAAGTACTTCTGTGAAATTGGATGGGTTGTAAGATGGCGGTTCCCAGTTGTTTCCAATGTCTCCTCTTACGTTTCTGCTCTAAATGCTGAACTTTAGGGGTTTGTGCCTGCTGGGAGAGGCAAGGGGTGGTCAACGTCGAGAAAGAACTTTTTGGGGGGGTAAGGGTAGCACTTTTAATGCGGTCTTGGGGAACTGGGGCGAGCGGTTTGCTGGAGCCTTTGGAGCAAAGGTGATGTGTCTGCGGGACGCGGAGGGGGGGTGGTGTGTGTGAATTTCTTTTCTCTGGTTGGTATTTTTTTTTACCCTGAGCCCGGGAAGGGTAAATTTACATGAAATCCTTTGTCAGATCTTAAAGATGTCACGAGTGGGCTCCTCGTGCTGCTTATGGGCAGCACTTGAAAGTTGCTGGTGTTATGTGTTTATAATTGAATGGCCTTGGCAATATATAAAGCGGGGTGTTTCTATGTGTGCTGTAAACATTTGCAAATAATCAGGTGAAAATAAGCAGGAAAATAATCGCATTTCCATAAAAGTGAGGCAGTAACTTTTCAGCGCCTAAAAACTTTGATTCACTCCTCCACTTCCCAGGAAAGTCGAAGAAAACCTGGGCATGTGTGCCCATTTGCAAGCTTGTCGCTAAAAGAATTTTTTTGCGTAGTCTGTAGTGGTGAGAGCAGCTTCTGTTATGGGACTGTCCCTAAGACCAGGGACGTTCGGTGCAGTCCAGTAAAACTACTTTGAGTGACTCTGTGCAGCCCGTCCTGGAGACTGAGACCTGTGTTGCACTTTGCCAGAGGCACGAAGTCTTGACCTACCTGATCGCTTAGATATTACAAAATTAACATTTTAGTGTATTTTTTAAAGTAGATAGATTGTGTTTTACGCCTAATCCCAGGAAGGCGATTTAAGAGACTGGAGTCTTTTTGCACTTTGTTGCCAATATTCTCAGCTCTTTTCTTGCTGCAGCGAGCTGTGCAGAGATACTTGAGGTTCGTGTGCCTCCTCTGAAAGAACTACTGTCCTCTCTTTTAAAACATATGTGACCATTCTTAAGCGAAAGAGTAATAACAGACTCGATAGTACAAGTGGCTCTGGCTGATAATGGGTGAAGATGTAGAATGAAGGCTGCTTTATTCCTGATGAGAGTTTTCTGAGATGAGATGGGTACAAAGTACACAAACCTACCCGGGCGATGCTTCTGTTTTTTCATGTATGTATTTTCTGTTAGAGACCTGTCGAGCAAGGTTTGATAGCTTATTGCCTTTATGGATTTTTAATAATGTAGCTGATTCTTAACAGGAGAATGCACTTCTGTTTTTCCTCATTTTGACATAACTTGTTTAAGGCCTCTGTATTATCGGTTGGCTGGCAGTGCTTACTTGTAGCAGGTATTATCCACATATATTTTACGTTTAGTTGTTCCATGTGTCAATGTGTAAATATATATTGTCCTGGCTAAGAGGCTGTTTGTATTTCTGTGAAGTGTTGGCATTCACCGTGCGATCATCAGGAGCAGAAAAAACATCTGAAAGGGTTTCCCTCGTACCAAGATATTAAACTCAGGCTGATGTAGTAAAATGTGCTGCGTTCATGTTACATCCCCGCAGGCACAGACACGCGTGTGCCTGTGCGGGTGGCTTTTGGGGAGAAATTAAGTCCCTAGTTCAGCTCGCTGGGGAAAGTCACTGATTTTCAAGATAGCTCATAGCACGTTGAAAATGTGCTAACTTTGGGCAATAAATAATCCGCATTTAGAGGTTGCTTCGACAAAACAGGTTTCACGGTTGAATTTAATCCCCCTCCATTTAGGAAGGGGCTTCGCCTGCGTGAAATAAACGCGTTAATGTCTTGAAAGGTTTGTCCCAGTCTGTCAGGGCTGGGAAGGAATTCTCGGTCAGCCGACTTGTGTGACCTCGGTCACTGCTGGGTTTTTTTCTTGGTTTAGATATTTATGAATTATAAGGTAGTGACTTGAACAAATAAAACACAGAACCGTGAAAGCTGTCCATGTGTAAGTACCTAAAGGGACTCCGGAGCCGCCGGCTTCAGGGCGCTGAGTTCTTCAGAGAGGCGTGCAGAAACTCCGTCTCTGACTTTTCTGGGAAAAGCAAAACCTCGGTATCAGTTTAAAAGGAAGAAGCGGAGGGTCAGGGACCCTGGAAGCGACATTTAAACCGCAGTACAATGCAGCGGGAGTCTTGCTTTCCCGCACGGTGCTGGGAACAGCTTTGGGGACCTGGTCTGGCTTGGTGCTTCTGGAACTTTGCTTTTCTTTGTGCTGGCCGGCTATGGTTTGATGTTGGGGAGTTTTATCTGCTGTTCACTCAAGGGCTCTCCTGCAGCAACAAGAGAAGTTTTCTGGTCGGGGTCGCTCGTTGGCGCTGTGCACACTTCTGACGAATATTGTACCCCTGTTCTGGTCAGTTTGGCTGACGTTCAAAGCTTTTAGGAACATTTCTGTGTTGCCACTTTTTTCCCCTTTTTTTTCTTTTCTTTTCTTTTCTTTCTTTTTTTTTTTTTTTCCTCTCGCTTCCTAACACTGAAGTGTGCGAGTGGCTGCTCGCATCTTGAGCGTTCGGTGCTGCGGTGAGAGGTGGCTCGCAAGCTCTGCCTCGGGAGGAGAGGGGACCAAGGACAGGAGTTGATGTGCTGGGAGCACTGACCTGGGGAAATGAATAGCTCTGAGCGGAGCAACGTTGTTACATTACATTTTTCAGGATCTGGTTGACAGAAAATAATTTACTCTACAATTGACGTGGCTGACAGGGATTTTTCCCTGTGTGTGCTTTTCCCTTTATCTGTTATTCCCTCTCATTTTAAAGTGTGTTTGCATCTAGCGTTGGTGCCAGTGCATGCGATGGGGTTTTATGGGTTTCAGACTATGAAAATGACATTTGTTTTTCACTCTTGTCTCTGCTTTGTGTTGACAAGGTGTTGATTTAGCTTTAGGAATGATCTGGTCACATGGTCCTTCGCATGTTGTCACTAATGTACCGTTTAAAGTCGGTTTGGGCTTTTTCCCCCTTCTCGGTGTGCTTTATTGCTGAAATGGGGGGTTACTTAAGTATCCGGAGACTTGTTTTCTGCCGTCCAAGCACCTTACTCTGGTGATGTAAATCTCTTTTACACCTTTTGCAAAACTTTGCACCGCGCTTGCCTCGTCCGCGGGATGATTTTCAAACAAGCGTCAAAAGGTGGGAGAAGGAAAGAAAGAGAGAAAAAGAGTTGGGGGTGAGAGAAAGGTAGTAAGGAGAAAAGTAAGGAAAACAGAGAAGGAGGAAGCGGGGATGCCGGCGCGGATGCTGGAGCGGGAGCTGGGGCTCGGCACCCCTCTGGCAGTGCAAGGGACTCGGTCCCCGGGAGCGCGGCGCGGTTCTGTTCGCCGGAGGGAGGGAGCGGAGGGGGAGAGGAGCTATCTCAGACCAGCTCCTCGCACCGAGTCGACGTGGAGAGAGGCCCCTGAGAGGATCCGAAATGGCCGAGGCTCGGGAGGAGCCTCTGGCACTCGCCTCCGCCAGGCTGAGACCCCACAGCCCGGGGCCGCCCCCGCCGGCCGGGCCGCCCGCCACCGCGCCCGGGCACCCTCCGGGCCGTGCCACCCGACCCCGCCCGGCCCGCTCCCGCCCTCCCCCTCCCCTCCATTCGCAGCCGAGCTCCCAGACCCCCGCGGGCTCCTTGGCTCCTCCACCCCCACCGCCAGCCCCCGGGCCCCGCGTCCCACCCCCTGGCCCGGCCCGGCCCGGCCCGGCCCGCCCCCCCGGCCGCCCCCCGCCCGGCTCTCGTGTGTTCCCAGCGGTGGCAGGATGCCAAGTGTAAGTGTAAGTTGCTATAGCAACCCCCTCGGAGAGCGGAGCAGATCCGGATCGGCACCGAGCCGCAGCGGCAGCCGCCCGAACCCCCCCGGCGGGCCGGCCCCGCCGCCCCGGTGCCCGGCCCCGCTCCGAGGTGCGTGTGTCCCCCCCCTCTCCGTCCCTCCCCCCGCCGCCCCTCCCCGCGCTCCGGAAATGCCAGGGCAGCCGCACCGGGAGGCGCTGGTTCCCCTTTGTGCTGCTCGCCGGCAGCCCGGTGCCCGCCGTGTCGCCCCCGGAGCTCCCCGCCGCATCGCCGCCGAGCCGCCCGCGCAGCCCGAGCCGGCCGGTGCCGCCGCGCCGCGGGAATTGCCCGTGCCCGCCGGGGAACGGCGCGGTGGGTGCCGCGGAACGACCGCCCCTCCGCGGGGCTGCGCCCAGGCCGGCCCGGGGCGGTGCGGTGCGGGGACGCCCCGCCGGCCTCGGGACCGGCCCTTGCCCGCCACCCGGCCCCGCGCCGCCGCCGCCGCCGCCTTCGTCTTCCGCGCTTGGTCTTCCTCTGCGCCGGGGGATGCGATGCGATGCACGGGGGAAGGGGATGCGCCGGACCGCGGCACCTGGGACGCCGCCGCGCTTGCCCCCGCTGACCGGTCCTCTGTGTGTGCGTGTCTTTCAGAGCCGCTCCTCGCCACGCCAAAATGCACCGAACAACCAGAATCAAAATAACCGAGCTAAACCCCCATCTCATGTGCGTGCTCTGCGGCGGGTACTTCATTGATGCAACAACCATCATAGAGTGCCTCCACTCCTGTAAGTACGACCGGGCGCTCCGCGTTTTTCCCCCGCCGCTTCCCTCCTTTCCCGGCATCCCGGGAACACGCACGGAAAAAAGAAAATCCTCCCAAGCCCAAACCCCCCGAGGGGCTCGGGACCGACGCCCTCCTCCTCCCCGACGGGAGGGGAAGTAGGTGTTCCAGCCGCGGTGCAGATTTTCTGAGGACGGCCCTACGGTCTTTGTTAAAGTAATAATATATGTGCTATAAGCGTCTCCTTTTCATGGTAATTGCAGCTTATTTGGGTAGTTGTTTAGCTTAAGCAGCGTGTTGCTGACAATGGACGATTTGCTCTAGCTTGCATAGTTTAGAAAATCGCACCTTTATCTATGCATATCTGAGCGGCACCTAGGAGCATCACTAAAAGCCTGTGGTGTTTGACTTACAGTTTGTAAGACCTGTATCGTGCGTTACTTGGAGACCAGCAAGTATTGTCCTATCTGTGATGTCCAAGTTCACAAAACTCGACCGCTTTTGAATATAAGGTAGGAGAAAGTTGGGAAGTGCGCACTGCATCTCTGTTTTTGCTTTACATGGGGAGAGCAGCAGTAGTCGGTGTCAATGTTATCTCTTCGTCTGCAATTTAAATCTGAAAGGGCTTGTCAATTTACAAGCTACCTCGTGTGTATGTGGTCTCTTTGGAGTTTCTTCACTGATTGAAACTGAAGATGCCTCTAGATGGTTTTGTTGGCCTATTTTAGCATAGACCACTCATTGATGCCTCTTCCCTCTCCCGCATTCTGCCGTACCACCCGATGGTTCTTACCTCTACTTTCTGTATCTCCAAGACATGCATCACTCCAACCACAGCTCCTAGTCATGAAAACTCCTGCTGCAACTTTCCAAACTAAGAGGCAAAAGCCTTTAAAATATCATTTGGCTTTCAGAAACATTTTTGTTGTCGGCTCTCTGTACTTTCTAGGAAGCACATGAGGATTTAAGGCCTTCCTTCAGTCTGGGAGACTTCTTTTTCAGTTGTGCTAACATGGATGAGTTTTGGTTCAGAGTGGTATTTAGAGCAGGGTTAGTTTGATTACAGGGTCCTGTAAGTTAACTTTTTATGACTGGCCTCCCACTTTGTAGAAGATGCCTCGTTGTTGTGAAAGTTTATAAGGTAGGAGCTGCCATTTGGATTAAAATATTGCTTCATCTGCTTAATTTTATGTTGTGGGGTTGTTCTTTTTTCAGGTCAGATAAAACTCTCCAGGATATTGTATACAAGCTAGTACCAGGCCTTTTCAAAAGTAAGTAGTTAAATCAGGTATTTTATTAAGAGCAGAAAAACAAAACCAGAGCCGCTATCCTTTATCAATACCGTGAGTTGCAGAGTAACTACTAAAAGAAAAATATATGCTTTTCCATCTAGATGAAATGAAAAGAAGAAGGGATTTTTATGCTGCTCATCCGTCGGCTGATGGTAAAAGCTTCTCGTTCGCAACTTTAATATGTGTGGCATTGAGCTAGATGTTTTACTTTTCCTTTTTAACTTACAAGTGATGTATTACCATCACAGAATTTTAAGAAGTAAAGTCAGCATAATAAAAGTTTATTGTTTTAACAGTCAGGTAGCTCTCATTCATTATCTTACTGTGAAGATTTTTTTTTCTTGTTACTGAGAATTGCAATTCTTCCTGATTTGAATTTCAAAATGTAAATTATTGTGGAAATTTCTGTGCAGCTGCCAATGGCTCTAATGAAGACAGAGGAGAAGTGGCTGATGAAGACAAAAGAATTATAACAGACGACGAGATAATAAGCTTATCCATTGAATTCTTTGACCAGAATAGGCAAGTTCCGGAATGGCAAAATTGTATGTTTACCTATTTGATAGCACCTGTATTTATTATTTGTTGTAATTCTGTAATTTCTTCTCACAGACTGGAGCGAAAAGGAAATAAGGAGAAAGAAAAATCAAAGGAAGAGGTAAATAACTTTCCTTTACTACAGGGGAAACATATCACACACACACACATACACACAACCTTGGGACAGGTCTGTAGCTGAGAAAAATACATAGGTATGTGTGTCTAGAATAAAGGAAGCACACCTCCTATCATGGCACTAGGTAAAGAAGAGGTAAAACATTTTCATACAGCTGCATATGCAGGCAACTTTTTAAAATTCAAAATACCCACAGTATTATTTTTAAAGCAAAATCTGATTTTTCATCAAAGTTTGGGAAAATATATTTAGTAATTTAATAAAAAATAATATGTATTGCATATGTACCCTAAAAAGATACTAAATATAATACAAATATTTACGTATGAATTTAGTTACAATTTTAGATTACTTTCTCTAGAACTGTAATTTGCCACTTATTTCTGATGTGCCCTCCAAGACAGCAGGCATTGTTGTATTACAGTTCATAATTTAGTAAGGTGCACTTTTTTTCAACATGAAATGCTAGAACACAACATTGGTGTTGGTGGGAGTAACTGCACATTCTCAGTAGACTGATTTTCTTTACTATGCCACTAGGTGAATGACAAAAGATACTTGCGCTGCCCAGCAGCAATGACAGTGATGCATCTAAGAAAGTTCCTGCGGAGTAAGATGGATATACCTAACACTTTCCAGGTACCCCTGGGAAAGAGTGGTTGGTTTGTTTGTTTGCTTGCTTGGGGTTTTTGGGGGTTGTTTTTTGGTAGGACTCATTTTGTCATTACAGCTGGTCCCAGCAAGTGGAAACAGCCAAGTATTTCTGGTGTGTGCCATACATTATTTGGTTTATTTTTAAAATATCTGTCTGTAGAGTTTGATGACATTGTAATTTTTTTAGTGCTGTAAATACCAAAGCATTAAGAAATTGCTCCTTGATGTATTTGTGGTATCTGTGACAGTGGGGCTACTTTACCTCAGAGCAGTCGTGTGCTAATGATAGGTCCTGGATGCTCCTTAATGCAAGGGTTCATATCTTGAACAGATTGATGTGATGTATGAAGAGGAGCCTCTGAAGGACTACTACACCCTAATGGATATTGCCTACATCTATACCTGGAGGCGGGTGAGTATTTCCAGTGTGCCTCCGGGGAGGGTGCAGGTCATGGCCTGGGCAGGGCACTTACCAGGGTCTCCCTTTTGCTTTCCAGAATGGGCCTCTGCCCTTGAAATACCGGGTCCGACCTACCTGCAAGAGGATGAAGATCAGTCACCAGAGGGAAGGCTTGAATAACAGTGGGGAGCTGGAAAGTGACTCTGGGAGCGACAAGGCAAGCAGCCCAGCAGGAGGCATCCCCTCCACCTCCTCCTGTTTGCCCAGCCCCAGCACACCAGTCCAGTCTCCTCACCCCCAGTTCCCCCACATCTCCAGCACCATGAATGGCACCAGCAGCAGCCCCAGCAGTAACCACCAGTCCTCCTTTACCAACAGAGCTCGGAAAACATCAATAAATGGCTCCTCAGCCACTTCATCTGGTTGATGTGCCAACCAGGCTACCACCCTCACCCCTCCTTTATATAGATCTCTCCATGCCATTACAGCTTTATAGATGCTAATCCATGTGACTATCATCCAAATTGCTTTCTTTTGTAGTAACACTGAACTTGGCTATAAAAGGCGGACTAGGTGACATTCAGGATGGACTATAATAACTGGATTCAGTTATTGGAAACGCAAGATTGAAATGTAAATTTTTCAGAGGACTGGGAAACAAACAAAAGTTACACCTTCACCTGTTCTGAATGATGTGGAGTTGTTTCTGTCCCCATCATCTGGAGCCAGGAGTCTCCAGAAGTCAATACAAATCCTGGGAAGTAGTTTGTTAATCCAGACTAACTCCTCCATTGCGTTCTCTTCGATTGTTATTGTTCTTATACTGTTTTGTGAACCTGTAGAAAGCAAGTGCTTTTTCATCTTGAAATCCAACAAAATTGAAAGAATATGCATAGAAAAATGCATATATGTAGCCATGTCACTGTGAATAACAATTTTTGCGTATTAGCCATTTTGATTCTTATGTTGCATCTTTTACTTCTCTGTTGCTGCGCAGAACCGATCAAAAGAAAACTTCAGTTTTACAATCTGTATGCCTAAAAGCGGGTATTACCGTTTTATTTACTGACTTGTTTAAATGATTCGCTTTTGTAAGAATCAGATGGCATTATGCTTATTGTACAATGCCATATTGGTATATGACATAACAGGAAACAGTATTGTATGATATATTTATAAATACTATAAAGAAAATATTGTGTTTCATGCACTCATGATATGGTTGTTAAATTTCTAAACAGGTTCGACCCTTGCAGATGCCGCCTGTTTGAGCTTTGCTCATACTGCAAGAAACACATTGTGTGTGAGAGCTACAGTATTGGGGAAGCACATTCAAGTCTCTGATAACCTGGAGGCAATTGGCAATCTTAAAAGAATTTTACTTGCTTTGTCTTTTTATTTTTTTTTTCCTTCCAAGTGGAAGATTTTTACTTTACCAAATGTTGAAATGATACAGTGAAAAAAAGAAATCAAGGGACATGGAAGTTTTAGATCTGTTTGATTACCTTTTTATTATTTGGTGTGGTGGGACTGTGTTTCTAAAAGCACACGGAATCATTATAGAAGCCATAAACTGTTTGATATAAATTTTAAGGAACCAGCAAGTGGCTGGATGAAGGCATTTAATCTAAATTTGTTTTAATATATATGTATATGGTACAGTACTAACTTCATTAAAATTTAACTGGTACTTTAATATTTCCAATAAATTGTGGAGAATGCCTTCTCTTTAATGGCCTGCAAGTAGGTGCATTTTATTAGAGGCTTCTATGGGTGGGGTTTTTTCAATAGGAGGAACTTTTCCACCATAAAATATGAACAGCCCAGAACACTTTTCAGTTTGTGCTTTGCTTTGGTCGAACTTTGTGTGTGTTCATCACCCATCAGTTATACATTTGTGAGGGTGTTTATTCTATATGGATATTGTTTCATGTTTGTACGGAAAAATTGTAGTTAAACATTTCATTGTCTCCAGTCTGCAAAAGAAGCACAATTCTTATTGCTTTGTCTTGCTTATAGTCATTAAATCATTACTTTTGAATATAAATTGCTGTTACTCGTCCTGCTTGTTTTTATAGACCAGGTGATTGCAAATCCTCCACAAGGTTATTGCTTATTGATGTATATGTCTTGTTAAACAAGAGTTGATATTTTTTCCTGTAGTAAACATGTACAGTTCAATTTCAACAGTAAAAACTTCAGTTTTATATACACGAATAACTTTCATTTATAGCTGATCAAAGAAACAAATAAAAGGGATAATTCATTGAAAAGTAGCAAATTACCTCTGTTGATAATGTGGTGGTAAAAGACAAACATCTTGTTCTCATGGGAAAGACTTCTGGGTGTACCAAATATTTTACTGAACAGTACAGTATAGCACACTAAAATAACAAAGGGAAGAAAAAAAGACACCTAGAAATTGTAGTGGTTTGCTTTGGTTGCCTGTCTTGAAAACATTTGCTGTTCTTTATTTGACTCCGATTTATTCCTGAAAATAAGCAAATGGTTCATCCTCACATCCCAGTCAGCCACAGGTTTTACCTCCTCTCTGTTCAAACTTAGCCCCTGTTAAACTGCACTATCCGGGAAGCAAAGAACTTGATTTTTGTGATGGCGAGTGCAATGCTCTGCCTGTGCTACCCTGTATTAGTTTTAAAGCCTCAGTGGAACTAAATACATTTTAATAGAAAGATACCTCTCAATGTGACCGAATGTCTCTCTTGGCACGATTCCCTCAGCTACACGAGTGAATCACACTGTACTGGTTGAATTATTTCGCCCAAAAACCAGCACTGAACCTGCAGCAGAGGCTTGTACGTTAGCACACTGATCAAAATGTGCTTCATTTTACTCGAAATAGCAGTTAATCACTACTTCTAGCATCAATTCGGAGCTAATCTCCGTCTTTGTGGAGTGCCCGTGAAGCACTCGGCAGTGAAACAGGAGTTGGATATTTCCCTTCGAGGTTTACTAAGCTCTTAGAGTATTTTCGACCTCTCCCAATTTGACATCTCCTGTCTGAACAAGAACAAACGCTCTAGTAGCTCTCTTACCGAGCTGCAAAAGCCGCCGAGGATGTTTGTGCTGCCATGTGAAACTTTTGTTTTGCTGCTGGCCCTGCGCAGATGGCACTGCGATGCTTATATACTGCTAAGCACAACTGGGAGGACGATCAAAGATAGCATCTTGGTGTTCTACTAGTGAAGCTGCTATGTCAGCTTTCCCGGTTTCACAATATTTTTCCTCTGCATATACATAGTGGCAGGTTTTCCTTTCACATGTACCTAAATTCTCCCTGAAAGGAAAGACATCTCCGCTCGGTACATGTAAGAGGAATCTTTTCATTATCCAGCAATGCGTTTATACAGATGTTGGGATAAAGGCGAAGTCTACTGCGTTTTCCTGAGCTTGTTCAACAAGCAATCTGGTCAAGGATAGAGGCAGGAGTGGTCTATGCCGGCTGGAAAAGGATGTTTTTCTGCCTTCATCCGACCAATTTTCCCGCCCTGGTTCAGCTGCCTGCAGCTCCAAGCAGCGCTTTTGTGTCCGGCACGAATGGGGATCCAGCCCCGGGGAAAGCAATAGAGAGGAAGCATGAAAAGCTCCGTACGCTTCTGGAGAAGACGGACAGAAACAGGGAGACGGAATGCAGAAATGTGCCGGGAGAGAAAGAGGAGCATGACGAGCTTGCTGAACCGAGATAGTTGTCCCCCAGCGCTGACCATTTCTCTCAACAACCTGCGCCCATGACTTCCAGAAAACCGACGGTGGCGGGCGGGTACCGCCGACAGATTTCCGACACCGGCAGCGTCCCGTGGCCAGGAGAGGGAAGCGACGGGCGGCACCGCCGCGGCGCCGGGGACCCGGGCAGCACCGGAGGAGCTCCAGGAAACGCCGTGAGAAAGGGATGCTCCCCCATTTTTGAATGATGAGGAGGCATAGATACCCGACGGCGGAGGCAGCGGCAGCGGCGGGCGCCCTTCCCGACCAGGCGATGCCTTCGGTCCGCTGGCCGCGGCCGCCGGGCCACCGCCGTCTCCTCCGCCGCCGCACCGCCGCCCCAGGAGTCGCTGGGGATTTTCAAAGCGCGCTCAAAGCAAGTCTTCCCGTGGCCGGTACCGGGGCGAACTCTCCTTCCTTCCGCCTCCGCCAACTCTGCGCCTCTCTTTCTTCGCCGCGGCCCCGAACCGCCGGTTCTTCAGCCCCGGCGGCAGACTGCTCCTGCCTTCCAAACATCACTTTTGGACTGTTCATCTCTCACCACGCAGGAACTCCTGCAGTTCCGATCTTTGCCACCAAACTGGCTGACGAGGATCGGGTTGTCTCGTCGTGCCGGGCTCCGATTTCTGGCCCCGGAACGGGCGGGCGGCGGCGGCCCCCGCCGCAGGCAGCGCAGCGGGAGGAGGGTTGCGGCGGCCCCGCCGAGCACCTCGCGCCCTCCCAATTTTAAAACGGTGAAATTCTGAGACAATGTTTACTCAGATAAGTGTTTCCTGTTTCCGCTGTTAATTTTTAACGTTCTTGCTCCTACTCTGGGTACTTGAAACGGATTTCCTTCATTTCACTATAAACAGTTTATTTTCATCTTTTGTGCCCATCTCTTATCCGGAGGACGCCTGGAGAAGAACCTGCCCTCACCTTCCAAGGGCTGCGGATCTCCGCTTTCTGCAGCTCAATGTCGTTGCCCCACTCCGGGAGCTCCGACCCACGGCTGATTTGTGTTTTATTAACTCGAGGATGGCAAGGATTCTGGCAGCGAGGATTTTTTCCAACTCCGGCTCCTTCACTCGCTTTCCCCTCGACCAACAGAGGAGTCCCGCCAGGAGAACAGAAACACTTGTAAAGCCCGGTGTGGACCAGGCAATTCTCGGTCTCGCCGTCTTTGGGGATGGGAAATTTGTATTTATTTAACAGTGATGATATGGGTTAAAGAAAAAAAAATCAATGTCAGTAACGGGTAGAGCACGAAGGACACGTAACACCCACGGCAAAGGAGGTTTTCCTGCCGGGGTTGGGCAGGGAGAGGGACTTCCATCCCCGCTCGCTGCCGCGAAGCCGCGGCCGCGACGGGCAAGACAGCGGCAGTCACGGCAAGGCCGCGAGTGGCGGTGCCGGAGGCGGGCGCTGCCCCGGGGGTGCGAGGAGCCCGCGGGCCTCCCCGCCGCCGGTCGGGCGGCCGCTGCCCGCCCCGGGAGCCCAGCCGGGAGCCGCGGTTCTGCCGCGTTTGTCTCCGCGTCGCCTCCGCCGGCGGGAACGCGGCTTCTCGGGCCGGCCTGGAAACGTGGCGCTCGGCGCCGCCGGTGCCGCGGGCGCGGCCGGGCCGCCGCCGGCTGCCCCTCACGGGCGGGCCGCCCCGCTCCGCGCCCCCCGCGCCCGGCAGAGGCCATCTTGCGCCTGCGCACCTCTCGCGCCCGCGGAACTTCCCCCGCGCCGCCAGATTCGAACGGGGCTGCGCGGAGCGGGACCCGCGGGGGACCCCCGGCCGCTCCGCGCCGCGCCCGCCGCGCCCGGGCCCCGCCAGCGCCGCCCCATCGGCCTCCGCCGGCGGCCGCGGCGGGTGCACCGTCGCGCCTTTGGCAGCTCCCGGGCCGTGCCGGGTCCGGCCGGGGTGCGGCGGGCACGCCTGGCAGGCAGCGCCCCGGCCCCCGGCCGCAGCCGCCCTCCGCTGAGGTGTGGCGGTGCCGCCGTGGGCTCCGCACCGTCCTGCGTCCAGTCTGCCTTCCCCCTCCTCCTGGCCTTTAGGGTGCTCCAGCCAGCCCGGACATTTGGGAATGTGCGCAGCGGGACGGGAGCGTTCCGGGTTTTCCAGCTGCGGGGCGCCGCTGTCCTGTATCCCCGTCAGCCCTGCCGCAAGCACACGGCCTCCCGCTGAGGCTGGCCGGCACCAGCCCTTCCCAGGGCACCGCGGGGCCTCGGGGCGAGCCCACCTCCCCGAGGGATAGGAGGGGGTCGCGGTAGCCATTTGGCGTATCTATTTTCATGGCCCGCAGCTGAATATCGCACCTCGGCTAGAGAGACAAAGGGCTGTATGTTCCTATCGCCGGGGACAGGCAGATGCCTTCCCCGTTCCGAACGCCGATGCTCTCAACGGTGTGGAGGGGGTACATTTTCCGGGAGCGGCGGGGTGAGAACTCCGCCGTGGCAGGGAGGCACTTTCCAATAGCAGAGGCAGCCAGTAGCCCTTCCCCCTCAGCGCCCGCCGCCGAGCTCCGCGTCCCCGCTGCCTCTCGGCCGCCGCATCCCCGGTGGAGGAGGCCGAGGCCGGGAGGAGCCGCCTCGCATCCTGGGGCCTCCGCTGAGCGCAGAGATTCCAGGCACTGCTGCCAGCGGTGACATTTCTTACTCCTCCATGTGCTGGGGATGCTCGAGAGTTGCCTCCTCAACGAGGCATTTTCTGATCTGTGAGACAACATCGTGCAGCTGATGGAGGCCTCCAAGGTGGACTGAGTAAAAAAAAAAACAAACAAAACAAACAAACAAACAAAAAAAAACCTAAACCAAAACCAAACCAAACAAAAACGTTCCCTCAAAACTCAAACACAAAAATGAGAAAAAACCCTAACAAAATAACAAAATCCCCACACTCCACCAAAGAACCCCCAAAAAACTCCACAACTCCACATACACAATTCCAAAATTTTGAAGGGGAAATGAGGGAAAAAACCCTCCAACAAAACAAACAAAAAAATAAAAACCAGAAGAAAGCCCGAACAACTGAAATCAAGGTACCCAAAAGGCTATGCTAACAGGGTGCTGGAAGGAAGGCACGGCCAAGGTGCAGGAACGCTGAGCGAGTGATGCCCCTGCGAGGCAGCTCTCCTGCGCGGGCTGCGGAGCTTGCGCACACTCTCCGTGGGTTCTCGAGCCCAGCTGGGTGCGCGGTGCGCGGAGCCGCAGCTCCGCCCGGCCAACCGGTGCTTCGATGTAGCCGGTCGGGACGTGTCCCTTCCGAAGGGATGGCACTTCGATTTCTAGGTTGGGTAGGCTGGCTGCGAAGGGCCGCGGCTGGAGCCCCGCGGGACACCGAGCTCCCTGCGCTGGGGCTGTGCTGCCGGGCAGGCGGGGAGAGCCCCCGGGCACGGAGGAGCTGGCAGCAGGGCGGACCGGCGGAGGCGAGCCAGGGGCTCAGCGCCGGGAAGGATGCCTACAAGCCATGAGCTGCCATTTTGTCTCTTTTGAGAGGGTTGGCTTTCCCCTCTCCTGGAGCTCAGTACGCGGCGGTGGCAGCATCTCCCCTTGCCCTGCCCCTCCTCTGCCGTCCTGCAGGGAGGCAGCTCGGGGCGCACCGGGGGTCCCCTCGGGAAAACGCCCATCAACCCCAGCCTTCCCAGCCCCGGCGCTCTCCCTGCCACCTCCGCCCTAGGTGCTCGGGGTTTGCAGGCTGTTCAGCTGATTTGTTGCTAATAGCAACCACACGACAGCGATTTGCAGCCTTTGCTGCTGCCAGCGCCTCTCGTTACACCTTCTCCTGCAAACCGGGATACGGTCGTCTGGCTGCTGCCGGTCCCCACCCCTCTAACCACAGCAGCCAGGGACAATAACGGTGCAGGAGGACGGGACGGCCTCGGGGCGCGCTGCGGGCTCCGCTGGGCACCGCGCACATTTGGTCCTTCCACATCAAGAGCTAAATACTGGCTTTCAGCCGCAGCCGCGCAGGCTCCGCGCATTTCGCATTGTGTGGTAGCTTTGTTGAGAGCTGCAATCCGACCGGCGCGGGGGGGAGAAGCGCTGCTGGGTTTACATATGTAGATGCGGGCAGCGTTCAGCGCCAAGCCGACACACACCCTCCCCCGGAGCATCAGACACAAAGGAAGACCTCGCTCCTTTCAAGTCCCCAGAATAAATTAAGCTCCGGCTTTCAGTTTTGGAACGTCCCAAAAATATTTTTTTTATAATGGCACTGCACAGGCGCTGACGGTTCCGCAGGAAACCAGAGGTGTAACCATATGCGCGTGGTGAAAAGGGCTCAGCCCTACCAGCTAATATTTCCTGGTCCCATCCTGCGAGTCAGCCTGACACGTTTTGCCATTTTTCCGGTTTATTTATCTCTTAAATTTTTTATTCAGCCTTTCCGACTGTAATGGTGATGCACCAATCTCCACTAGCCAAATCGGTACCGTTTACACGATTACAGCTGTTACAAATACCTGTTCAAATGCCAGCGCCGTCCTCTTGGGTGAAGAAAAAAAGAGAAGTCCTCTTTCTAGCGCGTCTGAAGTGCCTCGACGTTTCTGTCTTCGCCTCACAGAAATAATTTACTCTATAGGAAGGTCTTACAAACTAAACTCGCCACCGAAAATCCGGAGAGGGGACCCTAGAGTGGCGCGAGTCCCTGCAGCCCCGAGCCAAAGCTCAGGGAGAAAAAAGAGAGAGCTCTCCATTCCAGCGGTCTCTCTGATAGAGTTTTTGCTAAAATCAGGTAATGGCACAGCCCAACTTAAATTTGAAAAATAAACTATTCAAGGATCCTATTAACTATTCAGATTAATCTTAGTAGAGGCTATACGTGGAGTTGGAGAATCTTCACTCAGTGTACTCTTTTTGAGAGAGCACTTCAGTTGCCTACATCCCATTCACTCCCACTATGAACTTTCCAGGTTCAAACTCCTGGCTTTTAAAAGAGCAGCACGTCCAACTCCGATCCGTGGGAGAGTTTGCGCGCTGCTCTTCCCACCAAATGACCTGAATCGTGCAAATACGGGATTAAAACCCCTAATTTCTGTAACCCTACGAATATCTCCTCAACGCTTGAACAATTTGCCGGGCGTGTGCCAGGAGGAGCAGACCCTCCCGAGGCAGATGGGGCGACCCAGAGCGCCCCGCCGAAGGGCGCGGGGGGCGGCCCGGGGCGCTCCGGCTCCAGCCCGGGTGACCCGCAGCCCCCCGGCGGGCTGTCCCGGGGGTCTCCCGAACCGCCGGGGGAGCCGCCGCACCAAGGCACGGGATGATCTCACCTTTGGATGGGCGTCGTGCAGTTTTAAGCCGTAGCGGAACACCCGCGGCTCGGCCAGCCGGGGCACAGCGGGGCGTGAGCCGTCGAGGGGCAGAGAGCCCGATCCCGGACCGGCCACCCAGCGCCCTTCCAGCCGGGGGTCCTGCGCGGGGCACCGGCAGCTCCCGGAGCTGAGTCACCTGTTGCCTCGCACCCGCGGGGACGAGACTGAGCCGGGAAAACCCACGCCCTCGGTGCTCCTCACCCCCCAAAAAATCCCAGGAGCAACTTCGCCTTTCCCCGTCTTGGGGAAAATTATGCTCCCCCACCACGTTCCGGTCGTATTTCCGTGTGAATCAAAGTCTGAGATTAAAGAACACCCACCAGAAAGCGAAGGCACATTATTCATTTAGATAACTGTTGCCTATTCCCCAGGTCTCCGGTTTATTTTTTAAGCTGACGTGCGCGGTAACGCAGTCATTACTAACACCACCCGCTTAAGGATACAGGTTTCCTACTAATGAGCACCCCAGCAGTAGGCAATGAAGTCTCACAACTACGTCATTTCCATAAATGATTTTCCGTCTTCAGTACTTTTGCGAGAACCGGTGACATTTCCGTAGACCGCATTTGCATGGTGTTTATTCCTCATTATTATTATTAACCATGCGAACAGACTTAGTATCAAGCAACGAAGTGTAACAGCAAGTCTTGGTGGCACTCAGGGTGCGTTTTGTTGTTCCTCATCCAAACATTAGACTTAATTAGACAGATAAATCAATTTATCTGTAATCGACACATCTGCTTTTTTTTTTTAACCTCTGGAAGCAATTAATCACCATTTGTTTATTTTTTATTTAACATAGGAACAGAAATAAGTATGAAGAAATGTGTTTAACAGCTGTTCCCTTCTCAAGTACACATGGTGATAATTTCCCAAAATATTTTCTGTGGCAAACGACCTTCTCACCAATCTGATTTTATTTGTCTCCTTTATTTGTAAAGAATAGCACACCACCTGTTTAATTTGTTTGCTTAAAGAGATTTTTTTTTCCTGGACGAAATACTCTTGGAAACACGTAGCTCATTTTGGACCATGATATTGTGTATATTAGCCCCTCTCTTTTCAGCTGAGCAAACACAGACAGGAGTTTTTAAAAATTCAGACGTCTCTCTTACACTTTTCTAAACTTAAAAAGGCAGCTGAAGTAGCTTCAGCATTCCGACTCTAAGGTATGAGACAAAACTTTATATTACCTATCAGATAATATGTTTATATAGTGTCAGTCGTCTGATTTTTGTACATTTGCAGCTTTTCAGGACAAATTACCCGCCTATGAAACCTTGAAACCACTGTGCAATAATCTGTGGCTACAGAAAGCGACATTCTTTATTGACTATTAACTCTGATTTTCTGTTGTGGATCACAATTTCACTTGGAGCAGCCTGATCGATAGCAGAGCTAACTATTATCTTCGTTCACAAGTATCCTGCGTCTTGGGAATCCCCCTCAAAAGATACTGGGGGAGATGTAGAGTCTATTTCTCTTCAAACCCTTATAATACTAATTTAATCTCCCAGTCCCACCGTTTGCACTAGTTGCTCTACAGACCTCCAAGGTTGTGTGTACTCGTAGGTGCAACCATGTCTTTGCCAACCAGTAATGAAGAGAATTATTCGTAATTAGTCCTTATGGTCCCACCAAGATGGGAAAAAGTGGAAAGCAGTGCACAGGTTATCAACCAGAATAATACGCTGCTGGGAAAAAAAAATAAAAAAAAGAAAAAAGAAAAAAAGAAAGAAACCAAACCAAAAAACCTCCCCCCCGCTCCATCATAGTGCACAGGAATAACTTCTGTCTGTGCCAGGCAGAGCCAGAGAGCCAGAGGGCTGCTGCCGGACCATCCTTCCCCACCGTGCCCCTTCCCACGCTGCTCCCCGTGCACCGAGAGAGCGGATGCTGCTCCCGGCCACCTGCGGCCGAGCGGGGCGGGGAGCTGCCGCTGCGCGAGTGTTCCGCGGATGGGTGCGCTCGGGCACATCGTTCACTGCGCTGTGTATGTCTGGGAAAAGCCTTCCCTTCAGCGGGCACGGCGCTTCTTCTGCCGCACCCCGGGGCTCCCGGCGGAGGCTGTAGCCCATGGGCTCGCCCCTGCTCGTCCGCGCTGCCTCACACTGCCCCGGCGCCGCCGCGCTCCGCGGCCTTGCGCGGGACAAGTTTATTCCCCACGAGGCGCAAAAACCCCCTGCGTGGGTCGTCGCGGCGGCGTAAGGCAAGAGTGGAGATCCCCGAGGAAGAATCGTGTCGGTGGTGAGATAGGAAAGAAAAAACTAAAATCAAAGGACACCACGAAGAATAAAGGCGCGGCGGGGGGCGAGCAGCTTCGAGCTGTCCTAATTTTTCTTATTTAGTTTTTATTTTCCCTCCGCACCCAGGGAGCGGAGGGAAGCGGGAGCCAAGCAGGTGGACCCTCTCTCTGCCGGGAGATGCGCTGGATTTCGCCAGAGCGGCGAGTGTCTCCCCGTCTGCCCGCCGAGCCCTTGGCAAGTTGCGCAGCAGCGGAGCAGGACAAGGGACGCGCCCCCGGGGGAGCAGCGCGTTCCACCGATACGCACCGGCGGGGCGGCCGCGGCGCCGCTCCCAAATGTCAGCGGGGGCGGACAGGCTCCGGTCCGGCCGTCCGACATCTCCCCGCCAGCCTCCGCCGCGCGGGACTCGGCGATGCGCCGCGGCTGTGGCCCGGACACGTCCCTGCGCTGAGCCCGGCACCGTCCCGCGGGGGCTGCCCCTGCCCTGCCCGTCCCCATCCTTCCCCGGCGGCCCCGAGAGCAGCAGCAGCCTGCCGGTGAGAGGTGAGTGCGCGCAGCGGCCGTACACGTTTTCGTGTCACGTCGCGTTGATCCCCTCCCGCAGGTGCTGTGCTGTGTTTGTGCTACAGACGAGACACAGCGGCGCTCCCGTCTCCGCGGAGCTGCCGGTCCGCACGCCCCCGCGAGCCTCTGTAGGTGCCGACACCCGCACCTGTGCCGGCACGGAGCAAGTGACACACGTGTGCGGGCCGGTGCCGGGCACAGCCAGCCGGGCACAGCCAGCAGAGCCGCCGCTCGTCTCGTCCCGTCCCGTCCCGTCCCCGCGGGCACGGCCCGAGCGCGGCGCGCGGAGCCCCGCGGGGCGGAGCGGGACCGGGCGCGGCGGGCGGGCGCGCAACGTCACTACCGAGGCCCCGCCCCCGGCGGCTCCGCTTCCGCCCGGTTGCCGGGGCGACGCGTCCATAGCGCGGAAATCCCCGCGGGCGCGGAGCCCGCCCGGCGCCGCCATGAGCCAGCGGCAGGTCCTGCAAGGTAAGCTGGCCCGGGGCCGCAGCCGGGGGAGCGGGGCTGGCGCGGCGCCCGCCCGCCCGCTGACCCGGCGCCCCGGCGCTGCCGCCCGCAGTGTTCGAGCAGTACCAGCGCGCCCGGTCGCAGTTCGCGCAGGCGGTGGCCGACCTCGCCGCCCGCCCGCAGAGCATCGACACTCTCCGAAGCGCAGGTACGCGGGAGCCGGCGGGGCCGGGCCGTGCGCGGCCGCGGGGTTTTGCGCGCCCCGGGACGGGGGCAGGGGCAGCGCGGGGCCGCCGCGGCCTTTGCCCGGTTTTTGGTTTATCTCCCTCCTCCCCCGTTGGCCGCTCAGTTTCGGGAGATTTTTTTCCAGTAGGATTTGGCTCCCGCCCTGCTTGCCGAGTCCCCCTCGTTGCGGTGGGAAAGTAAATTGCGCTGGTCGGCTGCGGGCGGGTGCCTGTGCGGGATGGATGCCTCTGGCTGAGAGCTCCAGTTCATTTCAAGGAAAATTTCTCAGTATAATCCTTTTTCAAATTTACTTCCTCCCGGTTCCGATGTAGCTTTATGTAAAGTACAGAGATTGGAATCCCCGATGAAGCCAGCAGCCAATTTGCCAAGGAAATTCTACTTTAAGAATAAACAAATTTTTATTTGTTTACAAAGTTGTTCCTAAATTCTTCGATGCTTTCTGCCGGCAGATTGGCTGAGTTTAGGAGGGATTTGATTTTGTTATATTGCTGTCATGGGATGTTGTGAAACAAATTGAACATTTTTAGAAAGAGGAGCTGCGGGGGCACTTCTACCAGCTGTTGTGCTGCTGGCATCTGGCAGACCCACTCCGCTCGGCCAAAGTTCCTGAGCTTAAAAGAGGAAAAAGAAGTGCCTGGTAATTGATTACCTGAATGACAGTTTGAAAATGTGCTACAGATCAGTGGTGGGTTTGCCATGTGGTATTCATGAATTGATTATGTTTTGGTGTGTCTCAGTTTTGTTTTAATACTTGTTTCCCAGATCTAGTAAAGCTATCAGTCTTTTCTCAAATACAGTGACATCTAACAAGCAAACGAGAAAGACAACCAGTGGTGTAAATATTTACAACTTTCTGTTATTGTATTTACAACCATTTATTGGAATTGTTTTATTAAAAATCTATCACTTAAATTCTTGAGGAATAACCTTTTCTTAAGGAAACATTTCCTTTGATTATGAGAGTGGCATGTCAATACCAGGCCTTTTGTATTACCTTGCTGTGGCTCTTGAATCTTTGTTTTGTTTTCCATCTTTTGGTGAGTTAATGACCCTGCTGTAGCTTACACAAGTGACATCGTGGCTATAGGAATAATTTATTCCTTATTTGTATGAAGAGGTCCCTCTGCGTCCTTTTACAGTCCTGGTTGTTTTAGCAACTCCCAGAGAGAGAGAGACCCTGTATAGACAGGCTTCTTGCAGCTCAGCATTGTAAAAATGCAGAAAGTTTCTATTTTAAGAAAGCAATCAAAGAGCCAAGCTAACTTTAATTGCATTGTATTTCTTTTTAAACTATTTTAATGTAATCTGGTTGGTAACTTGATCTCAGAACTGATTTCTTGCTTGTGCAGAACACAAAGTCGATTCACAGGCCTGAAACTTTTTTCTGTACACAGCTGGTGTTGGTCTGAAGGTTAAATTTGCAAGGATCAGGCTCTGGGTAGTAATGTGGAAATGTACATTTGTGTAGATTATCCTACTTGGCTGTTTCTGGTCATGAGCTGCTTTGACACAAGTTTTAGTTTATCAGATGCTGGGCAAGAGGGGAATGTCTGCAAATATGGCTGTTACAATTTACTTAGATGGCCCACAAATATTTTACCATCTTTCCCACCTGTGTCTTTAAAAATACTTGGTAGTTATATAATTGCAATGAGGGTGTTCATTTTGGCCTTTTCTGGATGTGCTAGATACAAGTTTTAAAGCCTTCTTGTAAATTATATGTAATTAGGTGTTTTTCTTTAAAACCTGTCACCAAATAAAATTGGTCCTTTTATTAAAACAAATATTTTGGGACATTGCTGTCTAGCAGATAACTGATATGCCTTTTATGGTCTTAATCTAGTGAGTGCTGGAGCAGTGATTTAAGTAAGATGCCTGTCTATACATGTATCTCTGGATAAATCTGAATTTAAAAGGATTTGGGGCTTGTTTCTCATTCTGGTGAATAAGAATTCTAGCCATCCCTTATGGAGATTCCTGTTTTAAGAAGATAAGTCTTTGTCCACTGTTATTTTACATTAGCTATAGGAGTCAGGGGCACCTTGCAGGGTTCTTTTTTTGGATCTCAAAAGTTGTCAGGGCTTAGTATCTTTCTGGCAAAAGCAGAAGGCAAGATTACAGTGACTTCAATTTGAACAAAATTAAATCCTTAAAGTGTACTGTCATGTACTGTTGTATTAGTGGCCTCAGTTTATATTCCTGGAATAAGAATGAAGGATGAGTGCTCAAGGAATAAAACATCTGATCCCATTTTAGAAGTCCTTTTGATAAATACTTAGCATCTTATAAGGAAAATAAATACTTGTTTGAGACCTTATTCTTTGGGGAGGTGTCTCTGGACACCATGCTAACATAACAAAAGGTAAAAGTGTTGAGTAATTCTTTACTACCCTCTAAGCCCTGCTTCTGTGGTGTTAAACTAGGTCCAAGCATGGTATTGTTGCACATTCGGAGCCTGCAGCCTGGAGGGGAGCAAGCAGCCAGGATCAGAGGCACCAGTTCCCCATGCTGGCTTGACTCTTGAGAAACCTTAAGGTGCCATTGCTGTGGAGACTCCTGTGTATGACCTGTAAGGAAAACTGGTGGGAAGCTGAAGAGAAGGTCAGAGAGGGCCAACAGGAAGTCCACCTTTTCTTGGGGCATCTGTCTTCTGAAGCTTCTGTATCTCATCAAGTTCTGGAGCTGCTTTTCCCACCGGGCAGAAATCTCAAAGATGTTGTAACCAGGGAGCTGGAACCTGGCCCTGGGCTTCATCATGTTTGCATGGCACTGGCCCTTTCCTGGTCAAGAATGTCCCGGGGGTTACTGCCTGGGAGCTTAACAGTTTTCTGGTGGCAAGAAAGTGCAAGGAATGATCAGAGATATTCTTTTGTTGGAACTCTTTCCTGTGTGTTTTCCAACTCTCTGTTTTGCTTTGATAAAGTTGTTCCTTATGATTAAATACTACCATGAATAATTATAGGATTTGTCAATTTGAATTTTTAGTTAGTTGATACTTGGGGAGAAAAGTCTGCTCCAAAACACCTAAACCTTTTCCATTTAGTAAATATACATGTGAAACAATAACAGATGTTTTATCAAATCTTGGATCTTAACAAGTTGACATTAAAAAGAAGCAGCTCCTTGTGACCACCTTTATTTTGTTGTGCCCGTGCACAATTGCATGGTGGCCACTAACAGCCCTATAAGGGGTATTTTCAGAAATTTGTCCTCTTGTAACAGGATTAGTTCTGCTTCATTAATGCAGAAACAGGGTCTGGCATCTAAGGAGGAGAAACTCTCTGTTCCTCGATCCTTCAGGAATCTTCAGTGATACTGTCAAACTGAATCTGCAGTATGTCCCACACCATCTGGTAGTTGCTGTACCAATTACTTCATCATCCAGAGTCTCTGTTACCAAACTGTAGTTATGTTGCCTTTGATCTCTGGAGGATGGTAGTTTGCTGTACATGGAACTGTGGCAGTGAGGAGTCCTTCCTTGTGACGAGTCACACTCGAGGAGTGTGTACTTGAGACCTGCACACTGCTGTCTCTGCAAGAGGCTGTGTCAAGATGAGTGAGTGTGAAAATTCTCTCTCACTACTCTTCTGGGAAATTTGTTTTAAGCAGGGGATTTAAAACTCACTGCTATGCAGTTCCTAAGAAAAGGTTGTTGAAGATAGGGTGTTGGGGTGAGGCAGAAATAAATTTCCATTTTATTTCCTTGTTAAGTCAGCTGAATTTGACATAAAGAGCTCTGAAAAATCAAGCTGATATGATGAATGTTTGAGTGCTAATGCTAGCTCTGTGGACGCTCTAAATGTAACAGGTAGCACACAAAAATGAGAAGAGATTGTCTTGGTCCAAAGCATAAATTAGAAGGACAGCATCTGCAAGACAAGAGTGTGTCCAGAGATAACTGTAGTGTAGAATGACTTTTTTCCCCACATTTTAAAACAGAAATTATTTTTCCTTTAAGGAAGGAGGATAAGGTAGGGGTAGTCATCTTCAGATGCAGAAATGGAAAGAATTTCCAGTGTAGTGATTCTGTTTTGTGACTAGTCAAGTTTGACAGGGATTTGAGGGGGATGGGAGGAGGGTAGAAGTATTTTGCATGAATTTCAGGTTGTTTTCCCCAAAAAATCAAAATGGCTAAGCAAAGATTGCTATCTCCAGAATAGTGACTGTTTGTTTCCTGCAGAAACTTGGAATGAAAAAAAAAAAACTGGAACCTGCTGCTACCCCGAGTGATTTTTTTTTTTGTTTGTTTTCCAGATAGGCAGCAGCCAGCACTTGCTTGCTAAAAGAAAGTGCATCAGGCCTGTGTGTAACAGCTCCTCTTGAGAAGTGTGTGTTAAGAGTGATTCAGCTTCTAAAGTGTGTCATTCTTTGAAACAAATTTGAGTAGGAAACTGAGGATAGAAAGGGGAATCATTCCTTGCCCAATGTCAGTCAAGGTTCTGTGATGCAAGAGAGAATATTTGGCAGTAATTCTCTGTTACTCAGTTTCTGAGTGCTGGTGGGAACTCTTCCAAAATAAATCTAGTCCAATAGTCTAAATGCCTTATTTTGTAGTTTACTTTCTGTGCGGTTGCTTTTGAATTAGAGTTAATGAATTTCCTACTGCTGTCACAACAGACTTATTTAGAAGAAGACCAAAGAGTTCCAAAGTTTTCAGCAACAAGACACTGCTACTCCATGATCTCTATGGCCTCGTTCACTTGAGTGAATGGTCAAGATAAAAGGAAGTAGTTGGAAGGTTCTTGCCTATTTTCCTGCTCTAAGTAATGTTAAATACATTTGAATTTAATTAAAAATGCCGATAGGAATCCTGGCTTGGACCTCTTTGGAGGAGTAGACTTTGCTGTAAACAGGATAGATGAAAGGAAGAGATCAAATAAAGGAGGTCACCAAATACAGCTGTCTCTGGAACAAAGAGCTGGGTTGGGCTCAGTGCAGGAAAGCCTCATCCTGTGCCAGGCACATCTGTCCTTTACAGCACCGTGTTCAAAAGTCATAGAGGGAAAGGTTGGATATCTTGGCTTCCTATAGGTATTTTAGTGGAGACTGCAGGATCTCTATGTAGCTGTTTTCACATTGTCAGAATTAATTATTTTTTAAAGTGCTGTTAAGAAATACTAGGTTTGCAGAAGATACAAAAATGATGACAATGGTGAAAGCTCCTCAAGCAGTTGGTCTTGCAGAGTAATTGGAGGAGATGGAAAGCATCTTGACACAGAGAAAGAAAGTGGTTTTAAGAGAAGGTGGAAAGTAGAGGTAAAAGCTTTTAATTATGTTCAATCCACAAGCATGCTCGAGGCCTATATATGCTTACATACTTCTCTCAATTCTCAGTTAATTTGATGTGACTGTAAGGCTTGTACAGAACCAGGAATTGTTTTTTCTTTGTCTTGTTTCTCCAAAACTCGTTCCATTATAATTATTTGTCCACTGTCTCTTCTTACATTCAAACATGACTTTAGGAAAATGCAGTCTCCTTGAGGACCAGCACAGTTGCTATTATTTCTAAACCTGTTTTTTTTTTTTTTCTAACTGTGTTGTAACATTTTGTGTCCTTTCTTCAAATAGTAACTCCCATTTCATTCTTCATCTCTTTCCTTATTATAAGTTGTACCAGCTAAAGTAATTTGCAGTAGAACATTTTGTGCTGATGCTTAAATGTCATCACCAAACTTTGCATGGTTTATACTGTCATGAAATCAAAGGCATTGGTCATGGGGAGGCATGCTGCTTGGAAGCATTTTCAGAGTGAAGGATTTTTAGGCTGTTCCAAAAGTGAAAGCTGTATCAGCTAATCTTGAAAATTCAAAATATATAAATCTTACATTTGGAACAACTCAAATCATGTATATATGTAAACCCTGTTAAATGTAGTTTTTACATTTTGTCGTGCCTAGGTGTGTCATAAAGGTCAGAAATGTGTCACATGGCCTGGACCTACTTCCTGGGTTAAGTGATTCTAGTCTCTTTAAATTTCCCTGGATTTGAGATCATCAGAATTGAATTGTCTGGCACATTCTGGTTTAATGTCCCAGCCATCAGGCTCATGGCTTTTTTAGGGTCAGGACACTGCAGGCTGAAGTGTTCCTTTCCCTCTCCCCCAACCACTTCTCAAAGGCTCTTTTATATTAGTAAAATAATTTCCCCCCCTCCCCTTCTTTTTTCCTATTTATTAAATATTCTTGTTTTCATATTATCTCAAGTCAAGAGCTCAAATGTAATATCTGTACAGTAAATGCAAGTGAACTACTTGTAAGTGTTCCTGCTTCACTGAAATACCTTCAATGTAGATCATAAGAACATTGTGAGGTCCCCTTAAGAATTTCAGCAGCTGTTTGACCATACAGCTGATGTTAGAGGGAAGGACAAAAAAATACCCTCCCACAGAGGGTGTAGATGACTGGCTAGAAGATAACAGATGATATATGACATTGGCCCCAACGTTTGTTTTTACTTCTAATTTGTCATATAAAGTATTTAGTGGTTTTTGATACAAAGCATAACTTGCTAATGACACTACGCCTGCCATGTAGAGCTCATGAGAAGATGTCAGTGATGACCACATTCTGAAGTACTGATTTCTGCAAAGTGCTAAATGAATTCACATTGATCTTACAATATTGGAGGATCTATCTTTTGTCATTTGGTGCACAGGAGACCTCTTTCAGTTCCCAGTGGCTTTAACAGAAGGGTGAGCAGACCTCAGCTACATTACAGACCTGTTTCCATAGGTTGTTTACTTGTTTTTGTTATGTGTCCCCCTGAAACCTGTGTTACTTGTGAACATGCTGTACCTGTCATGATAGTGCAGCTTTTGTCTAGAGCATTGACCTTCCTAAAATTTTTTTTAGTGGATAGCATGGTTAGTTTTTTGTGTCCTTCTTCCAGCCCCTTCAGAGCCATGTATAGATGATTCAGCTATTTTCTTCTTGCTGGGAGCAATTTGGTTTTGGTGTAAAATAAAAGTGAGACTTTTACTGCTTCTCTACTTCTGTTTTGTTATTTTTAGGGACAGAAGTATGCTACAGGTGTACCTTGCTATAGCCTGCATCCTTTTGGACTATTCCTTGCTCTGAGGTCCTCAGCTTTCCCTTGTCATGGAGTACCTGGTGAACACCTGGCTGTTTGTTGCTTGCCATTAGGCAGTGATCCCCTGTTGTGGCACTGTGCACCAAAAGGCCTTTGTTCAGTGCTAATAACCATAGGAGCCCTTGAGAAGGCAAGTCTTGCTTTCTTTCACTGTTGCTCAACTAGATCTTTATATTTGTAAAAAAAAAATCAGTGGAAAGGACTGAGAGAGCTGATATGAAGACCCCTGTAGCTCTGAGTGTTTGTTGTTCTGTTGTAACACATCTCCATCTTCAGAGACCTCTGCTTTCTGGCTAAGGTATAAAGCTCCAAAGTGTTAATTCATGGAGCTGGCTGCTACAGGGACAGCACATTCTAGAGATCACAATACAAGTAATTTTCCCTTCCTAGACCTTACGAGTCACATTCTTTATATAACCATTTGGATCTCATTTCTATCCGTACTGAAGAGTCCTAGTTTAACAGGAAGAGCTTCCACATACAGATTGGTCATCTTTCATCATCCTTGTTCCCTTTCACTGAACTTTTTTCAGTTTTACTTTAGTGGAGGGTATTAAATGTAGGATAGTGATGACCCCTGCTTTAACCTCTACCCCTTTCTCCATACTCCTGAGGACTCTGTATGCTTCTGCAGGTAAAGTTTCTCCTCTATTACTGAGCGAGCTGGGATCTCTATGGAACTGTCTGTTCTAACATTGAGATTTTTCTCCTGGTTGGTAGTAATCTGTTTGGGGTCCATCACTGCATATGTGAGGTTGGAGTTGGGTTCCCTGCATGAGCTCCATTGCACTTGCCATTTTGTTATCCAGTCATTCAGTCTGTAACTTTTTATAGTTTCCCTTGCTGCTGCTTTCACATTTTTTATGCTTAGCTGATATACTGTGGAGTCATCAGTGAAAACACATCATAAATAATAACATGATAAGAAAATCTACAACTCTTCTATCTGGAGTGTAATGTATTTTGGATATTGATCTTCAAGTCAGTCACTGCTTCCAACAGATGAAATGTAATTTGGTGTAATTCAATGTAGAGTTTCTACTGGCATGATGAATGAGGGACATGCCAATGCCTTCTCACCAGGATCTCCAGATGGAGTTGCCCGTGCACATGGTAACAGATGCATTTTATGTATGTTTGAATATAACTTCATTTCTTGTGTAAACTTTAAGATGTATTTTATAGATACTTGAATACAACTTATTTCTATATGTGCCTTTTTTTTTGATTTCAGAATTTTTTTGTTCCTATGAAAAGTGGGCAGAAACATTGCTATACATCAGCAGTGCTATCCAAGTGCCAACTTCATTTCAGCAGAACACCTGGATTTCCTACATGCTCTTTTTACCTGGAAGAGTAATTTAGTAGGGGTTTTATGAGTAAAGGCAAATGTTTAGAAAAACTTCTTCTTACCAAATTGGCTTTTGTCTTCCTACTGCAACTCAGGTGTAGTGTGTTTGCTGAGACCTCTTTTGCTGGATGTCGTCCCAAGTATTCGACAGACCACTGCCTTGGCTCTTGGCAGACTTGCTGATCATGATGTGGAGCTGGCAGAGGCAGTCGTGAAGGCAGGAATTCTTCCACAGCTCATATGTTCATTGCCTGAAGAGAATGTAAGGCATGATTGTTCTCTTAAGTAATGTTTTTTTAAACTATAATACAGGGAAAGGGAGATTTTTCTGTATCAGCATCTGCTGTTATTCTAATAGGACATTAAATGTATTGAAGTCAGAGCAGCATGTATGTTTGAACCCCTGAGAGATCACTGTGTACTGTATGCCGAAGTCTGACTTCAAATAAGCTTGACTTTAAAATATTGTATTACCGTTTAATGCACTGTAGGAAATACATTCATTGCACTGTAACATTTTTAAATGTTGAGTGATGCTTTGTAAAAGGTTCCTTTTCAAAAAGGAGACAGTTGGGAGGCTGTGGTGATAATTGACTAGGTTTTGTCTGTAATACCAGTCACGTGTAAAATACATATAAAATCCCTGAACTTCTGTAATGAAATACTTTGTACCTCCAAATGCAGGCCTTTGGAAATCTGTAGTGTGAGAAATAACAAACCTCTGACACAGGAAAATACACAGAAAGGTTTTCATCTTCATATTTGTCAAAACCAAACAAATTACAGTCACAATTGCAATGCAAATAAATCTGTTGGTCTCTTCCACTCCCTTCCTCAGATTTTTCTTTAAGCTCTGTGCCTCTTTCAGCTTTGATTTTTTGAATGATGCTAACCTAGGTTAGCATAAACACTTTCAAGTAAGGTTCCTAGCAGCTGGAAACTGACAGCTGAAGGGTTAAGTGCACTTATATCACAGCCACACTTATGTTACAGCTTTGATTTTTGAAAAGAAGGTTTTCAATGGAAATATAATTTGGAAAACCATATATTTTCATTTTCAATCCTTTGAGGAAAACAAAGATGTAAATGTACTCATTGCATATTTTTTGTGCATATAGAATCATTGCCTATACAATTAAAATTGAAAAAGAAAGCACTAAAGAAAAACTTTGATGGCAAGATACTGATATAGTATGAAAAGAAAGTAAAGATTTTAATTAGACAAGGTTATAATTTATAAATATATATATATTGGTTATATATTAAAATATATTTATATATTAAATATATATTTTGGTTATTTTATTTCTATTTTTAGAGGGAATATGTGGAACAAAACTCTACCCACTGTTGGTTTGGAAACTGTATCCTGCTACAACTTAAAACACTCACTAAATTAGCTCAAGTACCCTGAGATAGAGTACTTAGGTGAAGCAACAGCAAGACTTGTGTGAGGTCATGAAAAGCCTGCTGTGCCTTGGTGACTGAGGGCAAGAGGAGGAAACTCACCCAGTTCATGCAGAGTTTAGCAAGCAGACAGTTTGTCACTTCCCACAGGCGAAGAAACCTTTTCCATTCCGCTCACTTTTAGTGTATCAACATCTGTATTTAAAGATGAGATTCTTTGAGCACACAATGCACACTGTTTCTACTGATTTATGGGGAACAGTCACAGGGTAACATCCCAGATCAATGTTTTGTCAATTAAACTGAGCAAAATTCTGTTTTACAGCATATTCTGGCTATGCCTGTGAATACAGTTTGTTTCTAAAGAATGTGTTTTGAATAATGAAAACAAAGAAGTGTTTTGCTTTGCCAGGAGCAAAATTACTTAGCAGAAACAACATACCCATATTTGTACAGACTTATGTAAATAAATATGGCTCCATTGAGTTCTGCAAAACTTACAGTAACTTACATTGTCTGGGATTGGACCATTTGTCTGTACTGTTTCCCTTAACTTCTGTTCCCCCTAAATGAGGTTTAATGCTTTGCTTGTAAATGATGTTTAACGTCCTCCTGGTAGACCTTAACTTAGAAAACTGGATTTTTGGCATAAAGGAATTATATCAGTGCTGGTAAACTAAGGAAGGTAGGGGCATGTGTTGGAGCACTGAAAGATGACTGTGCTTGTTAATCAGCAGCATGCTCTCTGATGTGGTTTTAGCCAATGCCAGCCATCAAACTACTCAAGAATGCTTGGACATGGTTTAAGGGACAGCACAAGGCAGGAACAGTTTCCAGTAGCATAGATGAGGCCATTGTGCTTTGAGGAAAGAGGAGTTTAGGTGGACAGATGTATTACGCTGTGTCACCTTCTTTTAGGGCTAGGGAGTGGGCCTGGGTGGTTTTATTTCCTGGAGGGCTATTGCAGATACTGTTCTGTTGCTATGCTTAGTGCTTTAGATCAGGCTTTTGAAGGTGTTTGGGTACCTTACAGGATGCACAAAAGCACTCACGTGGTTCTTTGTTTTTCTGGACTTGATCCAGAAGGGATGTGGGCTTTGTGTTGTTTAAATTTTGGGTGCCTTGACAGTCGGACTAGCACTGCAAAGTGCCCAGACTGCCTGTGCAGAGCAGGGGAGGATCAAGCATCTTGGGATGAGATCAAAGGCAGCTGGCATACGGAGAGAGAGCCCTCTAGAGCTTGTCCATAGGGATCATCTGTGAATGCCCAGGCTGGAGGGCATACTCCACGCACACAGACATAGCAGCAGGTTACTTGTGTCCCCATGAATCTTGCCCTTCACGACCTGTCTTTCTGACAACATGGTTTTCTCTGGCCAGAGTACTTTAACTGGGCTCTGGATTTTGAAAATGTAAGGCAGTAGGGGAAACTTCAGCTTCCATATCCTGATGGTGGGTATAAAACTGCAGGAGGAGACTCAAATGTGACTTTTGGAGAGAAGACTTAACTGTGCTTTTAGAAGAAATCACTGCTGCAGTTTACATGGGAGCCCCGTGCTGAGTGCAGTGTCATGCATTATATATGCATACTGAAACCATTATTTGGTTCAGCACTGGGGGAGATGGGCAGAATTGAGACAAGAGCTTGGACTTTGTGTGCTCTTATGACAAAAGGGCCAGGTGCTTAGTCCTGTTCAAAGGGAGTTTTTTTTTGGACACAGGCAGGAGTAAAATTGCAGTCAAAATTGGGATTATTCGCTATTGGGTGTTGGTGGGATAGTTTCTCAGTATCCTAGCTGTGGGTTTTAGGCAGTATTTAGGCATTTCAGAATTCAGATCCTAAACTCTTTTATTGGATCTAATTCTCTCTGTCTCAGTTTCCTGTTTGCAAATGTAACTGGTGTTTTCTCATAGAGATATTGTGAGGGAATCTATTTTAGAAAGTGGAAAACCTTGCAAGTGTTACATATGGGTAGAATTATTTTAGGAGCCTGCCCTGCATAACCTGTGTAATCTGGTTAAATATGTTATAAGTTATTGTTTTTGCAGCTCTTGTTGTTCACTACTCACTTAAACAATCAGACTTACCTAGACTACTATCTTTTCCCCATATCCTCTTAGCTCTCTCATTTTTTTCTGTTTGTTTATGCTCTTGCTACAGATTTTATATCATGAGCTGTCCCAAAGAACTGTAGGTTCATTGTTTTTGTGATGTCCAGTGCCCCTGATTTGGGTCTATATGAGATATTGCTGCGGCTAAAAAAGTCTAGTTTAGGCATGTGTGTACTATATTATGCTTCAAACTTCTTAATGTTAGTGAAAGTCTGTTTGTTTGTTTCTGATTTGTTTAGCGTTACTACAAGAAAGCAGCTGCATTTGTGCTAAGAGCAATTGCTAAACATTCTCCACAACTAGCTCAGGCAATAGTTCAGTGTGGAGCACTGGAAATGCTGGTGATTTGCTTGGAAGATTTTGACCCTGGAGTGAAAGAAGGTGCATCTTGGGCATTAGGGTACATTGCCCGACACAATCCAGGTAACAAGTTTCATGTGTGTTATCTTTTAGCTTAATGTCATGTGATAATAATAATAATAAATTGTGTTATTTTGGTAAATATAACAAGATGCTTTTTCTTCTCTACAGTTACAGAATTTTAAATTTGGGATAACATTTTAAATTTGGGTTAAACCCTAGTTTTATCTGTTTAGAGTTTAACTGTACCATTCCAACAATTCTGTACCTTTTTGTGGGAAACTGGCATAGCTGACACCAGCAGTGCCCAGTTATGAGAGGTGCTTTAAGAGAAGATGTTTTGGGCCTGTGGTCAGAAAAGAACACTCGGCTTTATTACTCTTCATGAACAGATTTCTGAATCTTTATGTATTGTGTAGGTGTTACTGCAGAACCAGCTTTCTTTCGCTTGACATTAGTTCTTCTTTGATATACATAGTTGAATGGAGAAGCCTAGGGAGGAGCAAGTTTCATTCATTCATTACAGTAGTCTTTGCAGGATAAATAGGCCAAATTTATTGCACTATGTTATCATTAGCCAGTGGACCACAGTACTCTCTGTGAGTCAGGAATAGATCCTAGGAATCCAATATTGAGCAGTTCAGTGCTGTCTCACAGGCAGTTGTATGACTCACTGGTGGTGTCGTGTTCCTATTTCAATGCTGATCCATGTGGTTGATATCTCTTCTACCAGCTATTTATATAGTACAGGTAAAAGTTTAAACTGTGATGAGGGAAGAAACTGCTAGCTGGAAGGGGTGGGAGAAATGGTTAGTGTTTGTATTGTTCAAAGTTAAACTAATTATAGGATCATAACATTAACTCATGGTTTTATATTTTGTTTTGGCTCTAAAACGTGCATAGACTGATTTTGAAAGTGTTTTTCTTTTTTTTTTTATTCAATATAGAATGTTGGACTGCAGAAGGCATGGGGGATTGCCCCTTCCCACTTAGTGGGTTAGCTTACTGGAACAGTCTCCAAAGTTGTTAGCACCTTTCTAACAGACTGCATTTTCTGGGGAACAAATTAATTATTGGGACACCTCTCTGGTAATGATCTTTTATCATTTGGTCATCAGGATTGAATTCCACCCTTGATGGAAAATATTTGTTCCTTCCATCTGAAAGACATTTATTTAAATATCAAAAGCGTTCATTTGTATAAATGTGTGTAGTATGTGTGTGTCTGCCTTACTCTTAACATAAACATTTCTGCAGTTTTGTTATGTCACTAAATCAATATTGACTCACTTCAATTGCCCTTCATGCTATTCACTGCATGAATGCTGATGGAGCTTTAGGGTGATCCAGTTCACTCTCTGACAGCATTGTCTGCAAAGATCTAGGTGATGTGGGGGGTATTGAAGGCAAAAAATTCCTTGTACAAATTTTTATTCCATGGTTATGAATAATTTATTTGCTGATGGTGAATGGGTGCATACCTTATGTCAATTTACAATGACAATAAGAACAGTGTCCTCAGAAATTAGGTTGAAATTGTGAGTGCTACCAAGCTGCAAGCATCAGGACATAGACAGATCACGAGATGTAAATCAGTAAAAGAAGCCTGGATGCCAACAAAAGCCCACAAAAAGACCCCCTGAAAAAATTCCCCAGCTACAGCAAATTTAGGGGCTTTACCTGCCTCTATAACAGTCACAGGATGTCTCTAAAATGATTATGGAAAGTAGAGGAGTTCTACTGAGAAAAGATCACTCAGTGCATCATATGTTTCTTACACTGCTACAAGCATGCCTTTGCAACATGATATTGCTGGAGATGGGATCCAGAGATAGAGAAATGGGATACAGAGACTTTCTCTTATCAATAGTTGGTGTTTACTGTTCAAGAAACTCTGGATTAGACTGACATGCTCCTGTTGACAAAATTTGGTGGTTATGGTTTACCGTCACTGGCTGTCTGTGGACACATAATGCAGTTTTAACTTTAAAAATAGACCTGGGTGTGAAACGCCTCCCCCCATGCACAGAAGGTTTTTCAGTTTCAAAAATTGTTACGGTTTTGAACTGGGACAATATTGAAACAAGACTACTTTTCTCTCCTGAAAAGATTGGGGGGTAGGGAGATTTGTTTGCCCCAGTAAGAAAAGTTCAGTAATTAGGGCATGTCTCTGGGATTGAAGTCCTGATCTGTTTAAGGCAGGATGTGAACCTCTGTCTTTGTGAGTGCAGTCAAAGCCTCCTGGCATTCAGTGATAACTGTTTGCAATGGTGAGGGTCTCTCTGCTTTTAATCAGAAATTGCATCCATGACCCAGTAAAGCTACTAAGAGCTGCAGTGTGTGTTCCCATGAAAAGACTTCCATTTTGAGAAATTGAGGCTTCCCCCCACAATGAAAACACTCTCTGCTTAGCAAGTTCTATACTGACTTCATACAAAAATCTCTTAAAATGCAGTTCTTCTGGGAACAGATGTCTCCAGAAGGCCTGTGAGATTTTAGGTAAAGACAAATGTCTCATGAGGTTTCAAGATGTTAGAAATCTTGCCAGGTCAGATTCCAAAATTTAGAAAGTGCTAGTGCAGTTCTGTTCTTTCTTTCCCTTTGAGCTGAATTTTAGATACTGATCTTACTCCAAAGTGTACAAATCAATGTGGTGTGATTTTGCCATTCATTATTTTTACTGTTTGGGTTTAAAAATAAGTGTGAAGTGTTTCAAACACCATAGATACCATCAGGTCGATGAAAAATATTTTGTAACATTTTACTTACACCATATTCAGTTAAAATGCAAAATTCTTTTCTTTGAAGTATGCAAATAATTTGGCTTTCCATTTTCTTTGTCTTCATTAAAGGTGTAATTTATTCATTGTCTCATACCTGCTTCAGTATATGGTAAATTGGTAGGAAAACAAAAATAAACAACACTGTTGATACTGAAGCTTATTGCTAAGAGCAGAATTTTTGCTCATTTTCTGTCATACAGTGGACCATCGCTCAGCTTGGAAGGGACCTTGGTAGATCTCTAGTCCAGCTTCCTTCTCAAAGCACCATCAGCTGCAAGAACCTGTTCCTCAGCTCTTCAGTGATTTGAGTCTAAGCTCCATCCTCCTGGTGAAAGGTTTTCCCTCTGGTTCCAGTGGAATCTTTAGCACTGTGGTTGTAGAGGCCTGCATAAACCTCTGATTTTGAAGTGTAGCCTTTGGGCTGCTTGTGGGAATTAAGAGTCTTTCTGTGTGGCCATAACATGATCACACAGTCCTCAGAAAAATACAGTATTGGTGGTTGTCTTGGTCAAAACCTGTTGTTTCCTGTGGATGCACCTGCTACCACAGCAAGGTCTGTTTGAGAGCCCTGGTCTGAACTGAAACTTGCATTTCCTTCCAACCAGGGATGTTGCTGCTGCTCTACTATGGGGATAGAATATTGTATATTGTCAATATAATATTGAGCTGATTTTCTTTCTCTGGGGAAAACCTGGATATTCACCTTCTCACCTTCATCTTTTTTATCCTCATCTGGTTTTTATAATCCATGCTATTATTGCCAATGTGATAATATTAGTAGAGTTTTTCTTTTAGCACCTTAAACTAGTTTAGAATAATCCTGTAAGACTTCCCATTGTTTTCCGTGGGTATGTAGGTAGGATCTTGGCTCCACTTTGTTGGCTTTCCCCTCTTCCTGATCACATAAACTCATGACAAGTCTTCAACCTACTTTGAACTAATTTCTTCATCCCTGATGGGTACTTTTGTACTGAGACAAACCAGCTCAACTCTAGTCCAGCTTCTAGTTGTACTAGAACTGGTGGCATCTCAGACTTCAAAATCTGTCTTTTTTAGTCTTCCTTCTACATCCATTTGAGTCTTGTCTGCAGTGTCTCCACTTGCTAAAATCTTCCTTATGTAGATCTGGATGAAAGTGATTAATTTTTGGTGAGTTTTGAGCCATAGTTCTCTTGTGTCTGAACAAATGGAGTCCTATTTCCTACTTTTACTCACATAGGGAGAAGTTCAACTTTATCATCATGTGGCTGGACAAGTTCCTTGAGTTGTACCCCAATATGAGTTCCAAGCCTGTGGTTTTCATAACCTTCTGTGGAATTCAATTAGGTTCATACTTTGATTTTTCTCTGCTGTCTTTCTCCTCTGCAGCTATGGGTTTTGTCTTTGCCCTTATAATACAGCCTTGACGTAGTATTTGGAAAAGTATTTTTGTAATCTGTTTTAGTTATTTTAATTTTTTCTGAGTGAATATTTGGTTTGAAAAATTTCTTATTGCCAAGTTTGTTTTCACCTCTAACTCCTTCTCAGTCTAAATTTTTTCCCACCTCTGTCTGTGTTTCTAAATGGATGGCAAAGTTTCATGAATCCTTTGGTGTATAATCTGCATTAAAGATGTTCTACAAGTAGGAAGATTAATTGAGCCTTTTCTTGAGGGGAAAAAAGAATTACAATTTATAATAGAACCATTAATACTTAGAATTGTGATTTTGGGCTGAATTTGCAGGGAAACAAGATGGGAAGCACTGTATTTCCTTTCTTCCCTGCCTCAGCTTTTCTGTTTTTCTGACAGTCCATTTACGACTTGTCTGTCTTGACACATGGTCCAGCCCTCCATCTGGTAAGTTATTAGCCATGAACCTTATAAACACCACTGGAAGAAAAACCATTTAATTACCCATGACCAACAGTTACCATCACTATTTAAATGATATCAGACTTCTAGCTGCAAGAGCTGGTCTAAGTTGAATCAGATTTAGTTTGCTCTTTCGAAATAACTTTTACAGTTACTTTTGCACACCTGAGTGTAGCTGTGACCTGCAAGTACTGCTCTTTCTCTCCCTGCCTGAACTTCATGGTTTTAGCTCCTAAGACATCAAAGAAGCCCATTCTTGTAGCGCCATGTCCCTCTTGACATCAGATTCTTGATTTTAGCATTTCCAGGCAGACTGTGGGTGGTGGAGCTGGTTGGTCTGAAGTTCTGAGGCACAGTTGGAGGGGTTAATCTGGGCTGTGGGTCAGTAGATCACCTTGAATTCCACTTGGTCAGTGTACAGCAGCAAAACATGATCTGAAGAAACTGGGCATGGCTTTTTCCATGAAAAGCTGACTGTAACTTATACCACTTATATTGATCAGCTCCTTTTCAGATTTGTTTTTACATACATTTCAGGTATATTTCACTTCAGATTTTTAAAACTGAAGATACAGCATTTGAGTTTGTTGAAATCTTATGATTTGTGCATTTTGAGGATGCATGCACTACATTTTCAGTCAAACGTTTATTTGGAAAATGAACTTTGTGGAGTTAATTTTACAGATTCACAGAATGTTCTGAATTGGAAAGGACCCACAAGGATCATCAAGCCCAACTCTTAAGTAAATGGCCTGTACAGGGGTTGAAACTACAACTTTGCCATTATTAGCACTATGCTCTAGCCAACTAAACTAATTTCAGGGTATTGTATTATTTTAAAAATTATTGCATTATTTAAGTTTTTGATGTAATATTAATGTTTTCTTTAAAATATTGTATCTTGAAATAACATACAGTGTAAATATTTGACTTATCACATGTATTACAGTGTGTGGCTATAACTCACTAATTGAAAACAAATCTGGTCTGGAACATTATTTGGATATTAACAACATAATGATGACATGACGTACAGATTTCATGAAAAACTGTATTAGTCTATGTATATTTAATGAAGTATGCTGTATTTTTCTTGGTATGAAAATCTCTTTATGGATGGACTATAAATCAAAAGCTAAGTTAGAGTCTTGAAATACAACAGCCATATGTTGCCATGGTACTGTAAGTCAAGATAAATGTTAAAGATAATAATGGATATGCATAATAAGGTGTAGCAAAACTGAATGAAGAACCTAATAGATTATTGAATCCCCTATGGTTTTTACCACTTTTTCAACACTATTTTAAAATAGCACAGCTTGGTTATAATATAAATTTTGCTTCTGATACCCAGTAATTCTCATTTTAGGACTGTGATTAATGCTGCATACACAGAGAGAGCTAATGAATTTCTAATAGTGTAATTTTTGTCCATGTCAGCTAATCACATGCTTGGATTTTTTTTTTTTTTTTTTGTTTAAGGTGCAGTTAGTTAAGGATATTGTGCTAATCTCAGACACACAATATCACTGATGATATTTCTCATTTGTCTAATTGTGTATGATAATGTTTTCTTGTCATTAAAGTATAAATTCTGTCTCATCCCATGTACGGTAGCAAAGACTAGTTTTGATCACCAAGTTCCATTTTTGCAATCTTATATAAAAGATAAATCTTTTATGTATGTTTTTTGTATTTTTGTTTTTGGCATTTGATCTATGCTACTATCTGCTTATCGTTTAAAGAGGGTAAAATGCTCTCTAATTAGCCGGTTGATAAAATTTTGGTACTTTGGCTTTCTGTGTTGTTGTTAGCCATGCATAAAATGCTTTCCTATTGATCAGTGCAGAATAGCCAGCGTTTAAACAGCTGACATCTGCTTACTTTAAAAAAAGAAAAAGAAAACAGAATAACAAACCATTTCAGCCTAATCTACCTCAAATGTGTGCATGTAAATGGGGGTCCATCTATTGACCTGCATTCTTTTCAGTTGTGGATTGGTCCACACGGTTTATGAAACCAGGAGGGCTGATTTGAAATGCAGATGTCGAGACAGTGAACTACACCCTCCCCTTTTTCCTTTGCTGTATCTGTCAGGGTGAAAAATGGCTTGCACAAGGGTCAGTCACCCATACTCACTTAATTACTTTCCTTGGACCTACAGAACTGTCACAAGCTGTGGTGGATGCAGGCGCTGTTCCTCTTTTAGTGCTCTGTATCCAGGAGCCAGAAATTGCTTTGAAAAGGATTGCTGCTTCAACTCTCAGTGATATTTCAAAGCATTCTCCAGAGTTAGCACAGGCAGTAGTGGATGCAGAAGCTATCGCTCACTTAGCTCAGATGATCCCGAACCCTGATGCTAAACTGAAGGTACATTTAATTTTTTTTTTTATCTCCATTATACCAGGCATTACTTGAGATTGAATCAAAGACACGGATGTGCATATTTATTTAGAAGCTCTTGGTTTGGGTGTTAACAAAATGTAACTCTGTAGCTAGTGACAAAGAGTTCTGCACATATTTACAAATTTAGCTACTGAATATAAACTGCAGCTCTGTGAGGAACAGCTAAACTAATCTTTAAAGCGAGAAGTATGGGGTTTTTTAAGAAATATATAGTATATGAAGAATGCAACAGATACTTTTAATAGGTAAGATTTGCACATTTCAGTTACAAAAAAGGTTTTGCATACTAAAGATTATACGATAAGCCAGTTAATAGTGAACTTATTGTATTTTAGAATGTACTATCTGATGTGAATAGCTGTTGTCACAGGTTCAATCACGAGTGTTTAATTGACAAAAAAAATGGTTTTTATTATAAATTTTCTGTCTTACTCTACCAAATAGAAAACAATGTAAAAATTTCTTAATATAAGATCTGACAGATCCAATTTATGTAAATAAAAATACTTTCTATTGATTTTAGTAAATTTTAAATTACAGTTTTAAATGGTGTATATATATATATATTTATTTATTTATTTATTTATTTATTTATTTAATACATACAAGCTTGAATGGGATAAAACGAAAGAGAAACTTTATTCAGGAACCAGCGAATGTTCTGTGCCATTATATTTGTGCGTGAATTGACTCAGTGAATTGTAAAATAGCTGTAATTGTTTTCCCTGTCCTGCTTTGTTTTCCTTGATGCAATAGATTTTTGTGTGCAGGGGGAGTGTGTGTTGTGGGATGTTTGTATACTATTGATTTTATAACAATTTTTATTTACTAGCGTCAGGTGCTGTCAGCTCTAAGCCAAATAGCAAAGCATTCAGTGGATCTTGCAGAGTTGGTGGTTGAAGCAGAAATTTTCCCAGTTGTGCTCACATGCCTGAAGGACTCAGATGAATATGTCAAGAAAAATGGTGCAACTTTAATTAGAGAGATAGCAAAGCATACGCCTGAGGTAAAACCTTGAAAATGCAAATACAAGGTCATATCATTAGATTTTACACTTTAAATAAAATACAGGATTATTCTGTCATTTGCTTTTCGAAAGGGAGGGCAAATGGCTGTTTGGCATGTTCATTGGAAAATATGGAAATGCTGATATTATGAGATGTGTATTGAATATGAATTGGGTTAGGAAACTGGGAATCATAAAATGTATACCTAGCTACTTCATTCTATGAGATATCAGCACAGAGAGGGAGTTCTTGGCTGACAGTACTGTCAGTCCTAGATATTAAAATATTATGAGAAAAGCCTCACAGAAGTCATGATACCTGCTAATAAATTGCAAGATCATCCTTTAACAATAATAGATGGTGTGTGTCTTTTAAAAAATCTTCAGGGGTGCTGGGATCACATTTTAATTATTTTTCCAATGACAGCAAAGGTCAAAAATTCTCTTATTTATTATTAACCTGATGGTAACTTGAGTTTGTAATTTGAGTTTGAGCATTTACAATGTTTTTGCCCATAGGAAAGTGGGGATGTTTGGCAAAGTCAATACAAAATAAATAGGAAAACCATATAATTATAACTATGGTAATCTGCCAGACCACAGAGATAATTAAAAGGCTCTAAATATGACTTTGGAATGAAATATAAGCCATGTATTTGTGGAACATGCTAATGCTGAGCATAGTAATTTCAAAATCATGATGCTAACTTAACAACTGAGAAGGGTTTAAACATGAATGTTGTGCAGTTTCTTCAGCCTGCCAGTCTTTGGGCTGGTGATAAAAATTTACAGTCTTGGCACATTTCCTGCTTTCTCTCTGTACCTCATGGGCAATGCAACTTCACTTCCTCAAAAAAGTAAAGAAATTATCATTATCAAAAGGGGCCCTAGAGTCAGAAGCCAGAGACCAAACTCAGGATTGCAGGTAAAGCCAGAAGAGCTTCTGGCACCAGATCCTCTATGCAAGAGGAACTGGCCATGCCAGCAGCTCTCCAAAGGAGCTCTGGGAGGCATCTTGGTGACTCCCAATGGGAAGTCACAACCTGTGTTTGACTTGGAGTGACAGAGATGACTGTCCAGCTCGGGGAACTCTATTCAAGCAGTGCATGTTGCAGGGGAGACAGGCTGGCAAATGATATTTCTAGAGGACTTGGTTGTGTCATTTGAGACTCACGGCTTTTAGATCTCAACTCTCTAGCTGCAGATGCAGTGAAATTCATGTGAAGGTCAGCAGTAGAGGGGCTCAGAGCGAGGGCTGAGGGACACGGCAGGAGCTCTGCACATCCAGGTGCACGTGGCTGTGTCCAGACATAGCACCTGGTTGCCACTGGCTGTAATTCACAATCATGTGAACAGATTTTCCTAGGTACTAACTGAAAATTTCATCTGGCTGTTTCATGAAGAAAACAATCCCCTTTTAAAGGCTCTAAGACAAAGGTGGATTTCATATTTATAGAAATCAACTGGATTGGGAATTCATGTGCCTCAGTTTTGTTCATTTAATTTTGACTTTTAAGAACACATTCCTTTTGCTTTGGAATCTGTAGGGAGAATAGAATATACCTAAAAACATGGAAGAAAATATTAATAAGAAGAAATAATTTTGATTTCTGTGCATTATTGATATCATACATATTCTACTGCTGTCCCTCAAGTGATGTGGCAAGTTTGCTTTTGGTAGAAACCAATGTTGCATTGCTTGATTATTATTTATCAGCAAGGCTATGTCATTTGGCATTCTGGGGCAGACTCCATTACCCATCAAGTGTGCTCCCTGGACACTTCCCTCAGAGCATGCTGGCATGGCAGAATGGTGCAGCCCGAGTCAGTTTTGCACATCCAGAATAGTTGTCCTTGGCTTCAAGCCTCGACGTGAGGATCCACAAAGGATTTTATGCCACAGAGGTAATTTAGAATGCAGGTGAGAGGAGGAATGGGCCTTTGCCTCTGTCACTGCACAGAACACAGGATGTTAGTTTGGGAATGAGGGGCCACTAGGATGAAACAGTATCTGGCTCATTAGGTGCATCTTCAAGATCAGTCCTGTGATAGGCTGTCATTTGCACATTTCTCTGGTGTGTGATGATGGAGTTGAGAATATGTCATTCTATGCTATACAGCATCAAGGATTCAGAACCCTGATTTCCTTGCAGTGAAGTCAGTCAAAAACACAGCAGCAAATCAGCCTCATTCCTGAAAATGCTGTGCTTAGTTCCCAATAGTCTGTATGATACATCACTCTTATTCCAGCTTTATTTTGTAAAACAGGAGCGATACATTAAAAGGCTTCTCTGATATGGTTGTTTATGCCTGTTGATACTTCAGAGTATCTAATCTCTTCTGTTTATCTTTTCAGCTTTCACAGCTTATAGTAAATTCAGGTGGAATTGCTGCTGTGATTGATTGTATTGGCAGCTCCAGGGGGACTGTCAGGCTGCCTGGCATCATGACACTCGGTTATGTGGCGGCTCATTCGGAGAACCTGTCAATGGCAGTGATTGTCTCCAAGGTTAGCTATCACTTTGTTGTCTTCCTGTAGTTCTTCAGCAGTGTTCTTTGGTACAGATACAAATTAACATAGGCAGAGAATGTATTTTGTGACAGTATTATATACTTGCTCTCGATGAATGCACTTTCTCCTTGTATTGCTGCTTTCTATGACTGAAATTCTGTGGCAGCCTGGTAAAAGGGTGTCTTTATGGCATTGAACCTTTTACAGAACATTGTGGATTAGTTGGTATTACAGTGTGTGATTTTTCTGTGTTGCAATTGCATGGGTACAGAAAATAAGTCACTGAATTTCTGTAGTCTGCTTCCTCTTAAAATGTGTATTTGTGGCTGCATTGAAAGCTCCTTTGGAACAGCTGTGTTTAAAGGTGTGTTCTTCATTGTACAAGCTTGGCTCTGCCAGTGCTGCTGGAGTATCTTGCAACAACCATCTTCAGACTTGAAAAGACCTCGGTTTCTTATGGAATGTGCTTGATTCAGTTGTGCAAGTGACATTTCAAATGAGTAAAGTTATACATTTTCAGGTTTAAATCAATTCTGCTGGGCAATGATATAGAAGAGGGAGAATTTGCAATGTTTGCAATTGGTGAAATTAGTGCCTGGCTTAGCAGTCGGATGTGAATAATGCTGACTAATGACAGAAGGAAGGAAATAATTTCACTAACATTTTTGACCCATTTTCACTCTGTCAGTCGCTTAAAACGTATTTGTGAGTGGAGCAACAAAACAATATAAATAAAGGAACAGAAATGTCTTCTAGTAGAAATGCAAGTTGAAAAATGGAAGTTGCTACAACATAATATAGTATGCAGGGAAAGTAGGAGTGATCAAAAAAATGCTCTTCTGTATTTTAAAACTAAAGAAATAGATGCTTTTTTCTTGCCATCTCTAGAGGCTCTTCTTCTCTGGATGTGTCTCTCTTTCCACTTTTAGTGATGCCTAGAGCAAATACGCTTCTGCTTTTGCGTACTTGAAATTAAGTGGGATGGAACCAGGATCAAGTTCTGGAGGAAGCCCCTAAGTTAGATTTTTGAAGAATAATAATGGTTCCTATCATAACTGAATGGAGCTGCTGTGAGAGCTGTTGTAGGGATCTGGGCAAACTTTGATGAACTTAAATGTGTTAATGAATGATCTACAAAAGAAATAATAATAAACGTCAATAAAACCAAAACCCATTAAAAAAAACCAACAACCTGCTTTGGGGAAATTAAGCTTGTGGAGTGGTACATAGTGCTGAGGATGGGGCTTGGTAAACTGGAACCATTTGAAAGAAATGCACTGTGGCATAACCTTATGCAGTTAAACACTGATGATGTTATGATGTAAAGTGATAGTTCCATTCCATGGTACTCTAACCTGGAAAGGATGAATTTTGAGCAATGATTTTTGGGATCATACTGGGCAAACACTTCATTGTGGTCTTCTGCTATAAGGCAGTGGCAAAACCCCCCACAATGTAGTCCTTTGTGGTATGAAAGAGTACAAGATGAAGCATTATTGGAAAAGAGAAGTTAATCTATTTATTTTAGTAATATATATAGTTCTACTGTCTTATTTGAAAAGTATATTGGGGAAAAAAACCAAAACAAAAAAGCAGAAAACTGTGCAGAAAAGAGTAAAGGATTCATGGGATGGAGAAAAAGGTTTTTTTGGATAGAGGTTTAGTAGCCTTGCCTTACCTAAAGTAGCATGAAATGTTTCCTGTTGGAGTGTTTTGGCATAAATTACCACCTGCTAAGTAGTTGTGGAGAAAGTATAAAGACCCTGAACCAGAACAACTTTAGTAACAGCTGGATGTGAGATCTCCACCTCTTGATGTCTGCAAATCAAAAGTTGAAGGCTTTCTTGAAGTGATTGGGTGAGTCAAACACGAACCACTGGACTCAAGAAGAGGTTGATAAGTTGAAATATAGTGCTGTGGAAAGTAAAAAAAGAAAGACTCAGTGATTGAGCCCTTCTGGTCTTAAACTGATTTTATAGAATCATAAGCACTCAAATTCTTTTCAGTCTGAGAAAAACTGCCACCTTTACTCAGTACAGCCTGAATTGTGTTGCGTATTCTTTTTATACCTTAAATTTGCATGTTTGTTCAAACTGCTCTCTGACTTAAAACGTTGAACCTGTTTCTTTTTAACCATATTTATTAATATTTGTTAAAAGTTGTTGCCAGTCATAATGCTGTAAAAATATGACACCACTAGCATGCATTCTCTTACAGCTTTCTTTAGAAGAATGTAAATAGAGAAACATTTTCTAACTATCTGTATCTGTTTCGCATTGTCATTCCCTGGTCTACATTTGTAAAGGTTGTGCTTTTGATTATGCTACAGGGAATACCACCACTGTGTCTCTGCTTGGTAGAAGAACATGAAGATCATATTAAGGCAGCAGCTGCTTGGGCCTTGGGACAGATTGGAAGACACACTACTGAGCATGCACGTCATGTTGCAGTAGCAAACGTGCTGCCCACACTGCTCGATATCTTTATGGACACACGCAGCTCAGAAGATCTTAAAACGAAAGCAAGTAGATTTGTAGTATTTGCAGTATGGTATATTAATTGTAATCAAAGGGTTTAAGTGCTTAAACCTCTATGTGTTTTTATTGATGCTCACTAAGTCACAGCTTTCCTGGGTGCAGTGGCTGGAGGCTGTGTCACTTATTAGGGGACTGGCTGTGGTGCATATGGTGTATACCAAATGATATGCTACAGCCACCGCAGTCTAATCCCTAATTTTTTCCCAGTTTAGATCAGAGTTGCATAGACTCATATTGCTGTAATTTCTTGTGACTCATTTCTAATTATCCACTTCTTTTTTGCAAGTATAAGCTCTTGTAGAAAATATTACAGTCCTTGTAATAATTTTGCCTACATTTTTATTGTTATAATAAAACTGTAACAGCTAATCCAGGCTCTGCTCTTTAAAACACACAACTGCCCATATTTAGGGCCTTTCCTTGTGTGGGAGCCAGTAGAGTTGCAGTTTAGTAAAGTGTATTTCTGAGCAACAGTAAGAGTGTAATAGGACAGGATATGATCTCCCATGTTGCGCTGTGCTTCTGTATGTTCCACTAAAATACTGCATTCCATGTAAAGTACATTTTATGTAATAATTTCCAGTAGTCCCAAAAATATTGAAGCCAAATTAGCTATACCTGTGATCCTGGCCAAGAAGGTTGCTTCTGCTTGTATCAGTCAACATTGAGTTTGTTTTCAGAAATATGCACCAATGCACAATTGTTTCACTCTCTTTTTCCCCCTGCCTGGACCGTACTGCACTTTGCTACCCCAGACCAGCAGCCTCTCCTAGTAAGCCACTTCTAAAATACAATCTTTTAAAATATGTTTTGATTTAACTTTCTTATTATATTAGAGTACTTCAATTTACCCTAAAGGGTCTACTCCAGCTTTCATTATAGTCAAAGGAAAATTGCCATTACTTCGACTGTGGATAACATAATAATAATAATATGATGCACTGTAGGTTTTGAGGTTTAATAAATCTAAGTAGAGAATTGATTCTTCATTAAGTGACCTGATAGATATCATAGTTTCTATTCAGAAATTGCTGATTGAAAATTCTGATCAATTTGCTTTTTTGATCAGACTTCAGTGATATATATGAATTCTTGTTGTTTTCATTGATATCTTACTACAGAAAGTTTATTTTGCATTTCAATAGACTAAGAAAGCCTTAAAGAACATTCTTCAGAAATGCACATATCTTCCAGCACTTGAACCACTGCTTCATGAGGCCCCTCCCAGTATTATAAAGCATGTTATTGGGCAGTTTAGTAAGGTAAGAAAAGGCTCTTCTTGGTGAGTAATATGTTAATTGCTAATTGTTTCCCATTTAGGCACTCTAAAGGTGTCATTGTTTTCTCAGGATCCTCAAGCATCCCCTTCCAAAGCAGTTTGGATCCTGTTCTTTTGTTTTATACAGCTGGATACTGTTTCATTTGGAATCTGCCATAATTCATCCTAAGACTGGGAAAACAGTTTCTTATAAGCAAGGTGTTTTTTTCTTCCTTGCCTCTTGAGATTAAGTGGAATATTAACTCACGTGCAAATATTTTCGCTGAGCCAATGTATCACATAAATCCCAGTCACATCTGTTTTAGATAAACTACAAGCTGTCTGTACAGCAGTGACTTAAGTCAGATATTTTTCAGTAACATAATGGCTTCACTCCTTTTATCCTGATTAATTTTCAGTTTTAAATAAGTGTAAAAATTCCAAATCTTTTTCTCCTCCCTCTCAAAATTTTGAAAGTTAGTTGTTAAATACATTGTTAATTTGAATGCGGCATGTAAAAGTGATACAATTACTGAAAATATTTAAAATTTGTTAGTAATTGCTAACTAACTGGGAGACTTGCAGTGCTTGTCATGTTCAGCTCATGTTGGGAATCTGTTCAACTATTGACTATGTTTTATTTCTGTGCAATAAATACTGCAATACTCTGCAGTGTAACCTGTTAGCAGGGCATACCAAGCTCTGTTGGTGAGATGTTCTTTCTGGAAATGGCCAAGTAAAACACTCTTGATACTCAATTCTGATTATGACAGATCTGGAAGCACTGCTCTTGGTCGTGCAGATTCCTGATTACGTTGCCACAGTTTCATTTCTCCTGTCTTCTTGCTAAGGCTGTTCAAAGACTGGAGATTTGCACCGAATCCAGTCCCTTTTGCTTCTCTGTTCTGACTGGAACTATTAATGAGCCAAGTGCATAGCAATTGGTTATCCAGTGTATATTTGAACATTGCTTGCTATTGAAATGGATTTGTGCCCTTCATATTTTGTTTTGTTTCAATTTTCTCCTTTGCCTATACATTATTAAACTACACTTGTCTGGTATTGGCTCTTCTGAAGTGTACTCTTAATTTTAAATTCTCTGTAGTAGAAGCTAGAAGCATTTTTCTCTCCTATACCATAGCTTGGGAATTTCCTATTCTTAGAGCTGTGGTCTGTTACTTCTGTGGGCTTATTTATGGCACAGTAAAAGTCTTATTTCCAAGCTGTGCTTCAAAATGGGGCGCTATTTGTTTTTCATGCTGGACTGTGCATTTTAGCATTAGTGTTTTCAGAGTTTGTGCAGTTCTGTGGTGTCTCAGGTTGGACTGAGGGAAGAGACTGTGTCTCAGAGGTGCTCTCTCTGTTTAGGGCCCCTTCCCAGAGAGTTTTCTGCTGCCTTATCCAGCCTGGAAGTCACAGTGTGGAGGAGGAAGGCAGGGAAAGGGCCATATCCTGTCTCCTTGCTAGTTCCTCCTTGGCAGTTCTTGTTGTGGGAGATATGTGAAAACAGACGTCTGTTCAGTTCCCACAACGAAAAAATCACAGTTGTTCCTGACACTTCTGTGGAGCATAGAATAGAGAGAAGTCTTTGTGCTCTCCTGCTTTTTCTTTACCTGTCTGTTGATTTTGTACAGCCTAGAGGAAACACAGAAATGAAGGTTGTTTGCCTGTATGCATGGAAGAAATTTTGTTATTTTTCTTCATCCTTTTAGGCATTCCCTTCCTCATTTGAGGCTCTTGTTTTACACTGAAATACAGTCAAATTTATGGCTTAATGTCTGACCAGTGTGGAAGCTTACAAAATGTTTTTGCCCTCATAATCTGTAACTCTCAGAGTTGGTTTTAAACGCATCTGGTTTTGCTGTAGATGCAGCTGACATCTTGCATTATCTTTCTGTCTTTTTCTTTCTATTTTTTTTTTTTTTAATAATATTGCAGCCCTTTGGGCCTATGGACTACATGCTGTCATTCTCCCTTGCCTGGCCCAGCCCCCACCTCCCTCCCTTCATTCCTCCCTCCCTCCCTCGCTGCCGTCCTCTGGACAGAGCTGCGTATTGGCATCACTCAGGGAGCACAGAATGTTATTGTCTGATCATTTCTGCTTCTCATCCCCTTTGGCTGCAGAAACTTCACGTTTTTGCTTTGTGTGTGTGTTTGTAAAAGGCTTCCATGGCTACACAGTGTGTTAAAGGATTTTAATATCTAGGAATTTAATAGTAGCATGTAATGCTTTGAGGCTGTATTGTTCACTTGCAACAATTCTCAGTATTGTTTTCATGCACTAATCTATACTAGATCATTATAATGATATAAAATTCAGCTCTACAATTAAACTGTGGGAATTGACATAAAAGACCTGAATAACTTGGTTTAAGTGGAACAGATGCTGTTGTTATTCCATGTTAGTGTTCTGTTTTGATTATATATTTATTCTCCACAGTCATACTGTCTCTGTAGGAATAATTCAAGAAATATTATTTATGTAAGGATAAATATTAAATTCATTATTTCATATATGTTATGTATTAAAGTACATGATAAATTATGTTGTAATCATAAAGGGCTGGTTTCTGGGGTTTTTTCCCTATACAGCTGGGTGTTATAATACAGTAGTCATTACAGATTCTGTTTCTCTGATTTTCAATTTTATCTGTCCTCTGAATTAAAAATAAATAAGCAATATTTGAGCCTAGTAGCATACAGATTGATTCAAAAGAATTTTTTTCATGTACTATTCTGTGTGTAGGTGTTACCACATGACAGTAAAGCACGGCGTCTCTTTGTGACAACTGGTGGACTTAAAAAGGTTCAAGAAATAAAAGCAGAACCTGGGTCACTTCTTCAGGAATTTATCAACACTATTAACAATTGCTATCCAGAGGAAATAGTAAGGTAGGGAAAATGAAATTTAAAGAATTCCTACTTGTAACATTGTTAGATGTTTTTCACAGGAACAGCACAAAGGAAGGATTTCAAATAGTAATTTAACTCCTATGTGAATTTTGGTTTTAATAAAACCAAAGTGTAACATTTGGTTAATTGCCCCAGCGGTAACACAACCTCTGGACACATACATTATGCTTTCTCTTTTTGTATTTGTAATCAAATTTCTTTGTCTGTCAACAAAGCCCAAATAATTAGGCTCTTGCAGGAAAGTGTGACGAAAAGTCAGTCCTGCACTGCCCAGATGGACTCTGAGTCTTCAGTACAGCCACTCATTTATGAATGTCTGTGGGAAATTTATTTTGGTAACTTATTTGTGGATTATTTAGGCTCCAAAAATATAGGTATTGGTGAATCTTTGGTTGCATCCTTGACTTTCATAATAGTGTGTCTGAGCTAGAGTATTCAGAGGCTCCTTTGAAACTTCCTCTGATGTACAGAGGGTCCAGAGGCTCTCCTGCACAGTTGGTCTGCCCACAGCTGCCCTTCCTCCCTGAGCCTCATCACAAGGCTTAAGTGTTATATAAAAGGACCATACACCAGCTGTCTGCACCAAGTTGAACTTTGCCCTTAATGAATACAGAAACACTATTAAATAGCTTACAGTCAAAATGTCACCGTCCTAAATTGTAATAATGAGAGAAATGCCCTCCTAGATTCTAGATATCCATTTACCAGTCCTTCACTCCATCAACACATCAGAAGGATGTTGTACTCATGTACTCCCTCTACAGGCTCTGAAAATCTGCATCATCAATTTTAATTATAGCAGCGGAGTTCTTCAGCTAATAGTAGCTAGAAACTAAGTCTCACAAAATGAAGCCCTGTTTGTGTCTACAAAGAAAACCAGTGGCTGTCAAATGAGTAAAAGGAAAGTCATAAAGAAATTTTATTCTGCAGCTAGTACTTCAGAGGGAAAGAGGAATTTGTTTATGCTTTTCTGGATATTAATAATGTTTCTTTGTTATAGCTGTTTTTTCCCCCTGTAAATGAAAAAAGGTTACTCATCCAGCCTGGGATGTAATAAAGGAAAAGGCCCCTCTGAGCATCTCTTGCTTGCCTGTCTCTGCTTCTGCCTGATGTTGGTTGTGCTGCCTGAGGCACAGCAGCTGTGATAGAATCCAGCTCTGGGTTTGTCCTGGAGACCTGTTATTTTAGGCTGTTTGCAGGCTGAATGCAGGAATGCATTGGAAAGTTAGCTTTACAAATTACAGAACTAATATGAGCTTTAAAATGAGTTTAATTATGCAGAAATTATTCAGAAAAATGAAAATTAACAAGGTAAATAGAGTTTCCTTCAAGGGAAAGCATTGAGGATTTTTTTGAGTATATTTTAGGCCTACATTACATGGAAGTGTGTTCCTCTTTATAGCTGAAGCTTTCAGGGCTCAGAGGTGGCAATTCATATGCCTGCAAAACTAGAAATAGACTGAGATGTATGTTTTTAGAATAATACAGTATTAAATTTCAGATACTCTTAACTTGGAAAACAAGAACTAAATGCAGCTTTGATGCTTGCGTACTGGATGCATGTAGTTGGTCCATTGTGGAAAACCAGTTGAATGACAGCAGGACAGTAATGGGACTATAGAGTCCTACCCTAATGAAAACCTCCTGGACAGTGTCCATCCTTGAGGGCATTAGACAGAGAAGGTCACTGTGACAAATTTTTTCTTCCAGAAGCAGTGTCCCTCTCATGGATGTAGACTTCATGTGAGTTTCAGGGTGTGTGCTTGTGTCTGACAAGCAGCAGCAAACTATTGTCATTTGCAGCTGACAGTTCTGTGTAAACTCATGCTATTTTTTGTTAAAGGTCATGATTTTAAAAGAAGCCAGCACCTACATTTCTTAGTAAAGACAATGCTTATGGCAGCTGAACCGATCTAAAATGTAGCCACTTACCTACATGCCCTGAAAGAAGCTAAATATATTTTAAAAACTCTGACTTCCAAGTATAAATGAGAATGTAAGTTGAAAAGGAGGTTGTTAAAACATTGTAGGGGGGTAACTGTGGAACTCCTTGACCAGTGTTTAATGCTGGGATTTTTTCCTGATCAGTAGAAATATGCATAGTATTTCATTACTTTGCACAGAACATGCCTTGTAGTCTAACACAAAACAAAATGTTTCTCTTTCAGGTATTATTCCCCTGGATATTCTGAGATACTTCTGGAAAGGGTGGAAAATTACCAACCAGTTTTATAAACTTCAGTGTTTTATTAGAGCTGCATTTCACATTTATGCCTTTATGACTGTAATACAAATACAGCTGTTGAAAGCCTTGCTTGATTCTCAAATCTCCTTCTACTGTTTGAACTACTGAAAAAGCTCAGCAATTCTAGCAAGCTGTATTTTGTTCTTTATAAACTTGTTTGTTGCTAAGTTTTTGTTCCTTTTTGTTTTACTTTAACATTACTACCAGATATTGCCACATACATGAATGGAATTTCATGCAGGGGTGATGATTTATCACAGGAGCTTTTTTAGAATCGGTCATTTCCTTTTCCTTCCACAAGAAAAGTTTGTTATCTCATTGAAATTTTAGCCCTCTCAGTACTATTACCATTTTCTCCTTTTGCTTTTGTATATTGTTTAAAGCTTCCCATGCTTGATGAGGGGAAAAAAGCTGGCCCCTGTGCTTTTTCTAATTATGGAATTCTTTCTGCACTGAGATATCTCCTACTGCTACCTTTGAGGAAATAAAGTGTTGTGACTTTACACCTCCAAACATGTTAGTAGCAGCTAAACAAAGAAATAATCAGAGATGAAGATGATACAAGGGCTGAATTCTGCATGATATGGCAGTGTGGTGATCCTGGCCTGGGAGATAATACATCTTCTGCAGAAGTCCTCCTAATGAAGGCAGGATTTGCTGTGGAGGAAAGGGGCAATACACTGTTTGGTCTGTGCCTGGTTGTTCCTCTTGAGAAGGACAGAGGGAACGCAGAACTTGCACGGCCACGAAGGGAAGGAGCCTGTGAGGGTTGGTGTGCAGGGGTCAGCAGCACATTGCTGTGGCTCAGAGGAGAGGAGGCTTGCTTGGCTGCAGGAACACTGTTAGCAAGTTCGGAGCACATTCAGAGGAAATCTGAGGGCACTTAGGTCGCACTGATTGGACTGATGGGACTAAGGTGGCTTAGGAATTATCCTTCAAGAGCTGAAATAGCTGAAGAGTTGAGTTAAAACACATTTGGAACTTAAGTCTTGAAGCTGCAAGATCATGTTGACGTAGAGGTATGAGCTCTTTCCCATCTGAAGAACACCCTGAAACTATTTTTACCTTCTTTTGGAGAGTGAAAAGACTTTTACATTCTCCTTACTCCTCTGGTGTATCACACAGCAAAACAACCCTCTAGTCTTCCCTAATATGTAACTGTCATTTACCATTTTTTGTTCTAACCAATTTTTTTTTTCATTTGCAGCAGTTTGGGGGAGTGTTTGTTGTTTTGTTTTGTTGGGGTTTTTTTTGTTGGTTCTGTTTTTGGTTGGTTGTTTGTTTTTTTGTTTTATTTTGTTTTGGCTTTTTTTTTTTGTTCGGTTTGGTTTTTTAAAAAATTTTCCTGAAGACTATTAAACAGTGTTTCTGGAATGGGATATGGAAATACTGGCAGCCACAAGGAAAGACAATATTTGAAAACCTCTGGAGAGAAACGTACCTGCTTTCTTAAAGATATAACTGAATGGGTTTATAAAAGCAGGATAGTCTCATCTATTCCTTGTAAAGCAGGAGCAAAGACTGATTGCAGTTGGAAATTATTTAGAGTGGCTTTTCTTTGCCAAATTCCAAATGACTAATTTTTTATTCTTGTCAGCATATTTTTCAACAGTTCACAAAAACATTGGTGGGCTATCCTGTGTTAAAATTTATTTCTACAGAGAGCTGTGCTCTTGCTGTGAGGTACTTGGTGCTCTCAGACTCTGCTTTTCAGGAGGAGCAGGGGATGCACAGTACCTCACTGTAAGGAGACTGAGACAGAAACTGTTGGTGTCATGAATATTGGTATAGAATCCACAGCAGATGGGTTCTTTCCTTAGCCCACAGCTAAGTGAAAAACCTTGGAACTGACTAGCTTCTACCAAATGGCTTTTGGATTTTAGTGTTTATATTCTGACATTAATGCTAGGATATTCTGGCACTATTAATGCTAGCGGGAAAACTTTGAGACTCTTAACAAGATTGTTGTTAAGAGTAATACTCAATAATTTTCTCACGTGCGTTATGGATATTTAAAAATCATATCTTGTGCAACCAACAAAATGTGATGGAAGGGCTTCAAGATAGTCTTGAAAGATCTGAAGCCTCTGTTTTGCCTAAGAGAGCAGAAGTGGTGCAGAGGGCTGTGTGCAGATGGGAGGCAGCAGAGGCGTGGAGCCGTGTGTCCCCAGAGCTGCCTCGTGTGCTCGGGAGCACCCCCACCCCACACAATGCTAATGTATATGTTTTGTGCAGAGAGAGCAAAGAGGCTTCAGTCCCCTGACAAATGTGCTCCTGCTGTGTCACACTGTGCTACACTGTAAGGATTCCACAGGGTTAAATTTCAATGCCTAAACAATTTGTTCACAGTCTTTTCACAGTCTTTTTCTGATTCCTGACAAAGGAAATGATTGCACAAGGCAAACCTTCAAAGCGATCTGATTGTGTAGAGCACAATCTAAATCAGACCTAGCATAAATACATCTTTACATCCCTGGGCAGCTCTGGCCTAGGCCAGTGGCTGTTTGGCCTCTTGTTGCAGGATTCCTGGATGATGCCACATCCCATTAGGCTGTGGCAGTGCAAAGTCCTCTCCCACGTAGTTTGAGATCCGGGCAGTCGTTCTTTGCTGGCAGGCTGCTTCTCTGCCTTGCACAAACACCTTGTGGCTGGAGGCTTCCCTGGAGGTACATGTCTACACAAGAGAGATCTAGCCCTTTACAGCAAAATTATTGCTAATTTGTATTTTACTAATGGAACTATGGCAAGAGTTGCTTTTTTCCTGTAGTGTTTCAAAAGGTGTTTCTTCAGTGTTTCTATTCCATCCTCTCATTTGGTTTAAGTCATCATCTAAAACTATATTAATGTTTGTAATAGCTGCTCTGGCAGGCTTCAAGTGTGTATCATTTGTCTCAATTTCATATAATAAAATGTAGATTTGCATTTTAATTCGTTCAAATGCTGTTTTCATGCAAGTGTGTGACTGTGGTGCTAGAGAAGATGAACAACGGGCTCATTTTACAGCTTGGCCCCTACACTGTCCTTTGATATTTGTCTCAGCTTACCACTCAGTGGTGCCTACTTTGGAGCTTAGGACATACGGGCATTTCAAGTATGAGTCCCTCTCACTCATGGTGAGAGGTGGCTTATTAAGACACACAAAGATAATTAAGCCAGTGCTTTGGCAGAAATAAATGTAAGCCCTTAAATCATTTTGCCTGTTCCTTTGACTGTGGCATTGGGACTTTTCAATTCAAGTCTCTAAAGATCTTCTCTGGGGGCCTGAGCCGTGATTTCTGTCTGATTACTACAGTTATTATTACATCCACAGATGTAAACCAGGGCCTTGACAGAACTTGTGGATGTGTGGAACTTTTGCCATATTTCATTCAGCAGATGGATTAACTGGCCTACAAAAGCTCCTTTCTTTATCTGAATGACTGGAAACCTAGAGGATCTGAAAAGGGGAAATTCAAGGACTTCAACTCTTGTGCATATAATATGTTCTGCATGTCCAGAGGGATTTACCAAGGGATTGCTTTGTCTCCTCTGAAGTGATCAAGCTGCTGGCGATCTGTATCTTAACAAACAAATGAACAAAATGTTGAAGGAGTTGAATGGAACTGGTGGAGGAAATTAACCTCATATTCTGACGTAAAGCATAAAGTTACTGTAATTAGGAAGTGGATGGAGTGTGAGTAGATCTTCAAGTGTTCTTGATTTGGTCTAGGGGGGTGTGAATTAGCCTGGGGAGTTTTAAGCATGGAAAATACCATGGGATGCTTTCAACTTTGTTATAAATTGGAGTCCTCTGAGTTCTGGGTATGAAGGGGTGGCAGACAATTGTCTCACCATGTCAGGAATCTTTGAAAGCATGCTTGCCTCAGTTTCTTCCCTAATGGCCGCTTGGTTTCCAGTGTCTTGGTTGTTGGAATTTTAAATCTCCCTTTGTGACCGGCGGGGGAAGGAAATATGGAGTAGGACTGGATTGCAAAGCCAGTGGTTCCACTTCTCACACTGACATTGGATTGCTTTTATGGTCTTGGATAATTATTACAAATCCCTATGATTCATCATCTTCATCTGTGAAGTATCTGTTCTACTCCTTTGTTAACTTACAGAAGTGCTGGGAAAATTAAATTCATATGAGAGATTGATGCAGCAGAACTTAAGTTCTTTATAACTAATACCATATTCAGAAAGAAATATTGTTCAAGAACCTACCAAAATTTACCTAGATTTGTAGAATTGGAGTTGAACTAAGAGTCAGTGGATCTTGTGAGTTTCCTCATCTGATAAAATTTAAAGGGCTCCCAGAGAAAGAGGAAATTATTAGATCTTGTGACTATACTAAAACTATTGATGTTATTTTTTAATAATACTTAACTGATAATATTGATGCTACCATGCTTTATTCTGCAGCCAGCTCTGTAATTTAGCCAGTGAAAATACTAATTACCTTATTACCGCTGTACTGTATTTCTAGATACAGCACAAAAGATTGAGTTAGAAAATGTGTGTAAGCAACACTAAGGCATATTTTGATGATGAGAATGCCTTTTAAACCAGGAAATGGTTTTGTGCTGCCTTTCACGAGAAGTTACTCCTGCTTGGGTTGAGCACGTTCATGGCTGTGTCCCTCCCGCCCGGAGGTCGCACCACGAGCTCTGAGTGCGGAGGGACTGGGAGCTGCTGGCCGTAGCAGAAACTGCTTGTGTTCACTCTCATGCCTCAGCAAGCCATGGAGAGGAACAGTGCAAGGCTGCTAATGTCTTCCGTTTAGCATATTTCCAGAGAGATTTTGAAGGCTTGCTTTTTCTTCATAAATATATGCTTGTTTTGACTTCCAAGTTGAGTTAAATTATAGGTACCCAGGTTAACACTAGCTGTTCTGTATTTTATTCCTTTTGTAACAAACTTCAAGAGGTGAGAAAAGTGTTTTAATGTATTTATTTAAAACAAAGCTTTTGATTACTTGTTTGTGTCAAACTTAGCAGCAGAACTGTTCATAATCTTATGATGAGATTTGTGCCCTTGGCTCTCAAGGAAAGTTTTGTCTTCATTGATGCAGACTAGTGATGTGTTTTATCCCTGTTGTCCTATTTATAATTAGGTCTGATGCCCTCTGAAAACGTTTACCTTTCAATATTAGGTCAGTGTTGAAGCCATTATCAACCTAAAAGGTTGGATTGCTATCAGGATCCAGCCTTTGTTGCCCCACAGTGCTATAAATTATATTACAATCTATTGTTAAAAATTAATAATATGCAACATAGAGGTCTGATGGAATCATGTTAATGAGAACACTGAAGCTTCATTGACTTGCAATATCATTAGAGCTCTGAGACAGGTTTATAGCCTTGTGCAAACTATATTTGTGTTGGTTTAGACACAGTATTTATTTGGTCACACCCCAGCCAAATGTTTCCTTACTAAATTAAAATAAATGCTGGTTAGTTCAATGAACTACAAAGATGTATAGTGTAATTTCAGGTTCTCAAGTCACAGAAAATAAGCCCTAACAATGGAAATCAGCAGAGAATCAAAAATGATGGATATACTAGAGTGAATATGAACAAAGAGAGAAGGGAGTTCACTGGGTTGGGTGCAGTTAATACTTTGTGACTCAAGTAATGTGTAAAATTTGGAAATATCAGCTCCCATTTGTAGTCTGCCCTGGTCTTTATGTAACTCCTCCCTGTATAGACATATGTACACACTTGCAAGCATAGTCAACCAAAATGTAATCAAAATTACATCTGCTTTCACAAGACTTGCCTCTCTAAAGCATCTTTAGGGGCTGGTGGGTGGCTCCTGTGCTCACTAATGCCAGCTTTTTGGTACTAATTTCCATCCAGACCAGCAGCACACATCTGATTTCCATTGCAGTGAGAATCAGGCACTAGATCTTCATCCCCTGTGCTCTGAACAGCTCTGCTTTTTACTGGAAGCAAAGCAGAAGCAAGAAAATTACTTCCCTGCTTTCTTCTCCAACAGCGCTTCAAATGAGGGAATGGTAGGAAAATCTTTCTAGAATTGGGGAATGGCTCATGCTCTGTGTTGGAAACACAACCTGCAGCCATGCAGAGCATGAGATGGAAAGGGAGGTTTGAGGAATCAGTACCATGCAGGTGTCTCAGCTCTTACCTGCTTTGGGAAATGGATGCTAAGGAGGCTTCAAGTTCCCCATCTCCTTTCATGGGTAACACCTCCTTGCTGTAGCTGTCCCCAGGTTTGGTCATGGGGCTCTGCCTCCTGCTCTGGGGACAGGTGATTTCTTCAGTGACACTGTGGCAATGCTGCTCATGCCAGCCAAGCATTGGGTCGTGATTCATACAGACATTTTAATTTTATGGAAATGGAAATGAGGATAATTTAAGCGGTTCATAAGCAGTTTAACAATATGAAACTTTCTTGCTTTCAGTCACTCCAGAGCAAATCCTGTACCAGCTTATCTCTGAAGGCTACAAGGTCCTGGAGCACACAAGAGACAGGGAAATTTGGCAGGAGGAGGCTGAAGAGGGCTCAAGGAGAGTGTGCCTTTTGCCTGTGCTGCTTGTATGCTGTCACAGCTAGTGGGTGGAACTGAAATTGCTCTGTCCTTAATTGCATGGGTCAAGTCCCCACCCTACCTTGGACAGAGGTACCACACCCAGAGCATGTGCCTACAGGGTTGGGAGATTACGGATTCCTCTCCCTGCCTCCATCCCATGTCCACTTGGCATCAGTGTCCCCACTTTACCTAGCTGGCTCTGGCACAGTGAGGACTTCCAGCTCCTCAGGATGTCCCAGGGGTGATGTTCATAATGCTTTGAAGCTGAAAACTGCTATGAGTGCCATGTGCTGGTACTGTGCATCAATGGTACTGTGCCATCAGTGCCATCAATGTGTAGCTGACCACAACTCATTTTCCAGTGATAATTCCCTTGGTTAAACTGAAGAAAAGGAACTGTTTTGATGACAATATTTAAGAAGGTGCCATTTCAGAAGCTATAGCTATGCCTGTGATGTATCACCCTGACCGACAGCAAGAGCAGAAACTTGGCTTTCCCTCTGAAGTGTGGAGCTCCAGTTAGGACCACCTCCCCTTATTTTTGTATTTTTTTAATATCAGACATGACCTACGAGTAATTAAATCTGTTAAATTTTTGGCCATGGACTCGAATTATCACAAGGTCATGAATCACTAGTTTAGGCCTAGCCTTCCCCCTCCTAAGTGTTTTTTTTAAATCCAGATTTGTGTTTATTCTAATGCAGTCGTGCAATGTGAATGTTTGGTAAAATTGCCGTTTAATTTACAATAGAAGACTGCTTTAGCAGCTGTTTTATAGCAGTTTAACTACTCTGACCTAAATGACTGTTCTTAAGAGATTGAAAAGTAATTGGAAATGTAAAAAAGTCCAGGATCATCTTTTTTTTTTTTTTAAATGTCTTTCAAATGGCTTATAAACAACTTGGATTCCTCTGCAGCATTCAGATTAGAGAGGAAAGAATGTCAGTTTACTGGGAATTGTTCTATGACCACCTGAGAAAAATGAGTTTTTCATCCCCTTGAACATCATCTGGAGCTATAATAAAACATGCTCTCAGCTGGATTCCTTCTGTGTGAAAATAGACAGAGCTACATCATTGCACACCTAAAGGAAGCACACAGAACTATAAAAGCAATCTAAAATCTGGATTTTTTTCTTCTTCTCCGAGGCCACAAGTAATTTTCTGTAATCTCAATGAATATTATTTGAATCTTGAAAGAAGGATATACCTCTTCCTTCCCCTCAATGTGAGCAGTCCAAATGAACAGAGCTAGACATATTTTATTCAGAGTTAAGTCACCTGTCAGGATCATAGTGTGAAAACCCTTAAGCAATAGCTATTGCAGGAACTGCAAAAATCCACAAAACTAAAAGGTAAGTCGTGAAAATCCACAAGTAAGTTAATAAAACTTCAGCTGAATGTTCATTGCAATCTGTAGCAGATGAATGAAATGTGGTGCTAGTGGTGTTGGAATCCTGTGGTGATAAACACATGAAGAATAGATAAAAGATGGTTGTTAGTTAGCTAATGGTGCAGACAGGCCATCCTACTTGTCTGGGGAGCTGGTCCTGAAAACCCTCAAAAGCTTTTGCCAGGCAAAAGCTTTTGTTGATCTGAGGGTGACTGCACTGAGGGAACGTTCTGGGCTGGGGCATATGGCAGTCAGATGACAGTGGTGCAGCTCCCATGATGTGCTCTGGGCTGGTGGGATGGTTGGATGACAAAACTCTGCAACTTCACACAAGTGCGGTGTAATCTGAAGCTGTTCTGCAGGGAAACCGTAGGCAGCAAGTACAATTTCTAAGCCTGATATAAATTCCATCCTCTTTAACTGCCACCAGTACTACTGCTGCAGATGAGCAAACCAAGCACAAAACAAAGCAATGGAGGGAATTTATCTGGCTTCGTACTGCAATTGAAAAACTCTCCATTAGAAGAGCTTTTGCCATAGCCCCAAAAGCACAGAACTCAGGTCTTTGCTGTTGTCTGTTGCCATGCTGCTGTGCCCTAAGTGGGCAGCTGGTCTGTTTGCTTCCTCCCCTTTCTCCTACTGAGCAAAATAGTGGCTCAGTCACTGTCTTCTAGATTTCCTTCACCTCTTCTCTGTCTCTATTTTCTTTTCCCTTTAATTTCTTTCACTGAAATTCAGTGATGCACATATCTCCTACATGATTTTTTTTTTCTGTGGGGCAAATGCAGGAATCTCAACTTTAGCTCACTCCAATATTTTCCTAGTCCTCACGTACTCTGTCTTGATTCCAAGTCATGATGCACTTAAATAATTTGTCCCCTGTTTTTGTTTATTTGGCTAATTACTTTTCACATCTCCTTCAGCCCTTCTGAATTACCGCTCCACACATTGCTTGTCATAGTTCACACTCCTTTTGTTTGACTTTGCTTTATCCAAAGCTAGTTACTGAGTGTTGGCAGAATTGTTACAGCATCTCACAAACAGCTGTTTTTTGCTGTGACAATAGGCTGATGTATGCTCCAGAGCAAACACACAGCCTGCATATTAAATGCTTACAGTGTCATGACAAGCACAACCAAGTTTTTAAATACTTAAAAAAAAAAAAAAAAGGAGATTCAAAATAGGAAATAATCAAAAAGAAACAATACCAAACTGAGGGGCAAGCATGCCTGAGATGAGACACTCAGTATCAGCTGTCAGGTAAATATCAAATAAGATCTCTTGCAGTAAAAGACTTTGAGAGAAAAACACCATGGGCCCCATGATGTCCTGTGCATAGGCAATGCAGCGTGTGGATGCCTGCACGGTTTCTGCTGGATTATAGCTGAGTAAAGGGATCACAGAGCAAATGCAGCTCTAATTCCCCAGCAAGAGAGGATGTTCCTGTTTTACAGAATTGATTTATTTTTTTCAAATAAACTTTTATCAGACAACTACGTCACGGTCACACTGAGAGGATATTTTAATGACTGCTTTGGTTTAAAGCTGTGGGGAGTGCACGGCTGCTTTCATCCTTCTCTCTCCTCTTTCCTCCACCTTTCCATTATTTTTCCCCATTAATGTTCGATGCACGCTCTAAGGTATATCTGTCGGTGGGTATTACTTTCACCAGCCTTTCCTTGCAGTAGTCTGTCTATAAATGGCAGACAGCATCATTCCTAATTACATGTTGCCCCCAGATGCTCCAAGGGTGATGCTGATGGATTGCTGTGTGGGTGGTGTTGAAGGGGCTGGGGGAGGGGAGCTGGGATGCAGCTCCTCTAAGTGGTAGCAGAAATCTCTTTTCGGGCTGGGCTCATCAGTCCTCCCTCGGTAAAGTCAGCTCAAGAATCCCCGAGATCATGGAACTGGGCATTGGAAAAGGGGAAGCAATACAGGGAAGGCTTCAGAGTCCAGCCCAAACAACCAGGGAAGAGGAAGGAACTGGGAGAGACAGAGAATTCACCCTTTACCTATCCGTGCAGGAGGCACACAGGACGGAGGGCTGGCACAGTGCACATGCTGCTACATCTCGCTTCCCTGATGCCGTTTTCCCATGCCTGAGGTTCGCGCCGGGCGCGGAGCTCAGCGCGCAGGCGGAGCGCGGCTGCCCCGCGGCTCGGCTCCTTTCCTTGGAGGCGTTCCGGACACCGGGCACCTGCTGCGTGGGCTCAGAGATCACTGCCGTGGTAGAAGGCAGGCTGGGCTTTGGAACCGAATCAGGCCGAGTTTGGCAGCCAAGAGTGTGGCTGCGGAGCTGGCTGAGCGGCTGACCCGCAGCAGCCCCGCGGCGGGCTTGGAGCGGTCGGGCTTGGAGCGGCGGGCACGGCCCCGGCGGGCACGGCCCCGGCGGGCACGGCCCCGGCGGGCACGGCCCCGGCCGCCTCTGCCCACGAAAAGCACCGCCCTCCCCGGCGCAGGGACGGGCATTCCTGCACCGGCAGGCTGAGGAGGAAAAATGGGGTGGTGAGCCATGCTGGACACTAAAAGTATGCTCAACAAACCCCCGAGAAATCCAGGGAACGGTGAGGAGGTGAAAGCTGGGATCTCCGGTCAAGCGCTTGTCGGTTTTGAGCAGACCTCTACTCTGCAAGGTCTGATAATGGGGAAGGAGGAAGTGAGAGAATGCACGTGTGCAAAGCACAGCTGCAAGATCTGTTTCCTTCTCTAGCTGTTCTGTGGCGCTTGAAGGGTTTATATTTAGTGTGCCTGGCAGGTCAGCCTGCCAGCTGGGCAGCTACAGGAAGGCATGGATGGAATAGGCAGTACTGGCTTTGGGGACTGCAGCAATTGGACTGCATGGGTTTTACATCTCAGCCTTAGTGCCAGGCTGGGAATTTGCTCCATCAGTGTGCACTGAAAGCGGGAAGCGTCTAGGAATGGTGTGCAGAAGCATATTTAAGAATGTAAGACATCGCATCAGATCAGTGGTCCATCCAGCCCTGAGTCTGACAGTGCTGCCTACAGGGAGCGGGTGAGCCCATCCTCTCTGCCCTCCCCCAGCACCCCCAGTGGCTGGGTTTGGGTGTTAGAGGCTCAGCACTGCCTAAACCTTCTGGTGTCTGCTTATCGAGCCATTGCCAACTCACCCAATCTTGTGAGGTCCTTCTAGAGTTACTTGCCTGAAAGAACTGTGTGGCATACAAACTTAGAACTTCACTGTGTATTCCCTGTTCAGATACTCGCTGAAAATGTCAAGTAAAGCCAGTCCCACCATCAATCCCACAGTGTGGAGACCTTGTTGATGCCTGTTTTCTACCCTGAAAAGTGGCTTTTGAGCCTCATATTTGCTTTGTGTCCCGCCTTCAATTTTCCATCTGTAAAGAGTTTTCTCATCATGTGGTGAGTTAGTTCTCTGATATGATTACGTTGTTATAGAACCTAATGAAAAGTTTTTTCACAATTGGACAGTTCTGTGTCTGCTGCACCCACTCCCTGTCTTTTCTGGTGCACTCTGAGGGCTATGGTGGGTTGGTGAGTCAGGGTTTCCTCTCTGCAGAAGCCACACTGCTGTGTTTCCCCAGAGAGCATGTTTATCCTTGTCTACAGTGACTTTATTTTTTCAGACTCTACTGCCGTTAGGAAGGATGGATGGCAAACTTCTGGTCTGCAGTTCCCAGGGTCCCTTCTGAAGTCCTTTTATTGGCTGTGAGTTGCAATGGCAGGTTGCCAGCCTGCTGACAGCCTGGGCTGCCCTCCCCATCCCCTGCAGCCTGAGACTGAGGGGTGTGGATGGGTGGAACTCAGGGGCAAAGTGGGGCTCTACTCAGGAGTGGAAACACCATCCAGAGAAATGTCAGTAACTAATTTATTTTAACTTCAAAACACATTTGCTGAACTTCTGAAGGGAGTACTCAGGTGCCAGTTATTTCTCTCCCTCTTCCCTTCAGAGGGACAAGGCATTTTACATGGCTTCTCATAGAATGGTCAATGAAATACAGAGATGTGTAGAGATTAGGTGGAACACAACTTCTGTCATGGGTCTCATACCCACTATTGATACATAATTGGTACTTGGTGGGATGTTCCCTACTGCACGATGGAAATGTCTGTATTGGCAGTGTATGGGAATGAAGGGGGAAGGGAGAGACTACACTCTCAAATCATCTAGATCAGGATTTAGCAGAAGGCATGAGCACAAAACTGAATAACATAGCTAAATACAAACCCTTTGAGCTACAGAAGCACCACAATGAAAAGTTTTTAATTCTTGAGTATTAAAGCAGGTGTCTTATATGACACCTGATGAGGGACAAATGCTGCTATGGAGCCTCTGAGAGGATCCAGCTTGTAAAAGAGACTGTAAGGTGGAAATGCACTGTTGTAGGTAATGCTCTTTCCTGATCATCACCAAAACAGGAAGAAATGAAAATACAACAGCAAAAAAGAAATAGCAAACAGTAAGTAAAACCACAAGAGGCAGAAGTGAAATGTCAATTTTTTTTGTCTTTGATGCGACTGCCAAGGAGCTTTGTTCTGGAAAGAGAAAGTGCCACAGCAGGATGGGAATGCTTGTATTGGATGGGTTGTCATATCTGTCATCATTATAAACATGGACAGATGATGATGATCTCTCCATTCTGTTTCTAGTTTTTAGTCTCCAGAGATGCTCATCCAGCTGTTTTCTCCAGAAAATTTATTCAGCTAATTTGTCCACTTTCCTTTCTTGTTTTCTTGTAGTGCTTCTTTCCTCCATCAAGCTGGTAACATCTCTGTGCTCACTGCTGCTTTAAGCCCTTCCTGTTCCTGGAAATGCTGACTATTTTCCAGTGCCTGGAGGTGTGTTACTCTTCCTCCTTCACTGATTTTTCTGCACAATGTGGCATCCCACGCTGCTTAAGGAGAGGGCAAGGTGGGAGAAGGGAAACAGGAGTGACTGGGGCTCTTTAAGCAGGTCACTTCTCATAGGTACAGGTTCCTTCCTCTCCTCTTACACACACATCCCTGGGTACTGACCCCACGTTTATTTTCTAGCCTGCAGCAGCAGTGTGTCTAAACCCAGGCAGCCGACAGCACAGCTTGAGAGCTCAACTACTGCTGTAAGATTTTGAAGACAAGCAGATTTCACAAGGCTGCAGCTTAAAGTATTTCTAGAAGCGAGTTCCTCTCCAGAGTTTTCAGAGAAGATGTGTATGATCACTGATACTTTCCAGTCTTGGTTTTTGGTGAGTGAGGTGAAGAAAGGTATGTTTCTTCCTTTTTTCCCCCAAATGTTAACTAGGATATACCAATCCTTCCTAGTTATATAGCTCTCCTCACCCTGAGCTTGTCACAGCCTGTGTCTGAGGAGGACCGCTTTGAATGAGATTTATGTACATTTGGTATAATTTGAAACAGACTGAAACTTAATGTCAGGGCATTTAATGACATGCAGAGCCTTAAAATTATGATGCAAGTCATCTGGGGACCTGCACTGGCAGTGTACAGCCCTTCTCACTGGAGTTGTTCCTACCTGCTTACCACAGCCTGCAAAACAAGCAGCCACCCATGCAATCAGTGCAGAGAAAATGCCACGGTGATGGATGATGTCCAGGTGTGACCTTTCACCTGTTACGGTAGCCAAAAATCTTTGTGGGAAGGGTGCATGATGGAAAATTGCAGGATAATAAAATAAAAAAAGATCGGTCAGATGAAGGATTGTGTTGTTAAAAAAAGTATTAACTATTTTTGAAATACCCAGCCATCTGACAGTCCAGGCCACACCTGAAAGGGTGACTGGTAAAGCCCCGGCTGGCTGAAGCTCTTCAGTCCAAAGGGCAGCTACTGCTGGCAGGGGCAGAGCATATCTTCAGTGAGCTGCTACGATGGATGCGGGAAACTGAGCACACAATCTATTATCAAATGCATGGTGGAAACTTGACATTTCAGCAATGTCATGTGCTTGTTTTTCCAGTAGAATGAGACTAATATGCTCCTTTTCTGTGCTTGATGCAGCGTCATTCACATCTGAGCAAAATAAATGGGGAAGAAGACAATTTTGGTATCTATTCTAGGCATGGCTAATTTTAGTGCCACTAATAGGGGGTTCCCCTCCCCTTTTTTTTTCCTTTTTTTAAAAAGAAAATATAACAAAGCACATGAATCTTAGAATAAAAATAATTTTGAAGGGCAACATCTCTGCTGGTTCTTTGACACTGGCACCTTGGTAGCTGCAGTACATCCCTTATGTTGTCTGGAATGAAAACCAGCCATCAAACTCTGACACAGAGGAGTTGTGAAGTCTTGCTTGCTTCTCTGAACCCCCAAAGCAAACCAGTGTTTGTGTAGCTGAAATAAATAATCACCATGAATTAAACCCTCTTAATTCAGTGCCATCAATACAGAAGATTACATCTCTAGCCTGTGTGCAAGAGGTTTTGAATCCCAATTTTTGAATCAGTCACCTGTCTCTCTTTTGCAGCTCCTCCTTCTACCATTGTGGTAGTTCACAAAAAACCAGGTCTGTGTATCGAAGGAAAACAGTGGAGAAAGGCTTGTGCTTGGCCTAGCTTCTTTGAAATGCATGCAGACATATTTATTTCCCCTATGATATAGCTCCTATTATGTGCTTTGCATCTTTAAATGTGTGAAGCATCATGCCTGCCTGGCAGGACCCTGAGATTCAAATGGAAGAGAGACAGGCTTTGTTTTCTCTCTCACAGAGATTTTGCTTTTGGTCTTTCTTTACCATTATGTTGGCTTGTTGAGAGAGTTAGTAAAATCCTATCATGTTTTCCCAGTTCTCTACATTTTCTGTGCACTTTTTTTTTCCCTGCACAGGGAAATGCTGGGAAAGAGAATGTGCAAAACCTCAGTGCAAGAAGCAGTGTCTGCTCCGCTGCAGAGCCTTCTCACAGCACAGGCAGGCTGCACGCTCCCACTGGAAACTGCAAAACAAAGAAGAGGAACTCACAGCACACATTCTGGAGTGCCTAAGGACTATTTCTGTTCCTGCCAACCTGCTCCCAGCCTGGACAATAATGAAGGCATGCTGGTGTGGGAGGCCCCATACATGCCACCACGTTTTGCAGATCAAGCGTTTGCCATCGCAGTTTTAGATACTTTAATTTTTCTGCCTGGTTCATCCATATTCTAGAGTACAAGAAAGTAGGAATACTGTGGAAGTAAATCTTCACCTGTGGTAGATTTCTAGTTAAACTTGTTAAGCACTGGTCTGATTTTGTAAGTTGTTCCACGTGAGCAAGCAGAGGGGCTGCAGCCAGCAGGGAGCAAGGCTTGACTGCATCCGGTGGGGGTGGCTTTCCTGCAGGGTGACAAGTTTGAGCCAAGAGTTTTTCAAAATAAGTTTCCTTCTTCCCATTCCCATATGGGCTTCAGAAGCTGCATGGTGGCTGTTTTCTGAGAGGAGGTGAATCTAAAGCAAGCCAAAGTGAGTGAAGCCACATTAGCATTAGGGTTTGTTTGTATGGTCAGAGGCTTAACCATGCTGTCAGTCCTGATGAGTACATGGAGAAGTGGTGGCAATTTGTGGGGAAGCCTCCAGGCTTTTGCATGAGGTGTGGACTGACTGTGGTTGGAGCTGCGTTTTTTCTTCCCCCTGTATAAGTGACCTCCTTGGAAAATAAACCCCAGGACTTGTGTCAGAGGAGTGCTCTGCATGCCTTGAATGGTTCCACACACGGCTGCGGTGTGTGTAGCTGTGTGTGTACATGGAATAGCCGTGCTCACACCAACATCCTCCCTCAAGAATCCTGCTGCGGGAGGACAGTTATAAATAACTTTGGCCACTATAATTGTTCTGCCAGTACAGGCTGCCAGAGAAACACATTGACTCAGCACATGCCTGAGCAAGGTCCTCTCCCAGGCAGCACCTCCCACCGTACAAACGTCCCTGCAAACCCTGTAGGTGCCTGGTGGGACAGCGAGCCCCATCTGGCTGCTGCTGCGAGCTGCCATCAGCCAGTGCTGAATCAGATTAATGTTTGGAAAACATACTGAGGACAAAAAAAAGCACTGCTTAGGCACTAGTTGATATTATTTCAGTGGCCCCAGTGACAATTCTGTTATTGCAGGAGCTGCAGGTGCCTTTCCACGCAGTGGTAACTCTGGGTGTTCTCAGTGGAAAAATGAGCGTTCTTCTGCCGCTCTCACGGAGCTGCGCTGGTCTTTACCAAGCCAAGTAAGATGGCCTGGCATGTGTTCAGTGACAAGAGGAACAAAATTGTCCCTCATGCAAGCGTCCTTAACATCTACTGCTGCTATGGCTTTTATGCCTCTTCTGGCTGCCTCAGTCTTGCCAAAGACAGCTCCCTGGCCCTGTACCAGGCAGGAGGCTACAATCAAATTTTCTTGCTGTTGTTCCTGAAACTATATGAATTCTTTTTGATAATTACATGGGAGGCTCTTGTTCTTATTTTTAAAATTGCTTTCAAGATAGTAATTAGGAAGCTGTCATTGTTCATTCCTTCAAAGCAGGTTCTACATGGAGTAAAGAACCTAGAGATGTGATTTACTTTATATCACTTGGGGTACCACAATGGTTATAAAAGAATCCAAATGTAATTTTCCTGGGAAAATAATTCCTCTGTTATATAGGCCCTTTTTTGCTATACATTTCAGGGCCTGTTTTACCAGTGCGATTTGAAATTATTCAGAAGAAATCCCTGACTTTTTTTGTTTGTGCAAGTATCAAATCTCCATTTTTTATTCTGCTAATTCTCTCTTGGAGACTGCTTTTTTATTAATGTCTAAAAGTAATTGCAAACTCTAACTTTCCAAGAACCTATTGAATGTACACAGCGTGTTCCCTTGAATGCATGTCTCCATTTAAACCAGCACAATTACTTGGAGGTACACAGGTCTACTAAGGTGTTATTCTTGCATTGCTGTATCTCTTTCCTGAAATGGTGATGCAGCATGCCTTTATGTGAGTAAAATCATATGTACAGTAAATATTTTACTAGTATAACTACTTTGGTAAAATAAAATCATACCCAGTCTAATTATAATGAAAATACCCAGGGTGTTGACCAAGACTCACCTGTTAATTCCTTATTACAGTATGTTTCCAGCTGCAACAGAATTTAAATATCATATTTTCTCTTGTGGGTTATTTGAATTTTTTTCCATAATGTCACAGATTTATTATTTCTGAATACAATTACAACATCAGTTACAATGGGAACGTTTTTATCTTTGCCCTATGTCCCACAGAGACAAACCTTGAGAAGTCAAACTGTAAGCTTTCAAAAATAAGCTTATCTGTGAGGTTAAACAAGGTGTGGCAACCCTGACATGGGATTCCTGCATCAAGAAAATGTTATTTTTCTAGCCCCTTGTAGTGGTCCTCATTCTACAATGTGAAAATACTTTTATAGATTTGTATTTATGTATTTTTAGCACTGTTATATTCTGTGTTTTCAGTGGAGATGTTATATTTAGAAGTTTCTAAAAATGTGGAGCATGTGTTAGGTTTTTTTTGCGTAATCCATCAAGACTAATTTGATTTGAGACCGGTGCCTTTTTTTCCCCCCATCTGTTTGGAAAAGTGCAGTTGTAGAGACATCAGTCATGTAACACTTTCTACAAAACAGCTTTACTGACAGTTGGGAGTTGTCAGTAACCATGTGGATTTCAAGCTCTCAGTCTGGCTATGATGAGAAAAACTCTCTGACACATAATTTCCACAGAGCCACAGAATTTGAGGCTGGAAAGACCCAGAGTGCTCATCTAGCTGACCTCCCACCCAGACAACCCAGAGGTAAGTCATGTTTCAAGCCTAATAGCTGCAGAAAACAGCAGCTTTTGGGACAAACATACACTCAATTTAACAGCATTTTCACACCAATCACCACTGATTTTATTTTGTATATATGTTGTGTACATAACTGAGGCTTGTTTCCTGTTTCAACTGATCTAATTTCAACTTCCAGCCTTTGGGAAAGCTTTAAGAGATTCTGAGTCTGTGTTCCCTGTCTAACTATGTGGAGACCAAACTCAGTTTTGGGTGGGGATAGAACAGGCAGATGCCCCAGGAAAGCAAATTCCTGGAAGCAGGAGAAGAGTTCTGCAGAGGTAAACCCATGTCCCTGCTGCCCATGCCCGCAGTCCACTGAGAGTTTGCTACCCAGTGCTGGGGCAGAGGCAGGAGCAGGGGCTTGCAGGGCTTGGCACAGGCTTGGTGGGCTTGACGTGGACTTGCAGGGCTCTGCCTTTGTGTAGGAGATGGAGGAAAGCACTTCAAAGTGCCCATAAAGGCTCTTTTCATTTCAAATAAGAAGAAGCAAAACTCCTTTTTGCCCGTGTCATTGAGAAATGTGGGATTTTCTCTTCAGACCAGTGCAGCGTTCTCCACTGTGTTCACCTTTGTGAAGATACCATGCTGAAGTGTTTCCATCTCTCATTGTAAGGTGTTTTATAGCCTCTAGGATTCTCTCCTGTTCATTTGTGTCCCACTCAGGAGGTGGCCTGAACAGAACAGCCCATGAAGGCCAGTGTTAGAGGTGACATAAGGTACTGCATCATACTTGGCCTATATCCATGTCTTTTCCCTAACCCTGGCTCATCAGCATGGGCTCTCTTCTGCTGTGAGTCTTTCATCCTTCTATGTGTCTGAGCTTGCTTTTGGCTGCATTGGAAAGATTATGGTTTTCCCACGCAAATGATCAAGCTGACTGTTTGGGTTAGAATCTTTCCTCCTTGTTGCATACTGTTGCACTGATTTTGGAGTTTTTTAAAAATCTTACTCAGGAATCATTGTAGCAAATATTTTGTGCAGTGCAAAAATAAGAAATCATGTATATTCAGCTACCTTCTTGCAAATTGGAGATGAATTAACTTAATCTTATTTATTATAATATTTTTCTATCATTTCATACTGTTATCATTTTATTTAGTTACTTCTAGAATCAAGGGGTTCATCTAGGTCAACATCCTGCTTGAAATGGGGCTGTGACCAATAGTGGATGAGGTCAGCCACACTACAGATGAATCCTGAAACACCTTCAGGAGCAGAAGTTCCACAGGCTCTCTGGGCAGCCTGTGTCAGGCTCTGCCAGTGAACATGTCCTGTCCAGACCTCAGCATGTATTCCCTCCTACAGCCTTTAGCACTAAGAAGTTTGGCTCTCTTCTGTATAGCCATCCTGTTCCAGCAGCCCTTAGCCTTCCCTTGATCAGATTCAACAGGCTCAGCTCCCTCAGCCCCTCTCATGTTGCTCCAGGCCTCTGATGATCTCAGCAGTGCTTTACTGGACCCTTTCCAAATTGACACTTCTGGCCTTATGCCCTCTGTAATCCCCAACTCCTTTTAAGCAGGATGGCTCCTCAGTGAGGTGCTTCCCAGCCTGGAACAGATCATGTTTCCTTGTTGAACATCATGGGGTGTCTGTTGGCCCGGATCTCGAGTATATAAAGGAGCCTCTGCATGGGAGCTTTGCTGTTTGTCAGTGCAGGCAGCTTAAGTCATCAACAAATCTGACAGTGTCACCATCAAGGTATCTGATGAAGATACTGAACAGTGTGGATTTTGGTACTGACCCCATGGGTGCACCTCTGGTTGCTGGTGACCTGTCAGGCGTGACCAGACAGTTTTCAGTCCCTCTTTCAACCTGTTTTTTTGGCCCACACCCTCTAAGCTTCCAAATGATATTATGTGGAATGATGTCAATACCTTACAGGGTACAGTACAGGCAGCACTTTCATCTTCACATATTCAGCAATTTCATCTTAGAAAGCAGGCTGCTCAGTCAAATTCGGTTTGCCATAAGTAAGTCCGTACTACTTGTTCCCAAATAAGCTTTTGTCCTTTATGGCCTTCAATGTGGACCTCAAGAGGGACAACCTCCCTGATCTTCTAGTGATCAAGGTGATGGTAATCAGCAGGTAGTTCCCCAGTTTCCTTTCTTGGCTTTCTAAAGATACACGAGGTGTTAGACTTTTTCCAGACATTGGGGACTTCCCAAGTCTACACAGCTGTCACAGAGTGGTGTTACAATCCCACTGGCCAGTTCTTTCAGGAAATGTCTACTGTGCCTCATGTCAGTCTCTTGTCTGTTCCCTTCTTGCATCTGGTTTCATCAACAAAATGTTTCTGTAGCAAATAAAATATTCTGTCGAAATTCCTTCTTCCTGCACAACAGGATCATTTTTTGCTGAGCTACTCAGTAAGTTGTCTTTAAATATCATTCAGAACTTCTGGGCACATTTCCACTCCATGGTTGCATCTCAAGGGATTTTATTTAGCAACTCTGTACGTAAACTGAAGTTTCTTCTTCTGAAATCCAGAGTAGTTATTCTGTAGCTTACCTTCCCAGCCTTGTTCTGGAACCTGAATTTAATAATGGTGACAGAAGATAAATCCAGACTGATACTGTGACCATGCTCACCACTGGAAGTCGAGTGTAATCCCTAGCTGTCCCCTCCAGCATTCACATGATGGAATTATCACTTGTGCTGTAAAAGGAGCTCCTGGATTGCCTGGTCATTGCTGTGTTACCCTTCCAGCAGATGCCTGGTTTGAAATGCTTTGAAATGCTTTGTGACAATCAGACTAGGAGGACACTTCTGCCAGTTTTCTGTAGGAAGCCCTGTTCACAGGCTCCTCCCGGCTGGACGTGCTGTGAGAAGCTGCCCTGTTCCCAGCAGGCCCTGCTCCCCTCTGCTCCTCTCCCAGAGGTTCATTCCTGTCTCAGCTTTTCTGCTGGAGCTTGGTACAGTCAGGGAACTCCTTAGCACAGAGCACAACTCATATTGTTCATTTTTTATTCACTGTGATACACATCTTCTTGATTAATTTTGAATCTTTTGATTCATATCATTCTTGTTTCCTAATCAAGATGTCACTGATCTCTAACCTTACAGTCAAATGGAGTCAAAGATAAGAAATCTAATTCCTTTTCTTATTATCTGGGTTTGGTATAGAACTGTAATAATAATAATTACATATATATTGCTTTATCCTCAAGCTCTTTGAACCTGACCTGCGCAGAATTTAATGTTCTCCAAGTCAAGCCATCTGCACATGATGACATCAGAAGATGAAGTTCTGTTTGCCATAGAGAACTGCATTTGCACCCTAGAATGCTACAGCTGTGAAGGTGGAAAGTATTAGAGGGGCATGTGAGCAAATCTTTGTGCTAATGAAAGTACTGCACCAACACTAACATTAGGCTGAACAAGGAGAATTTTTTTCTTTACTGGTTAATACCCCAAAGCCCCAAACAATCATGAAAAGAATAGACTCTTTTGGATGAAAGTCACACATTAACTTTATATTTTCTCACACACCAGTCGAAGGTTTTTTTTCTTTTCTTTTCGAATTAATTCATTTGATAAGATTTTTGTGTAAAAGAATTGAAGTAAAGTTGGTGGGGGTTTTTTTGTTTGTTTGTATTTTGTGAGGTTTGTGTTGGTGTGATTTTGTTTTGGTTTTTTGAGTTTGTTTATTTTTTCTTTTGTAAGCAGAAAGCTTGATGCAGATCTTGGGCTGTTCCTGTAGCCAGAAGGTGCAGCAGCCTGGCTGCACGGTGACTCATGGCCCTGTGCCACATCGCAAATAATGCTCTTATTAATCTCTCCAGGCTTTGTTCTGGCCCCCCTCCTAGTGGTGTCTGATTTCATGGTGTGGCGTAGCCAAAGGTCAGATAAACTACATGATGGCCAGAGCTGCTACTGCAGAGGGAAATCGGAAATGCCTCTCCCGGCAGTTTCAGCAATGAGAATGGAGAGAAAAATAATTTCTTTCAGTACTAACCTGCCTGATGCGTCATCTTGTGTTGCTGTTTCAGTAAAGGAAAGCTGTGGTACAGCAGTAACCCAGGGAAGCAGCCAAGCCCAGCTGTGTTGCAAATGCTTCTGGATTTGCCTGGCTCAGTACATTTTTCAGCAAATATGTTCTTTCTTTAGGTGTTTGATCATTTGCAACAAATGACAGTCCCAAGCTAGAAGAGATACTGTGCTTTGTCCCTAACTGAGCTGGTGTCATTGACTGAATCATTAATTACCCACTTTTCCCCAGATTAGATTCAACATACTGTTCACAAAGAGATAACCAGTCCAAATTAGTCAAGCTGAAGTTAGATGTGCTTGGCTACAGGGCCATTTTTTTGTTACCAGTTTCAGATGAGTGATTACTCTTGTGAAACTAGCTAGTGCTTCTTGCAAGTTGTTTCTTTTCCTCCATGGCTACCCAAAGTGTTTTTATTCAAATGAAATGGAGCCCATACGCGCTGGGCTGGGCGCTTTGTGAGCAGCTAGCGCAGCCAGATCAAACACGTATGCTTGCTGTAAACTGGTGCATGGTTTTCCTTGCTCTCCTTTGAACCAAGCTATCTGTGGTTTCTGGTGACTGCTGTCTCTGTGCTTTGGGCTCTGGCTCATGCTGACACGTAGAGGACTTATCTGGAAAAGAGTGGGGAGAATGAGACAGCATCACTTCCTGCACACACAGTCCGGGCCATTTCTATCAAAGGTTGAGCCCTCACCGAAACTCTTTCCAAGAGAAGCTTCCTGGGTCACATTTAAATGATTTTGGGGGCAACAGAACATGCTGTTGGCTAGACAGATGCAGGAGAACAGTAAGATTGTTCTTCTAAAACCTCATAATTTCATGGATGGGCATTGCAATACCAGCCTCATATTATGACTTTCAAAATCACATTAGTGCAAGTCCGCAGGGTGTGGGGCTCTGTTTTTCTGTCACCTAGGGACAGGCTGGCCCTGCTCTCCATTGCTGTGCTTGGGCTTTCCCTTACAGCAGGGCTCCCACTGCCCGTGTAGGCACAGGGCTCTGTTGGCCAGAGCCAGCAGTCATGCATTCCCATCTGGAGCAAGTGCCAGTGATTACATAAAGCACAGAAAAGGGGAGAGACTGATCCAAGTGGTCTGTGTTAAACCTGACCTCCGAGACCATCAGGGGCTTTGCACTGAGCAGATTTGGGGCTCGTCAGTCTGTCGGCTGCTTCCAAGGGGAACAGCCCGCAGCTCTCACCCTGCTTTCCAGCTGCCAGCAGCTGCCCTGGACCGAGGCCCTGTGGGCCCCAGAGCTCACCCTGTTTCTGCACCTCAGCTCACTCGCTGGACCGCGGACCTGGGGGACTGGGGAGGTGACAGCCAGGGCCAGCGCTCCTGCCTCAGCGTCCAAGGTCCCCTTTGTCACTGCCGGCCCCTGCCTGGTCTCAGATTAACCTGATGGCTGGCTGGTGGCAAATGGTGCGGGAGCCCTGCCCTCTGCGGCTCGCTTAGCCAGGGGGGCTGTTTTGCGGAGCGTGGTTATTACCGCTCTGCTTTTGTTCTTCGTCGTCGGTCCTGCCTTATTCTTATGTGCGCTAACTGCTAATAATAACGTGGAAGCGTAAAGCTTTGCCAGCCAGCTGAGCTCTGCTCAAATCCGAGCATAGCACGGCCGCTGGCACCAGGTGCTCGCTGCCGCGGCGGGCACTCGGAGCACACGGGGCACACGGAGCACACGGGGCACACGGGGCACACGGAGCCCACGGGGCACACGGGGCACTCGGAGCACACGGGGCACACGGGGCACACGGGGCACACGGGGCACACGGGGCACTCGGAGCCCACGGGGCACACGGGGCACACGGAGCCCACGGGGCACACGGGGCACACGGGGCACTCGGAGCCCACGGGGCACACGGGGCACACGGGGCACACGGGGCACACGGGGCACACGGGGCACTCGGAGCCCACGGGGCACACGGGGCACACGGAGCCCACGGGGCACACGGGGCACACGGGGCACTCGGAGCACACGGGGCACACGGGGCACACGGGGCACACGGGGCACTCGGAGCCCACGGGGCACACGGGGCACACGGAGCCCACGGGGCACACGGGGCACACGGGGCACTCGGGGCACACGGAGCGCTCGGAGCCCACGGAGCGCTCGGAGCGCTCGCTTTGGTGACCGCCAGGACCGGGCGTTTCCTCACGTCCTGACCAGGCAGCGGGGGAGGCGGGGAGGGCAGCCCAGCACACGGCGGCATGGCCTGGCTCCCCTTCAGCCCGGGCTTCTCCCAGCACTGCCCCTTGTGCTCCTTCCCACTCTGCCGGGCTCCCCGTCATCCCTCAGGAAGGCGGCGGGAGGAGGGAGGAGCAGAGGGATGGAGCAGAGCTGGCTTTACTCACAGATGCTGCTGCTGCAGAGGGAGGCACCTCCTCGGGAATGTAGACGGACAGGCAGAGGTGATTAATAGCGATACATATTATTTTAATTGAGTCATGTTTGGCCTCTTGCTTTGCCAGTACTCAATTTTTTTGCTATTGTTGTGGTAGGAATTCAGAATTAATTTAAAGTATAATAAGAATCCCTCACCTGGTAAATGCAGGCAAGACTGAAAATTGAAATGCTATGTAAATCTCACAAGATTAGGGCATAAACTGCAGCAGGCAGTGCAATGGCTTCAAGAAGCTGGAAAAGCCTTTCTCCACATTATTCCTGATAATACAAAATCAATTTACATTGAGTGCATTTTTTCCAAATAACTATCCACCACATTCTAGTTGATATTACTAATGAATGCAGAAATTGGATCCTAATGCATTCCAGGGAAATATTCTGCAGAGGTTTCATTAGTTCTAAAAATACTTGGTGCCATCGCAGTACTTTGTCATTAAAATTGCCAGGTTCTGAAATACAGATATTGTGGAATTGTGATGAGAATGCTGCGGCGCCGGCAGTTTCATTTTTTTTGGAAACCCCAGGTCCTTTCTGAGGGAGAAAGGGTGTTTTTGGAGCACCGTGTATGAGACGCTGCCACCCCCTGCTTTCAGCTCTGCCACAGCTGAGAGCACGGCAGCAGTGAGGCAGGGTGGGGATGCTGCGGGGGACAGGAGGTGTCAGCCAGACTCACGGACAGCACTGAGCTCACACACGCGGCTCTGCCTCGGAGCTGCCTTGTCTTCCCCTGAAGAAAAGGCAGCAACAAACAACTACATGAGTTTCTCCCAGCTGGGATGCGGAGGAGGCTCAGGGCTGCACAGTTCCCCCGTGGCAGAAGCCGCTCACTTCGTGCTTGGGGGGCTGCAGGGGCAGCAGGCGCTGGTTGAGGCTGCTTCTCCCAGGAATCCCAGCAAACCCCTTCCAAAGGAAGGCATCCAGCATGTGGAGGGCGGGAAATCCCAAAGAGCCTGACAAGGAAACGAGACCTCGAGCCATGCAGCGCACCCTGGGCTCACCATTGCTCTCACCACCTGGGTGGCTGCTGAGATTGCCGGGATGGGATGGCTGCTGAGTTTGCCGGGATGGCTGCTGAGATTGCCTGGATGGCTGCTGAGATTGCCGGGATGGCTGCTGAGATTGCCGGGATGGGATGGCTGCTGAGATTGCCGGGATGGGATGGCTGCTGAGATTGCGGGGAGCTGGCGGAGCGGCTGGATGGCACAGAGGCTGGGGAAATCGCTGCCGAGCCCTCTGCGTGTAGGGCACCCGCTTGGATCTGCCTCCGGCTGGGAGGAGGTGGAAGTCCCCTGCCTTGGCTGTTGCTTGGAGCTCCATCTGCAGCACTGATGAGGAAAGAATCATTCCTCTTGCGCGGAAGCCATTAATTCCCAGCTGCGGGAGAGTGATCCGGCATGGGGCAGAGTCCAAGGCTTTGCCTGGAAGAAGGTGCTGCGGAGAGCGGGCCTGGGGCTCCCGGCAGGTCTGTGTCACCACACGCTATTTCTGAGCTGCCCCAAAGTGCTGCTTATCTGTGCAGATTAAGGGCAGCCCGGGAGCGGGGCTCCCCTGCAGCCTCTCCGCGGGGCTGGGCGGCCAGGCAGCCCCTCCCCTCCCCTGGCTCAGCTTCCTCACCTCGGGAATCTGGATAATAATATCTGCCCGTGGGAGCTTCCTCGCTTACAGCCAGTGGCTAAAATTGTCAAACCAAGTGAGAGAAAAGGGTCGTGCCTTGTTAGGTTTCCCGTCAAGATTTCCACCCTCCCCACCCCCACCTTCTGTTGGTAAAAAAAACCTACGTGAATTGAAAATGAGACACCTGGAAAAGAAAAAGAACCTCATGGAATCTAAATGAGACTGTTTGTGTGAGGCTTCCCACTGTCTTTAACTATTCTGTTGTGCATACAGACAACCACGCAGCTCCGGCCCAGAGGAAGGTGAACATCCCCAAAATGAGGGCTGTTGGAGGCACAGTGGAGAGATGAGCTACAACAGCAGCATTAATACTAGTTTTGACACCCTTTTCAGACATGGCTGCAGCTCCCATTTATTCTGCTACTGATTAATTTGATCAAACATTGTGAACAAATAATTTGTATTAAAAAATGTGCGAGTTCCACCCTTCCTGTAGTTGGCTTCAGGCAGGTATTTATTGGATAACATAGTCTCAGACTAGTGAATGTTGACATTTAATTAATATGGAAGCTTAGCATCGTGAATATGAAGAAAAAAAGGCCCAAGAAAATCCTGTGATAATGAAAGGAGATGACAACCAGGTCCTGGTACTCAGACATTTCTGTTGACATTGAAGGGTCAAATGTAGATATCTGGTGGAGGGCTGCAAATAACACTGTGGGTCAGGGTTTGCATGTACAAATAGTTCCACACGATGCCTGACTTACACTCGAGCTGCTCGCACTTGCACTGGCAGGCTGGATATTTTTGTCATGACTATACCAGGAAGATGCTACCAAAATAGGGAGAGTGGTGTGACATACCAGTTCAGTCCTACGGCTGTGAATGCCCACCATGCAACCACGGGATTGCTTTCCACAGAATTTGGAGGTTAAAACCCCCCAAAATTAGGCTAGTAAAATCGAATCTATGTTAGGGGATTAGGTACTGTGACCAAAAAAAAAGCAAAATTAGGCTAGTAAAACTGCATTTGTGTTAGGGGATTAGCCACCATGACCTACATGCCTATGCCAGCAGAACTCTGGAGTATCTCAAAAGTACTTGTGTCCTGTCTAACTTGTGACGGGTAACATCCGTGCCCAGGAAAAGCAAACAGACTGCAAAGAACATGACTGTAATAAAAAGAGAGTGTTTTATCATAGAAATGTATGGGAAGTGTTTCTCTTGTCATGCATAAATCAGGAGCGTGGGGTTGCCTGAATTTTCCATTCCATTAACTCTGCACTTTTTGAGTTGAGATGAAAATAGCTGGGGAAAGGAAATATTCTCTGCTGTACGATGGAGATATCACAAGGCATGTTAAATTGCCATGATACTTTGTTGGGCATTAGCCTGCTACTAACTTCTGTTTATTACATGGTTTACCTTACAAAGTAATTCTGTTCAGAATCCCATTTATTGCATGTGCAGGAAGGGCATTATTTTTTCCTGACATTGTTGGGATTTATCGCCAATACTTTGATCTACTTCATGCTGAAATTTGACCAAAAAAATGTAAAAAGAGGTGAGAGTGAGTATTTTTCTCTGTTTCATGTTTAGATTCAACAGAGAGGTTTCTACTTAGTGGAAACAGATATTCCATTAAAAGTCCACTGCTGCTGTATAATTTAAACGCTTTTTCAACACCACAAAGTACCTCAAGCCAAACAGCTGGTGTTGACTAAGAATGGTATTTGAGCCTGTTACATGCTGTGATTATTACTTCCCAAATAAGAGTTTATACTTCATTTTCAGTGAAGATTAAATTAATCAGGATGACAATGTGATACGGGAATAAGGAGGTGAGTGAAATTAACAGTTTTCACCTACTTTGAGATTTATTTAATTAACTATTTTCATTTGGAAGTGGTGGCCTGGGACTATATTTTAGCAGTAATACTTCTTTTTGGGCAAACAGTACACTTCACAGGTCATGCAGGAAAACACAAGCTTCTCAGAAAGCTGATCAGTGCTTCCATTTTGACAATGCATGACATACTCAAAGAAAAAAAATTCTATTGAACAGATTTAAAAATCTGTCTTTTCATAGCATGTATTGAAGATGAGTGGTATCCTCCCAGTAAGTAGGAAGGGTTGTAATGTATGAAGAAATTGTATTCTGCTCTTTTATTATATTTGAAGAAATTCCTTTCTCATGTTGCTGGAGAGTTGTCACACTAGAGAAAGCTACTAATTCCTTTTCTCTCCATTAAAATGTAGTGAGCATTCTCCTAAACCATCGATATTATTGCAATGCTTCTCTCTCCACAGATCAGGGGCTATTTCTCTCTCATCAATAATCAGGTTTCATGTTTAAAATCTTATCTCTGCATTTATAATGAATTGTTGATAGAAAAAAAAATCTTCACTATCCTTACAGTTGTCTTAAGATTTCCAAAGTCATTTTAAAAAGAAATAAAAATGAAAAACATCTGCTTTAGAGACCAACCCCTAAGAATGTGATTCTACAACAAGGCTGGTTGCCCTCACATGCCCTTAATGACCACTTATTGGCAGTAACATAACTTAAGGTTTTAATTGATGTTTTAGCCAGGCTTTTGACTTCAGAGTAGTATTTGTAAAGATTCTAATTATCCTGATATAGTAGAAATTAGAAGGCAATTTGTAAATGTATAGATCAACGTGATTAATACAGTAAAACTAGAGCAGCCTGAACATGTATACAGCTTTACTTGGGGGAGCAGTCTGTGCCTAAAAAAATACTGACAAATAACTGCAGATTCAGGTCTTAAGGGATAAAACACCATCAGTCTGACCAGATTTTCATTTCCACAGAAATCTGGTGTGTAGTGCAACTTGCATTCCACCAATCCCACAAATATAATTTGCATTCCACCAATTATATAAAGAAAATTTATCTCTTCTTCTGTTTGAATTTCAACCACAAATGCATATTGAGATATCTTTGTTATTTTAAAATATGTAAGCGAGTAAATCTTAGCGTAAACCTTCAGGAGTTTTTGGGAAGCATGTAGACATCTGAGGTATTTTGACTGAACCTTGAGGAGTGTTTCTTGCCATGAAACACAGCTCTGGAAATCTGTATTTCCACTATGTGCTGCAGTAAATTCCCTTTCTGTGAAGATTTTCTCACTTTTGGTTAAAAATTACGGTATCAGTGACAGTCTCACCAAAACTGGGCAGTATTTTGCCCCTCTGACGCACATTTGAAAACACTGGATACAAAAGGAATGTAAACAAACTGAAAACAAATTAATTAAACAGCAGAACTGTTTTGTAGTAACATTCTAAGTCATCCTCAGCCTTCTGCCTTAACACTCACCATTTAAGAAAAGACCAGTTTAGACTAGCATTTGCTGTTCCAAACAAGTGAGAACAGCTTTAACTGTGCATTGATTACAGTGGTCCAATTCCTTTAAAAATATAGTCCTTTAACATTTCCTGATCCCAGCAGTTTTACTCATCTCCTAAACTGTGCCCTTTGCATGCAAAAGCCAGCCATCAGAGATTAAACAGGCTTTCCTCTACAATTCTTCTAAAAATTACTTTCCTTTCATAATTTTGGTACAACCTGAGGCACCTTTATTTCATAGAGGCAGCGAGGACAGAAGCAGTTTGTTTCTGGGCAGCACGGAGTACCTGTTTTGAGTTAGCTCTTGCTTGTCTGACTCCCCTGAATGATTCTATTGATTTCAAGGGGTCTACTTGCATGAGAAAAGTGAGCAGCAGAGACTGGATGCTCCTTTTATTGTTTCATCCAACACAGATTCATTTTATAGGATCAGTTATTCTGTGTGATGAATGGGAAGTGCAACTAAAAAATTGAGCCTAGAAATCTAATGTTAGCAGTGAGCGTATGAAAGTCTGATTGTGAAATATGATCCAGAACACATTTACTAACAGACAAAACTCAAGACTCATTTCTCACACAGGCAGGACTGTTAAAGTCAGTAATACTTTGCTTTTCCATTACAGCCAACAGGATTTCTGCTGCACAAAGGCTACGCAAAGCAACGATAGAAAGATCTGGTGCTTGGAGCAGCAACGTTTTCATTTACTAAAACCTCGTGTGTGCAGAAGGTAGAATTAATTTAATTGCAAATAAATGTCAAGAAATAAATTAGTGAAATAATACTAGATTTTGCTAAGAGAATATGTTATGGGTAAGCTATTCTTTTGTGTCAGTCTTCCTAAAGAGAGGGAAACAAAGGAAAATGGGTAGGGGAAAAAAAGGCTGTACTGAAAGCACATACAGAAATCAAACACAGGAAAACTGTTGGGGACTTAATAGTGCTAGAGGTAAATTGGCCACTATTCTTTCTATCAGAAAGAGACCAGAGTATTTGATTAAGTTAAACAGGAGCCATTTCTTTGTTCCTGAGAACAGAGAAAGCTGCATTTCAACCAGACAACTGCGACAGAGAACCCAGGAAAAAAATCTATTAAAGAGATAACAAAGGAGAAAAGCACTTACACTAATTCTGCCAAAACTCATGAAGCATCCTGAGAGGTTGATAAAGGTGATATTCTTCTAAGGCACATAGAAGCTATAGTAGAATATTTGTGGTAGGTCCAAAGGATTGGTGATTTCCTTACAAGTTAAAGGCCCAGTAATGCCTATGAAATAAGCTGAAATGATATATTTTTGAGAGTCAACAAAACAGCACAGCTGTGTGGCTTAGAAATTAAATGTTATAAAGACAAAAGCACTCAACCTCTATAATACTGAAGTTATTTCAAATGACTCTGTACAAAGGTAGGCCAGCAGATTTGATGAATATTTCAGCTGTTTTATCTAGAACAGGCAACTCTCACATCCTAAATAAGGGGCTAAAAGTAGTATTGATATAAATAAGAAGATAAAAACCTATGATTTTTGAAGCTGGTCATGTCAAATTAGTATCCTTTTATCTCCATGATAATTTATTATATTTACCAGTGTGTAAAATAAAACAAAACCTCGTCTGATCCTATATTCACTTAAATCAATGTTCACCCTCAAGCAAAAAATAATTCTAGCTGACTACTGTTATGTATTTGTCAGATTTTCAGATGTGAAGAAATAGTCAGTTATCCTGTAAAAAAAAGTCTAATTTTCCTATTTCTGATAAAATCACACTGACTGTATTTTACAATAGTTCATAAACTAAACACATTTTATGCAAATACAAGGGGATCTTAGTAGGGCTAATTTAGGGTAGATACTGATTTGAGAGCAAAATATGGCCCATCAGCTTCCATATTTTAGTTAATGCAAAGATTTATTAGTCCTCTAGGTAAACATTGACCTTGGCTTCACCTTGGTCAATATTTACTTCTCAAGTTAATAAATCTTTATATTAACTGCAATTGAAGTCACTCTCTGCTTAAAAGATAAAGACCAAACAGGTCCTCATATGAAGACAGCATTCATCAGATAAATGCTGCACCTTGATTTATCTTTTTGCCCACTTGTCTTAAAAAAATGGTAATCCATCGATGGTGAAAGATGTTCCTCTCTAGAGAGAAAGAGGTTTGGGGTTTTTGTTTGCTTGTTTGTTTTATTTTTAACCTGTAGAATTGTGATTTTACTTACATTACAAGGCGATGGCCAGCTTTTTGTCTCTTGTACTTAGGAATCTTGAGTTTCCAGGATGTCATTCCAAGGGATGTTACATTCCTACACAGTCTATTTACCTATGGGCAAGCCTGGAGACTGTATTACTCCGTGGACAGCCCTCTTGGTCACTGACTTGGTTGTTATTTGGTTTTAACAAGGTGACAGGTTTAACTTTTTGAAATTCATAGCTATTTTGGAAAAAGGTGCTGACTGGGGGTGATGAGAATGACACTGCAATGAAGCACCAATAATAAACAAATCAACTGACATGTGAGGACCTTGGAAAAACAGGAAACTTTGAACTTATCAGAAGAGAAAAGACTTCAAAGACTTGACTTAATCCAGCTACCAGGAGTGGGAATCTGAATTACTGTAAAAGAAATTGTCTCAAGGAGCATTTGGATAAGTTGAGGATGTAGTTACAATTAGAGATTTCCCTGAAATTATAAGGGAAAAGGAAAAACAGACAAGAACAGATTTACACATCTTCTCTTTCCATGATTTCAAACATTATTGCATTGATTAAAATCTCACCATGCTGTTTTCTCCACATTTAACTTGTGCTTTTAAAAGCCAAAACAAACAACATATGTTTTGTCCATAGGTCTCTCTGATTTAGTTCAGATTGGATTAGATTATACCATATATCTTTTTTTACTGCGTTCTGAACAATATTTAACCTTTCTGCTGGCACAAAAAATTGAGGACTTGCTGAGAAATACTCAATTACAGAGAAATTAAAAACTGAACTTTCTGAGAAAGAGAATCAAAGCAGCAATAACTTCAGAAACTAAATGACAAAGCTGTTTCATTTTTAAAAACATATTTAAGATCTCACTTAAATAAACATCAGCCACTTCACTTATGCAGGCATTCCCTTTGAAGTCAATGGGATTAGCCATGGATAAAATTCATCCTAAATTCTGTGTAGAAAGACAGGTACAAAGTCACCGAATCACTTAAATCCCACAGAGTCTCAGGCTTAAAAGCTGCAAAGGTTTCTTGTTAGTCCTTTGGACCAGAGTGCTTAAAAATGTGGAAATCTGGGGGGCAGGATTTGTCCTCACTGGAAGATGCTTTAAGTCTCTGCAGTTACATTCCTCTCTTCCATCGAGCTGCAGTTTCAGCACCCTCTTGTTTTCCCCATGCAGCGCTGATGAGTTTGCAATGATGCTGTGGTGCCTTTCTGCAGGCAGTGCAGGGAAATGTCATGCAAACTCCATTAATAAATCATCCTATTGGCAAAAACTGTTTGAATGGCACAGCCAGCTCTGCTAGCAGGACAATGTATTGCATGATTGTGTGTGTGTACAGAAGTGTATATACTCATCTTTCAACCCCAAAAAACCCCATCCACGTTTTTATTTCTTTTTTCCCTCCTTTTTTTCCCATCACGTTGAAACCAGCAGCGTAGTCAGTAAATGACGAGGCGTACAAAGGGATACAAGCTGTATAAAGTCAGTGGTGACTGGTACAATACGCGTCTGACTTTCAGTGTAAATGGTGTAACTATTCAGAGCTGTACTTCTCTCTATGCTTTCTTATTTCTAGTTCATGAAAATAAAGCACAGATAGAATTTCAATGTAGTTATAAAATCTGCCAGGATTTTAAAAGAATTTTTAGAAGAATAAACATGAATAAAGATGGTTTAATTTACTGGCACGAGAACCGAGGGCTGGGAATGTAGCTGTTTGAAGGCTGTACTGCGAGCAAGTGGCAGTCCTCAGAGACGGAAAACCAAACAAATTACGGCTGCTGACTCCCAATATTCCACTTTAATTGGTGGGGGTTGTCCTGGAGAAAGATACATGAGCCTTTCCCCGCGGCAACAGGAATTTGACATATATAAATACGGGGGCCCATTCGCGTTTGTGTCTTTCACGCCCTCGCATGAGGCGTTCGCGCAGGGGGGCGGCGGCGGCGCGCCCGGGCCCGCAGGGCGCGGAGCCCCGGCTCGGCCGCGGCAGCGCCCCGCGCCAGGAGCGCGGCTCCCGGGCCGCCCCGCGCCGCGCCCCGGCCCGCCGGGCGGCTCCGCCCGTCCGCAGGCTGCGCTGCGGGGCCGCGCCGGGCCCTCCCGCCCGGTTGCCATGGGACCGGCGCCGCCGCCCCGGGGCCGCCGCTCCGCGCCCGGCACCCGCCGCCCTCCCGGAGCCGCCGGCTTGCGGGAAGGGGGAGGGGGCTCCGGGGCGCTCCCGCTAATTTTAACAGCCTTCTCCTTTTCCTCTCCCCGAAATCAGGCGGCCGAAATTGCCGGAGAAGCGCCCCCGCCCCCGCGCCAGGCTCTCGCCTTTGTTGTGCTGAGCCCGGCAGCGGCGAAGGCGCCGCTCAATGAATGGCAAACTGCCTTTAAAAGGCGCTGCCGGGCCGTGCCCGCTCCCCGGCGAGCCGGCGGCGGGGGCGGGGGGCGGCCGATGCCTGGCGCTGGGACGCGGGAGGCGCGCTGGGGAGGCTTCAGACGCCTTTCTTTCCCCGTTTAATCCCCTCTCACCCCGGCGTGACCGGCTCCCGGACACACTGAGCGCCGAGTGAGCCGGACACACAGGGTAGGCAAGGGCGCATGTGTGTAATTAATAAAGTAAATTAAAGGGTTTTAAAAATTAATTCTACTCATTTAGTCGCCAATCTGTTAATGAGGCATGGAAAGCCCCCGGGATCGATAGTCGGGAGTAAAACCGAAGTAGGTGAAGGAGCTGCCTGCTGAAAGATAAAAGCTTTATAGAGGAAGTATCCGTATCTCAGGCGATATAAATATATATAAAAGGATGTGTATAAATCTTTGCCTGCTCTGGCGGGGTCTGGATTCCATCGGCGCGGTGGAGGCAGCCGCCGCCTCCCTAGTTTATGGGGCTCCGAACTTTCCCTTCGCCGGTACCGCGGGGCTTCAACCTTTGCTCCGGCGCATCCTCTCAGCCACAGGAGCCTCTGGCTCCTACCATAAATATTAATACTCTGCGCTAGTGCGAGGCATAATTATCTCCCCTTAATTGCAAATTCAACCAAAAATTGAGCCTGCTGTCATTCAGGCACCTCTAAATTATTGTAATTAGGGCTTTTTTTTTATGTCAAGTGAATCCCTGGGCTGAATGTTAGTCCTTGTATGCAGTAGTGCAACATGTAAACCATATGCCGTGCCGCTGCTCGGCAAACCCCACGGCCGGGAGAAGCCGCCCCAGTCCCCGCTCCCGGGGAAAGGCTGGGCTCCAGGAAGGGGTCCGGGCGGAGCGAGCAGCCCTCGGGGAGCCTCGGAGGCTCTGCCGCCGCGGCAGCGCCGTCCAGCCCCGGGGGCGATGCGGGAGCGATGCTCCGCACCGGCACCCGCGCCTGCCTCCCCGGCCCGGCACCGGCGTCGCGTCCCCCGCGAAATCCCCCTTCGGAGAACCGACCCGCTCCCCCTGCTCGCCCCGGCCCTTTGTTCGGGGGCCGGAGGGGCCTGGGGGGATCTCCGAGACAGGCAGGACGGGCTGGGGGAGCGCCAGTTCCTCAGCTGGGGGTCGAACCAGCTTCCAGTGCCAGCGTAGGGGCTGCCGTGTGCAGGTGCCCCCAGACTCCTGACTGTTCCCGTCGTCTTTTGGGAGGGAGGGAATGAGTCGGTCTCCGGCACAGGTGCCTTGAGTGGCCTGGCACCGTGTCGCTGAGCCAGAGGTGAGGCTACCGGAGGCACAGGGCAGGGCCGGGGTGTGGGGATACAATGCTCCAGCCGTGCCTCTCGCTCAACCAGCCCTCTGAGCAGCGGGCGGAGCGCCACCGCTGCAGCCTGCAGCCCTTCCCAGGGCGCCCGGGGTCTGGGGCCTTCTTCAGGCTTATGAGATAAGCTTTGTCTTTCTCCCGACCGCGGTGGCAGCTGAGGACACTGCTCCTGACCAAGGACACGCATCGTGCTGTGTGAAGCTGGGGTGCTCCGCCGAAAGGAATACCAGGTTTGTTGGGCCAGCAAGACAGACAACAAGAAGGGAGCCCAAAGTCTGTGCTGAGGACCTTCTGCCAGGATGAAGGGAGCTTGTGTCTCTGTCCTCTGAGATTTATGCACTTCATGCAGTAATTCTCATACAAAATACATAAGCAGCCTTTATGCCAGATGCTGGAGTTGTCCACTTGCACGTGGTCTGCTAGTGCTACTGTTTGTGAGTCTTAAATCCTGCCTTCCAAGCTGAAAGGGTGAGAACTAATCGTTTGTGTGGAAACATGGCATCAAGCTTTCAGAAAACTGCTCTAAAACCACAAGTTTTTAAATTGGTGCTCAGGAAATGGTCTAGCACAGCACTAGGTACAAGAGCCACGTGAGCACAATGTGCTGCTGCCCAGACAGGAGAGATGCTGCTGGCTCTCGTTGTGATCTCAGATTTGGTGGCAAGGCTGTGCAAGGAGCTCTTCCCCTCTTATCTCCAGTTTATTAATTCCTGTCCTTGTGCTGCCTGCTGTGCTGGACTTACAGAGCTGTTTGAGTGGTGGTGAGTGACGAAGACTGAAGAACTGTTCCCCCACAGTTCTAATAACTCAGAATTCTACTGGGAAATTGTGCACCTCCCTTTCCTAGGCACATCCCTGCACAGAGCCTTCATTAGCACAGGCCACACAGGACTCACCTGCAGCTTCTGATTTCCCAAGCCATGTGATGGAGTGCAGGATAGATAGAATTATATTCAGCAAAAAGTTTACTTCTTGTGATGTGTGGTGTTCTCAGTGGAAGGTTTTTTTCTGAGTAAGAAATTCACAGATTTGCTGTGAATTTCTGTAAACACCCTGAAAATTTAAGGGAATAGATTTGCCTCACCTTTTTGAAGATGTTAAAAAGCACTGAATATAAAGAAGGAAGAAATCAAAAGAAAAAGTACATAGGATGGGGCGCTCAAAAGTAGGAAATAACAGGATGAAGGTTTCCCCTGCAAGTTAATGTGACCTTACTATAAAGTGCTTTTGGTCCATTTAGGTTTTGAGATTTTACCTTATCTTTGCTGCAAGACTCTCTCATTTAATGCAGAAGATGCCCCCTGCCCTGCAAGTGAGTCCAGATTGCGTTTCTGTCCTTCCCTGGCACGGGCTGCAAAGTTGGGCAGGCAGCAGGAGCAGGCAACTCTTTTCCTGAGGGGAAACCCACAGGCAGCAGCTTTGCCTTTGTGACATCTCATCTGTCACCTGGGCTGGCCCCTGTCACAAAATTTTCTGATGTGGCTGTTCTGTGCTGTGCTTAGTTCTGGTCCTCAAAGAGCAGGTGAGACTGAGGTGGAGGGGACCTGATTTGGGAAAAGCTTCTGTTGAAGTTGTTGAGAGCTATGCTGTGAGTCCATGAAGCACTACAAAACATGAAGATATCACAAGACTCAGATCCCAGAGTTTCCAGTTTGGAGATCCGAACTCGAGGCACTGACACTCTCACTGTGACTGCCCAGCCTCAGCTGGAGCCTCCCTGACCCTGCCGTTGGCCCAGGGCCCTGTGCCAGCCCAGTCCAGGCTGTCAGCCCCTGCCCCTGCCCTGCTGGCCCCGAGGGAGCAGCCAGCCCTTATTGCTCCCTACAGAAAACCGCTCAAAAGATCGGACATTTCTGCTTTATTTTTTTTTCTTTCATTTCATGTCTTGCATATACAACTAAGAGAATAATGCCACCTTGCCTCACAGTGATGTAGTGCAAATACATTAGTATTTCTAACAAAATGAGCTGGCAGGGTGGGAAGGCCAGAGAAAGCCCCACAGAGAAACTGGTGGCAAAGTGAGAGGCTGGAGAGTCCCCACTGGAACACAGCTACAGCAGCTCCCATCTTAAGGCAACTTAAGACTCCCATCTTAAGTTCTTCACATGGGAGTGAAGAACTGGGTGCTTCACTCTTTGCTGTTTTGAGCAGCTAAATTGCTTAAAAACAAAAAGGTCCTTTGAAAGTCACCAGACATGTTAGCTGCTCTGTAAATCTGAGAATAATGTTGTGCTGTGATATTTTTCAGTCTGTGGCCTGTTACTTGCCTCCTCCAGAAATTTTACTTGCTGAAGCACTTTATAGTGGCAGAGGAGACCCTGTTCTGGCCCTGTTGAAGTCAATGGGAATTTCCCTGTGACTCATGAGTGCTAAAATTTCCCATGGGGTAAAAAAATTTGCATTCCTTTGCCTCCTTAAATTCAGCTTGGGTTAGTGCAGATTTGGTGAGTCCTAAGTGTTACAGAAAGCTCTTTCCTTGAGCCTGCAGATAGTGCCCCTGTTTGAGGTAAACTGAGTTGTGTTTTAAGTTCCAATTTTAGAAACAAACACAGATGTGATAATTACCACCTATGAGCAGGAAACCAAGATGGTGTAAATGGGTCAACATGCTGCCTGGGCTTGAGCCAGAGAAGTGTTTTATTTATATAACAGAAACCATAGTGTGTTTAGAAGGGAAGTTTTAGATTAAATCATAGGCCTCTAGAAACAGCAATAGTCAGTGAAGCTTGTGTTACTGTTAGTTCTCAGTAATTCTGCAGAGTTAACATCTGCTGCATATTTTATTTGTTTTGTATATCATTTGCAACAGCGTTAATAACATTGTTTGCAATATTAATAATACAGGATTTCTGTGAACTTGTGCTGAACCATGAGCAGGGAGTGGGGCCAGTAACATACCACCTGTGAATCTGCAGTTATTAATTAGCAGCTTTGGTTGGAAAGGCCACCATGCAGGAATTACTGCCCTTGCCCTCAGTGTGAGTCTTGTCCCGGGGGCAGCATCCCAACCCGAGCCGGAGGGACCCCGCAGGAGCGGCGCTGGCTCTGCCGAGCCTGAAGTCGGTGCGACAGCATGGAAATGGCACTCGGACATCTCTGGCCTGCTTGGTGACAGAGGAGGATGTGAGGATGAGCTTCTAGAGCAAAGAGGACGCTTTTCCGGAGAATGTATTTCTGCGCTGCTGAAGAATTTCCGCCGGGCACCTCCGCAGCGAGGACGAGCGGTTAATGAGAGGCAGGGCTCCTCTTTGCCCAGGCTCTCACCGTGCGCTCCTCGCCAGAATCCAGCCCTTGCTCGCTGCGCTAACCAAGTCTCAGCCCGGATTTTGTGTGTGCCGGAAAAAAAAAGCGATTTTGGGAAGCAAGCCTCGTGCCCCGCAGCTCAGGAGAGGAAGGCAGGAGAGGCACCGTATCCCATGGAAACTGCAGGGGGCACAGTGTCATTACTAGAGGGCCGGGATAATTAGATGCTGTTAACTCGCCTTCCCTAACGACGAGCCCAGACGGGGCTGAGGGCGGCAGGAGATGGAGCCCCGGCCCCGGTCACCGCCGCAGCCCGGGTGCGGTGCCGAGCCGGCGCGGGGCCGAGGCCGCTGCGGGTCCGGGCAGCTCCGTGGCACCGCTGCCCAGCGACAGAAGCGACCCGGCTCGGGAGGATGCGCTAAACGTCCCGAAAATTCAAGGGAATAAGTTTGCCTCACCTTTTCAAAAATGTTAAAAAGCGCTGAATATAAAAGAATTCTTGTTAACAGCATGCTTTCGGCTAACGCATAAACTGTCTTATCTTCGAAATATATTAGTTTAGAGGGCGAATACATTCACTGTTACTTTTGGTGTATTTTTCTCACAGGTAGCCGTGAGGCACAGATCCCTCTCACCTGTTCTGGGTCAGCAGGATGAGGCATTTGCTTTCAATGTGAGACTTAGATGGGGCCATTCAGACGGTATCTTGTGGCTTTTTTCCCCCTGCAGAAATGCTTTGTATAGTTGACATCCCTGGTTCAGCAATCTACAATGCTGAATAATCATAAACATGTTTGTCCTAGTTATTCCCCTGGAGGATTTTTCCACCTAAGATATTTAAAGGAATATAGTCTTGCTGTGACACAGGTCTATTTGAGAAATACTGTCAGATTATAGTACTGTTAAAATTAATAGATTTAGTAATTGTTTTCCCACAATTAAAACCCAAAAGGTTTTGCCTATAGATATGGAGCTGTTTACCAGCTGTAAATGTCATAGCTGTCTAAGCAAAACCATTTATTCTATTTATATAAAACATCCTCTCATATTAAATACATATATGTAAAGTGACTTTTGTGGTCTTAGAACTGATAAAGTAGCTCCGGAAATATTTTTTTCTCTGTGTGTCATCTCTGTGAAATATAGCTGGGTACATAAGGAGTTTGATATTGCTTGAGCACTTGCTCTTTCTATGCACTTCAGATAGTGTTAGATTTTGTAAACTTTTCCCCTCTAATACTTGTCTCAAGGGATCAGAACAAAAATGACAGCCTTTTCTTTTTTCAAATTATGTCTAGGAAAATGACAGTTAAACAAGAGAAAACTACTAACAAATTTTAAAAAAACAATGTAAGGATTGCTTACTCTTATGTAAACTTAATCTTTGTGAAAACAGAGGAAAAGAAAAAAATTTTGGGGAAATGGTATTTCCTGAGCTTCCAGGAAGCACTGTTAACAGTTTATTAGAATTTGTTGCAGTAGTTAATAGAATTTCAATGAAAGTATTAATAATATTTATAGTATTTAATAATAATTATAGAATAATTAATAATTATTGATTTTAGTTGTTTCCTGGGTTTGCTTTTATCTGATACCAGTGTTATTTACAGATTACCAGTCAAATATAGCATTAGAATTTATTCAGATACTTTACTACAGTTAAGCTAGTTAATTAAGGAAGTTTATTAAACATTATCCAAAATACACTGTTCATAACAGTACAGTGAGTTGGACCATATATTCTCCTAGTAAAAAAAAAAATAATTCTCTAGTACTTCTGCATATATTTAACAGCAGAAGGATTAATTTAATTTGGGAGAGGTTTCACCTGTATTTAGGCGGCTGCATTTTCAGCTAGTAAAGGAATCAAGCAGAGAAGAACCTGCCAACTACTTTCACAGGTGGAATTAGGAAAGGAGTCCAGTGGAGAAGAATCTGCTGAGTACTTTTCATACACGAGTTACTTATAATCCATTTTTCAGCTCAGCAGGTTCCTGTGATGAAAGGGAACTGATCAGAGAAGGTAGGGGTGGGGGATTCCTGCAGGTGAAGTGTGGCTCAGCTGCAGGGAAGATGAACCTTCCCCACAGTTTCTCCCCTCTGACATGGCAGCGCCACCTTGCCCGGACCTGGCCAGCTCTGCCCCGGTTGTCCCGGAGCAGTCGTGCCAGGCACATCTCCGAGGGGCAGCTTTCTTCCCCTCCCTTGACTTCTGATCTGTCAGCACCTTTCAGCATCTGGGGCTAAGCTCTGCTATTTCTGAGGGGAACCAGAACAAATAATTCTGCCCATCTGCCTTCACCTCTTCCAGCACTTCCTACAGATTTGAGTTTTGTGATTGATCCTGAGTTCCTAATGGAACGTTGCTGTGAGTAAATATTCGCACGGCGTCTCAGTTAGTGACTGTGACCTTGGAGGACTGTACTTCCACTTTCCCTTGTGCAGGGTGCTTAGTCCCCCTTTTCTACCCAAACTTCTGTTCCTCTGAAGGAATGTATAGGAACTTGGTAGCTCAAAGCAATCTGTACCTCCCTGTTAAATTCGGTTAAAGCCGGCCAGAGAATCTGGACGAGAACTGGATCAGACACATACAGAGACACATGGTGCCTTTGCGTCTCGGTTTCCTTAGGAAACGAAGTTAAAAAAGACATCCGTATTTTTCCTAAGATCAGAAGCCAAATTAATGCATCTGTGTCCATGGGGAAATCCTTCCTCTGTGACTCCTGTACTTAATAACAGAAAGCTTAAATGCAATACTTGAAGAAAATAATATCTGGCTTTGTGGGAGGCTACAAAACATACAGGTCTGGCCAGTGTCCATAAAAGAGTTGAGTGGAAAACTAGTTCCAGGGTCAGGAAGAACAACAGCTATCCAGCCCAACTTAGGCATGCAGTTGTTCCTTGGCTCACACTTTCATGACTGGTTTTCCAAGTTTTTATCACTTTTGTACAGCTGTCTATAAGGAAGCTGAGAGATTTTAAAAAGTGGGCATCAGGATTGCACATAGTAGTGGTCTTGGGAGTGAATTGTACTGCAGCAAAATCAATTCCTTTCACTCAATATTTCCATTTGCACCTTATGCCACAGGCTTGTGTTCTGGATGGGCTTTTCAGCTTCCCTCTGAGAAACTGATTTTCAAAGTAGTCCTCTGTCCTTCCAGCATCCCTTGCATTTCTGATTTCCATTAGACTTGCCTGAAATTTCCTGTGGGGCTGTGTCCATTTGTCAGAGCACATAAAAATAACGTGCTCGCTTCTTTCTGCAGACCTTGTTTTCAGTGCCATGTACCAGCTGTACTGACCAAGCTCTTGAGATTGAGTAGACCATTGATGAATAGATGAAAAGACTGAGAGCTACGCTCAGGAGGTTCTCCCAGGAGAGGCCCTTTCAGATATTTTCTCATTAAATGACACCTTATATTTTGATATTCTTCATTTAGATAGTTTTTAATCTCTATGTGCCTTTTTAGCTTCATATCACCTGTTGGGTGGTTCCAAGTCAGACACCTGGAAGAGATCCAGCTGTGCTGGCATGGTCTCCTTCTGCTTTCTGCTCAGCTGTCCACTGCTGCCAGGCAAACTGGTCCTTAACTTCTGAGCCATTTTTCTGTGTTTTAAAATAAGGAGGCACAATTTGGCATTTTCTCTACTTTCAAGGGAACCAGGGCTGTCCAGGCAGCGTTTGAGCTGAGAAGCTTGCTGTAGGTACGAGGGGTGTGGGTGAAACGCATGGTGAAGGATGGCAGAAAGGGGTCAATCCCAAGGAGAAAGACTGGAAGTCTGTGTTGATTAAAGCAGGGATGGGATCTGTGGTTTCTAGATCGTGCATTTCTTTTGTGTTCATGAAATAGCTGAGACATTTTCTGGTGAGTTGTGCCTTGTGTTCCCTTCCAGTGCTGGTCCAGGCAGATGTAACAACCTGCTCTTGCTGCCAGCTGCTTCCTTACCTCGAGTGGCTGATGTGTTTGTGGTGAACCCAAGGGTGTCAGCCCAAATGCTGAGCCACGTGGTTCATCATCCATCCATCGGATACAATCGCTGCTTCTCGGGGGGCTTGCCTTCAATAAAATGTCTTCATTTGCCTTAGAGGTGGTATAACCATTGTTTAATGATTCAGGCAGCCAAATGACGGCCTGCAGAACAGTGGCCTATCCTTGCCCCTGCAGGCTCCACATTTTCCTCATCAGATTACTATTTAAGCCAAATCTTTCCCAGGCAATCACTGTTTTCATGTTTGTGAAATGAGACCTGTGGGAATGCAAGACACTCAGAGGTGGAGTTGGCATGATGAGACCTGTGCTTTGAATCTATGAAGTCCTATATAATGTCCAATGCTTTGAAAATAGGTTACAAGCATCACAAAATTAATTTTTTCCCCCCCTAATGCATCTCCAATTCCTGGTCCGTAAAATGGGAGTAATAATGGTGTCTCACATCTCATGTAGGAGAAAAAGAATACATAATTAGAGAAATAATGTATTTGAGCCATAAGGAAATGAGTAATTCCTTTAGGATAGTAGAGTTTCAATAGCATGTACAAATAAAGCCTTGGATTACACCTGGAATAACAGGAAGAAAACAGAATGCTGGGCTTCTGTTTGCTAAATTAACACTGTCTTCTCTGCATGAATAACATAAAGGCCTTGTGGCTGAACAGTGTGCATGTAATCAAAGATCATATATTAAAATCTGATAAACAGATATGCATCTGGAGGCAAATCAAAGTCGCACAGACCTTTAGTTCCATTATTTTCCCAAATCCAGAGTCAGAAATCCACTAAAGTGTTAAATATTTTATTTCAATAGACCGCCTGAAAGATAATTTATCAGGAAAACATGATAGAGACCATCACGAGCGGTTTTGTGTGTCGGTCTCCCCACACTCCCTCCCTGCCTGTTGCCTCATACATGTCGTAAATCCTCTACATTGTTGCTCTCTAAGGAACTGTGCAACTGGTTCATTGTTCGTTTGTCAGTTTGCATATGCAAATGGCACAGCGCCATACATTTCAGCAGCAGAAAAAGCTGTTTCTATAATCAGGAAAACTAGCAATTAATGAGGTGGGAGTAGGAGCAGATATTGCTATAGGCAGGAACAGCAGGCTTTTGTGCCGTTCCTCCACGACTTCGCGTGTCTCCGCCTGGGTTTTAAGACTGTTACGTGGTCGAGACAGCCCCTGGTCGTTGTCTTTCCAGTCACTTCTGCCTTCCGAGGGCTCAGCACTATGTAAACATGCAATTGAAAACTCATTTGCTCTGAGAATGAGTTTGAAGGTGAGGAGACTGGATTTGAAGAAAACGGCCTGACTGGATGGCTTTTAGAAATGTCGTTTCCTCAGCACGTGCGTTGCTCTCTGGGCCGCCTTACCGCTGAAGGTGGGAAAATAAGAAACTACAACTACCGAGGCAGACAGCGGCTAGAGATGTGTCTGTGTATGAGAGCTGGGACACCCTGCCTGAAGGGGCCACGGACAGGAGATCCTTCATTCTGGGCATTGGCTTTGCTATATTTTCTGTGTATACTTCCACAAAACCCCGGTATTTATCTAGTAGCACTCTACTCTGGTATCAACTGACATATTTTACAAATGGTTTGGATTGTAGCATGGTATTTAAAAGGAAACACAGATGTTAGAGAGCAATTCAGAGAGGAAATGAAAAGAGGAAGAGCATCTGGAGACTTGAGTCTGGGCTGGAGCTCTGGTTGTTGGCTGATTTAGTACTCTGGGGTCTCTGCAATCAGATCTGGCCTTTCTGCTTTTAAGTAGGTGCTCTGAAGTATTCCCCAGCATACCTGACTTTATTCTGGGTATGGGACTATGCACTGTGCAAATTTGAGGCTCTGGAGAAAGGACAGACAGAGGAATTACTTTGATGCCAACTCCAGTTGCAATATTCACAGCCACAAGTTTCAGATCCCTTTTAGATCTTATCAACCTTCTAGTAACACTGGTGTCCACAAACAATTGTCTGTTTTACAAAAACATTGGCAAAGGACAATCACCCAAAGGGAGGAAATTCTGGGGACTCTACCTAAGGGTTTTGTGTTTCAGTCACTGCTCTGAGTCCAGGTAAAGCTGGCAAACCTGCTCCTTTCATAGGTTTAATAGACAGGTTTGTGAGCATCTGCCCAGCAAACTGTTACACCACCTGTGGCGATGATAAATATTTTATACTGTGCAGAATTTGTGACTCGGTTACAATTACTTGAATGTTTCTGTTGTGCTTGTGTCTGTTTGCTGAGTTTGTGCAGATGGTATCTGTGCATCTGAACAGGCTTGACAGAAAATTCTTGTGTTATTCATCTTCTCTCAGGCTGAGGAATAGAGAGTTCAGGAGCAGTTTTATGTTGGAAATGTTATTTTCATTCCCTGGTATTTGTTGGGAGAGGTGTTTCTTTAACATCCCCACAGCCTGGTACTTTCTCTCCCTCAACCTCTCTTTGCCCGCAGTGAAATGTGAGATTTAATGAATTCTAAGGCTTATACATGGCCAGTTTCTTTTCTCAGCTAATTTTATTATTTAAACAAACATTTTTATATTTTGTACCCTTCTACTGACTTTGTTAATGCATAGCACTGCAAATAGTGAGTGATTTATCTTTTACTATCAGGGATGTAGTTCATGTCTCCTAATAAGTAATATAGCCATTATCTGTGTTTAATGTAGAAATTTCTTTCTTTCCTTGAGGTTTGGTGCTGTATATTATATGCTATCTAAATCTAGTCAAACTTAAAAGCATCAGAGAAGACATTTGATGGAAACCAACCTTAGGGTCAGTTCTTTGTTGTTTTTGGAGTTTTTTAGGAACAATGTGAAGGAAAAAGCAGAATCAGTGCAATGAGGAAATGCAGGGTTTTTTCCCGCAGTCTTTTTTCCAATTTATATTTAAACTTATCAAAAAGTAAATTCTAAAGACAGAAATCCCTTTTTAAATTTTTTTGGAGGTAGTTCTTCCTTCCCTTTTATTTTTTGTTGGAGGAGGAGGAGGAGGGATATTTTACTCTGCTCTGGGGCATTGACCACTTTAATCCTCTAAACACAATATTCAAGCCTCCTGGATGTTTCTGCCAGTGCAGCTAATTCAGGCTCCTAGGGCTGCAGAGAGAGAACAGCATGAGAATACATGCAACACTTGTGGAGGCCAAAGGCATTAAAGGGTTCAGGGAGGGGTGGCTCCACTGAGGGCTATTAAACATAATGGCCCAGATGCAACTGTGGTGTTAGTGGGGATGTGGATTCTAAATGCAAACTCATTGGTTAGATCAGAAGATTTTGTGGTATTAAATATGTGGGTTTGGAGATATTTTTATTTAGTGTGCGTCTGTTTTCTAGATAACTAAATCATGCATGAGCGTTGCAAGTGTATCAGGGTTTTTATTTCTCAAAGATAGAAAAGAAAATGTACCCTCTATGTGGCTTCCTTTAAATAATATAACGTGTAGGAGAGTATAATAGATTCAGCTCTAGGCAGGCTACACAATACTTGTTTTTGAGGGAATTGTTCTGTTCTTTTTGGAAATCCAGTAGAATATTATCAACATGAGTAGGATTGAACGGTAAATGCTTAAAATTATCAAAGCTAAATACATGGAGTTTAGCCACAAATTACATACAGTAACAAAAATATCACTAGTAGAACTTGTAAAGGAGTCTACATATGGGTTATGGTGAGCTTCAGCATTTAGAGGAAAAATGATGAAAAGAAAGAAGAAAAGCAAGCTGCTTATGGAAATCATTTTCTGGCTATCCTGGGTCATAAATAATCTGTGCCAAAATGCACAAAAAGCACTAAGAATGTTTCTTCAATGCAAGTTTGACTGTACCAGTATTGGACAAAGCAGCTAAGTTTGCACAACTGTGTAAGTGCTGTGAGCATAAGCTAATTTTTTTTTTGCCTAATTTTTAAAAAAATTGCTGTTATCCCTTCTGTTATAATGAAGTCTCTATAGCTAGGACATAGAAAAGTATGCAGCTTTTAACATTTTACAGAGCTAAAAATAAACTGCATACATAAAAAAAAAATCTGAATTTCTTTATAAAACCAAATGACACCACTGTTGACTCTACGTGAACAGGAACATGTAGGTTGTTTTTACCCCACATTCATTGTCTTCTAAAGATAATGCAAGTTTTGATTGTGCCTTTATGTGCCATGATCCTCTTCATATTGTGAAAAATGCTTTCATGTTTCTGATAGAGAAATGATAATTTGCAATCTTGAAGAGATTGTCACATAAAGGAGCCTGCATGCACTGAGCTGCATATGCTGCACAGATGAGGTAATGTCTGTGGTGCACACTTGAGATTAACCTGTTTGAAGCACAGAATACCATTTTAATGATGAATTAAAAACCAAAAGGGTGTGTGTGCGAACATATTACTTTGGGCAAAAAGGTGAAATCCTTCTCTAAAAAGGTTAAGCGTGAAAGAAAAACACTGCGCTGCAGAAATGAGCTGGAGAATTAATTCATTGTCAGAGGGAGTTTGGAGGGAAAAAGAATATCTTCCCAAGATGACATATGACTTACTGAGGGGCTGAAGAACTGTAGTGGAGGTGTAGAGGGGAAATAGATAAAAATAATTCCTGTTTCCTCTTACCATCAGACTTCCAGGTGTTACATGTTTTCTTTGCCTCTTGAGTCTAATAAAAGACTTGTGGGAGTCAATGGAAATGTTTTTGCCTCTGTATTCTATTTTCCCCCAATAACAGAAATGCTGAGGAAAAAAAATGAAACACCATGGTAGTCTGAAAGGCATTTCTTTAGGTGGTGTAGATGTAGATTGGAAATTATTTTCTTATAGGACAAGAAGTGCAGTCTTGGGTCATAGTTCAGCTTTTATCAGCTTTTATACCAGTTTTGATCAATTTTCACAAAACCAAGGCTTTAAGAAAAGTAATTGCCAGACAGCTTCAAAATCTACTTACTATTGCAAGTGATACATTGAAACATACCTTTTTGAAAATAATTGAGGTACCATCAGTCCATATACTACTGAAATATACTGTTTTATATACAAAGAGGGGAAAGAGCATGTTTGATGAGCTACTACACTGAAGCTTCAGAAATGCAGCACAGTATTGCATATTCAGATAGACTCAGTAATTGCTGATGATTGAGTCTTTTCATTTTCCAGATGTTAGGAATTTCAGCCTCTGTTATGCAAAGAAACTTCTTGCTTTATTTGTATTTCTTTTAAACTGAAATTGTAAGCTGCTTCACTAACATGCTCTGTTTATCGTGATACTTTTCAGAGTACACCTTCAAAATGGATTTTGTGTAACTGCAGAAGGGGAAAGCTGAGAGGTAGTTTTAGTAATTGAAGAAGGTTGATCTTGTATGGTGGACTTCTTGCATGGATAATAACATGTCACTGAAACTTCAATTGTTTGCTGATGTCCCATTGCCACCAGTTGCAATAATAAATGTTATATTAACAGGACAAATATATTAATATAGAAGTCCTTAGATAATTGTTTTTATAATGGTAGTATCTAATTCTGGATAAACAAGTGGAAGAAACACCTATAACTAAACAACTGTACATAATGTTGATGGTTTTATGCCAGCCAGCAAGAATCTTTCCCCTGGAAGGGCAGCCAAAATACCAAGAGAAGCATGATGCAGGTCAGAGGACTTTAACTCGTGGATTACTGACATGAAGGTGTGTCGTGTCAGGAAGATTAGGCTGGATAGTAGGAAAAGGTTCTTCTACTGGAGGGTGGCTGGGCACTAGAAAAGGGTCCCCAGGGAAGTGGTCACAGCACCAAGCCTGACAGAGTTCAAGAAGCATTTGGTCAATACTCTCCGGCACAGGGAGTGACCCTTGGGATAGTTCTGTGCAGAGCCAGGAGCTGCACTCCATGATCCTGATGGGTCCCTTTCAACCCAGCAGATTCTATGATTCCTTGCTGCTTGAAGTCAAACTGCAGGTGCAAGTGTAAGTGATTTCAGTGGATGCACCTTCCTATACAGCATCTAGAGGAGTGGAGGGAGGAGTTCTTCTTGGATTTGCTTCATATTACACTACGGAACTGTTTTTTTTTTCCATTAGTGTCCTTGTGTCTCAGCTGATGTCCGGCACCATCAGTGATGCGTTCATTTAATCCACGGAGTGAAGGCTGCTGTGCCACCCCAACCCCCTGTGTGCTGGGGTGTTCCAGACAGAAACTGCTGCACTTCTACTCTGCTCAGCCTGTGCAGTGAGCCTGAAGCTTCTGGGAAGTGTTGGATTCACTGTAAATGTGCAATAAATTTAGCGCTCGGGAAGTATTTTGGGCTGACTGTGAATGTGTGAATCAGTTGTGCAGGCTGTTAATGGCAGATCTGAAGCTTCCAGGCAGTGTCAGACCTATGCTGTGTGAATGTGCAGCCAGAATCACAGGTGGCTTGGCTTGGGAGGGACCTCTGAAGAGCAGCCAGTCCAACCCTGCTGTCATGGGCAGGGTCACCTTTCACTAGACCAGGCTGCTCAGAGTCCCCTCTGGCCTGGCCGTGAACATTTCCAGGGATGGGGCACCCTCAGCTTCCACAGATGGCACGTTCACCTCCCTCATTGTAAAAAAATATTTTTTACTCCTAATCTAAACATCCCCTCTTTAGATTAAAGCCATCACTCCTAGCCCTATCACAGTGGACTTGGACAAATCTTCAGGAAATGCATTTCATTTCCAAATGACAAGTAGCTGGAAAAGTGGCCTTCTTTGGGAAAACCTGGGCTTAGGCATAGATTGCTGTAGAGCTGGTCAGTGCCTTCTGACAATCAGGGAGACTTCAGCCTTGTCTTAGGTTTGTTGTTCCTTTAAGAGGGCTGTGTAAGGCCAGGAAAAAAAATAAAAAGAAGAAAAAGAGGGGCTTCTTTCCTTATGGCTTTGCATTGTCTTCCCATAAGCTGCATATGAGGCAGTGATGGAGTGGAGAATGTGGAGCTCCTGGAGATGAAGCGTTTCAAGAAAACAAGTACAGGTATGCATCCAAGAAAGCAAAGTGTGCTTTGCCTCTTTCAATGAATCAGCTGAAGAATGGATTTTTTTTTAATCTCATAGGGAATAATTTTGCTGCCTCGTCTTGAAGCTGGAGGCTATTTTCAATTTTAAGAGGCTTTCTCTCTTGATGAGGTGATAACCTAAAATGGCACAGGAGGATCTAATGCAGCATGTTTTCATTCAGGGACTCTGTTTTACAGTCAAGCCTAGCAATACGAGAAGGAAGCTTGAAAAGAAATTGTTAACTTTATAGATCCAAAGTTGCTCACTTTTCTGCACATGTGTATTTTTGGCTTTGACCATTACACTACAATTTACATGCCAAAGAAATGCTTGGATCCCATGCAGTCCTCCAACTGCTTATGCATATCCAGAATGTTGCTGTATATGTGGAAATACACATATTGCACAAAAAGCATCTTGGAGAAGTAGCTAGGGAAAGCTGCCCAGCACAGGACAAGAGGGGATTTGAGGATGGACTCCTAACAAAAAAATGAAGAAAATCCTCTAATCATAGAGTTGTTTAGGTTGGAAAAGACCTTTTATATCATTGAGTCCAACCATTAACGCAGCACTGCTAAGTCCCCCACTAACCCGCCTTTAAGTGCCACCTCTACACCTTATTTAAATACCTCCAGGGATGGGGACTTGTGAAAGACTGAGTTGTTAAGCGATAATGGCTCCAAACATTCCCCCATCTGTGGAGTGTGTAAGGGCGCTTTGCTCAGACAGAGGTGAGCTTTTGGGTGTGTAAGGGCCAAACCTCTGATCTAGTGAGACAGAGAGTGAAAGAATGAGGGGCTATGGGTGAGACAGGTGAAGGTCCTGTGGAGATGGATGTGCTAAATTGTCCTCCCCTGCACAAACCACTGGGTTGTGGGGCTACCCCTTCCTCCCCGGGGAAGTAGGGACACTGGCCGTGCCCTGAGGCTGTTGGTCTCAGCTGATGGGCCACAATCGACTGAACTGCTGATGTGATGGGCAGCTGTGCTGTCTTAGAAGGTGTCAAGGGCTCCCAAGTGTCCCATGATCAACACTATTGCATCAATCTCCCTGCCCCGGGGAGGTTCCCTGGGTGTTCCTGAGTTATAAACCCAATAGATGGTGTGCCCCAGAGACTTCTCCCCACCACTTCTTAGGGACTTCCTCCTCCACCTGATGGATCCAAGGGTGTGACCAAGACTATGAGCAGCCAAATCTTGTTGCAGAGCCTGTGGGTGGTGAAATCTTCACTCTGACCCCTTCTCTCTCTCTCTCTTTCTTTATTTTGTGCTTCATGCTCTTGTCCTTTCTTTTCCCTTGTGCATGTCCTTGGATGATGTTGTTGTGCTTTCATATTGCAATGCTTTTATGTTGTTCTATTACTGCAGAAAATAATAACCAAAATGGCTACATACCTTCTTTCCTTTGCAACCATTGTTCTACAATAAACCCCACATCTGTGTGCTCACCAACACCAAGCCTTCCGTGTTGTTCCCCTCTAATCTGCCTCACGGGACCGAGTAACAAGAACCTGGGTTGCCCCCACCTTCTGTAGGGGGTTGTAACAGGGCTCCACCACCGGGCTGCCCGTTCCAGTGCTTGATAACCCTCTTGGTGAAGATTCTCTTCCTATTAGCCAATACTTAAATCTCCCCAGCTGCAACTTCAGGACATTTCTTCTTGTCCTGTTACTTGGGAATAGAGACCAACTCCCACATTTTAAATAGAAGTACCCCAGGAGAACCATGACTAGCAATTGCAGGAATTCTCCCAGTTGCTTATGGAATTTTTCATCTGCCTCTTCATCCTGCTTGGGAGGTCTGTGACAGAATCCCACCACGGTTCTCAACCATGAAGATTCAGTCCCACTGGTATCCTCATTAAACTCCAGACAATCAAAACTGCCCCTATTGCACAGGGCTTTCCTACCTTCTCTCCTTCCTTGCATATCCATCCTGAAGAGTTTATACCCATCCACTGCAGCTCTTCAGTCGTGTGAGCCATCCCACCACGCCTCTGTCACAGCAAACATGTCACAGTTTTCCTGCCGCACAACGGCTTCCAGCTGCTCCTGTGTGTTGCACTGGCGCTCATAGATTTGCACTGGTCACAAGGTTAAAGCCCAGACAAAAGGCAGAGGGCAGAAGGAATGTCACCACGTTGGGAAATTTGCACTCACAGCTAATACCGTTGCTGCAGATGGATTTTCCGGGCACAATAGCTGGTAGCTGTCCCAGAACAAGCACAATTGGTGCTTCTCCCCTACAAACAGCTGATTGTGGGTGGTGAAATTGCTGCCTTAAAATCAAGTCAGGCCATGAACATCCTTTTTCTTTGCCCTTATTGCTTCTCTCTAGAGTGACTTCCAGAGCATCTTTAATAACCTTTCCTTGGCACATACACCAAAGGTATCTATTTTTTTCACTTTTTTACCAGAACAGCTGCATATTTCTTCCTGTTTGCAGCCTCCACCCTCACCCTGAGGACATGATAGTAGGCTATGAACTTCTGGAGTCAAGGATCAGTCCCTTAACTGCCATAAAAAGTAGGGGGAAAAAATCAATCTCAATGAACCTTGGCATATTTTTCTAATTGATGTGAATGAGATGAAAGGGATAGCTGACTTCCGTGACCTCTGCCGGATAATTGTGTATCATGTGTTGCATGAATAAAGGGGTGTGCCATAGCTGCAAAAATGGGAATTGACACCATTCTGCTCTTTAACAACATCCACTGGTGTGTGACATCCAAGTACATTAACAGCTGTCACCCTTCATTTCTCTTCTGCTCCACTCCCACCTTCTTTGTTCATTTGCATGATGAAACTTGGTGAGCTAAACAGTTTGATGCTTACAATTGTTGAGACTCTTGTTCCAACTTATTTTCATAAATGTAACTGTAATTATTAGTCTGCTGATACTCCTTCCATCTTTACCAGAGCAAGACAGAAGGAAAATCAGCAGAACATTTGGGCAGGTTCTTCCATATCTTGCAGTGTTGGAACTTGGAGGAGGAGTTCTTTGACAAAGGTCTACATTAGAGATAAGATGCTTACCAAAGGAATAGCTTCTTCAGTGGTGCAAACTGACATGTACATTTTTAGGACTTAAATTGCTGTCCAATGTTTTTTTCCAATAAAACTATTTTGAGTTGATTTTGTGTTATTTCTTTCTCAATCAAGAATGAGTAGTAGTGAAGAGGTTTTGAGAAAAATCAGTTAATATTATATATTTGTGAAAGAAATATTGCTTCTGTGTTTTTATTTCATTAAAGCTTTCGTGTCTGGCTGTAAACCAAACTTCTGTCACCTCTTACTCCTCATGGAAGGTTCTGTAGCAACAAAAGCTGAAGAGCATCATCTTACTACACCATTCCAGTCAACTTAGAGTTGAAATGGTCATCCTTGTGTTTTAAATTATGTATTTAAGTATCTTTTGGAATTGAGAAGGTCTAACACAGTGTGAGCTTGCTTTCCCTTCCCTTGGTTAGGGCAGAGAGTTCTGTTGCATAGAGAAGCTGCATGGTACTAATTACACTGCAAGAAAACCAGCACATACTCTGTGTGTGTGCTGGAGCTGGATTTGTTCTGCTCTCATCTGGTCTGTGGGAATTTATTTGACAGTTGAAAGGATGTTTGAGCTGGCTGTTAAGTACTACAAGAGCATTAGGCAAACGGGACTGAAGATTCTGTTCAGGAGAAGGTCTGCTCAAACATCTGTCTTGCTAAGTCATTATATTTAATATAGTTACACTCAGTAAACCTTTTGGTGAGAAGTTTGACTCTCCTTTTAAAGCTGCAGTTACGCTGTAAAGCTTTTAGTACAAGAACCTTATGCTGGTACAAAGCAGAATAACTCCAACAAGCCTCATAAGGAAATACTGGGATACGGGCTAACAATGTAAGCACTTTTACCAAGATATATCTAGATCCATGGAAAGAAAGACTGGAAATACGAGTTTATGCTGGCACAGTTAAAACAGCAACACCTTTTAGTTTCACAGGGACTAATTTGTGTGAGTCATGGATGATGAAAAGGTTATGCTTGAAGAACCTGGTTCAATAACTATTGAATTTAGATGGAGCTGAGCTTTGGATCAAGGTATAATTTCCAACTCAAGTTATTTGTAAGTTAGAAAATATTTCAAATGCCTCTGGATTTCTTTTGATGGGTTGAGCGTGTTCCAAAGTGAATAATTTGAAGGAATAACATATGCTTGACAGAGTGAACTTCAGAAATAGTACAACTTGCTTTTTATTTACCATGGTGTTCTTTGCTATAGGAAACTCATGGCTAAAGCCAGACCTGACCGGGACTGCACAGGGGCAGCGCAAAGGAACTTGATGAGACCATTTTCTATTATTCTGATTAAAAACCAGAGCAGTGCACTCCAACAAGAAGGAGCTAAAGAAGTTTTTGTGAGCAGCTTGCTTAAAAACCACATGAAGCCACATAGGAGGTCTGTTTAAAATTACTTTGTTTAGCAAAAAGCAACAATTAGAATTAGAAACAGTTTGGCTGTTAACATCTAAAACTAATTTCTTAGTTGAGACTTCATGACAATATCTGTATTATATGAAAGACCTAAACCCAAACATTGGTCAAAAAATCCTGAGAAGGTCTGGAAATATGTTAGTATGTGATCCTTGCCTGGTTCCTTTGAACTATCTGAACTTTTCCACCTTTTACCTTCAGGAGAAACTATGAAACGTAGCCCTCTGGTTATGCTTGGCTGTAACAATATGTTTCTAGGAGCTGGCAAGTCCCTTAACTTTCTTATGCAATGTCCCTTCTTTAGTTGCCCTATGTAATGACAAAATGTGTGCTTGGAAACGTTGCAAGCTCGAGTACACAGACTTTCTTTCCAACCACTCCTTTCTCCCAGACACAGCCTCTGTATTTCTGTGGGCTGTGGTGCCTTGCAAAAGCTACACCTGCTCTGGTGCCCACGAGGTCCAGCAAGCACAATTCTCTCTGAGCAGGGTCGCAGCAGGGTTTCTGTTCTACTCACAGCTTGCGCAACTCATTTACTCCCTGACTTCGGTTACTCTGATCCTATTACAGCCCAGCCGCATTTTTCACACTGCCTGCCTATGAAGCATGGATTAATTCAAGCTGATAATTTTGATCTATAAAGCATTTAAAAGCATAGAGCTTGGCTGTTGGAAGATCATCTTCAGCCTTCACCTTCTGGGTATCTGTGGTCAGCCACGGTTCACTGTGTAATGTTTCACACCCTCTTGCTCCAAATTATGGATGTATACTTGTCCTTACTGGGTACAACCTGCTTTATTTCTTTGTTTGAAAAAGTGTATTTTTTTAGTTTGAGCATGTAATGGAATTTGATTCATTCTGTAAATTCTTTCTCTTCTGTGATGCCATGTTTGTAAAGAATCCAACAAACGCTGTTTCAGTAATAATCTTGGTAGTAAATGTACAGTTGCTGAGTGGTCCACTGCACCTTTGGAGAGGGTCTGGATAATGAGCCCTATTCACCAGCACAAGAAAATATATGACAACAGCTCTTCTCTGGATGTTCTTAAGTACAAAGCCCCATTTTGGGAAAGCATTTTTTTTATTTAAAACATTTGTATTCTAATTCTTCAGAATAACCATACATTAAAAGCACGAGCCTTCAACTGCTATGTATGTATCAGCATAGGTGACTTCTAGGGTATGAGCTGTGATCTGCTCTTCCACTGCAGCATCATCCAGTGAATTGATGAGACACGTGAAGCACCTTCCCCAAGCAGGCAAGTTAGAGCCCTGTTTGCTAACTTAAAGGCTGAACTGAGGGCACAAAGCTAACTCCCAATACTTGAGAAGGAAGGGCTGCTTCCCAGTGGACCTTAAGAGAATGGCAGTCAGTTTTCTAACCCATGCTCTCATCTGAAGACACTGTTCCTCTCCTCTGTCAGCTCTCCCTTGCCCAATCGTGCCCATGAAAACAATTGTGTTAGGCCAGACAACTCAGCACTCTGAATGAAGCCACAACGTGTTTGTGGGGACTGTGTCTGATGAAGAGGCTGAGTTAAAATGGGGGAGATACAGGCTACACAGGGCACAAGGAAATGTTTCTGTCCAAAGAACATCCCCTCCAAACAAAGCATTTCCACAGACTGGTTTGGGTCACAGAAAGAGTTTATTTTGATGATAGAAATGGTCCATGTAGCCATCTTCCTGCTCGGTCTTTTCCTTATCAGCATACTACCATATGACCCAAGTCTAGCAGTTTAATTATGTTTTACAGGGGTATCTCCTTCAACCTTTTACTGCATTGCTTTTAAATATGCTGTGGGTCTAGGGTTTTTTTCAGAGTTGCTATCATCTGCTCTCTAAGCTGATCAGCTCTCTCTGATTCGCTCTACTTCCTATCTTACACCATACCACTGTTCCCATTATTTCTAGTGAGAAGGTAATTATTGTAAAATGCTTTTATGGTGTTGTCAACATAGTAATTTATGCCTTTCCTTTTGCATCATAACCTTTATGGTCTGAGATTTTTCTCAGCTCCTATAAGGGACTGTCCTCCCCGACCCCAGAGCAGAAGCAGATAATGCCAAACCCAGTGCTGCTTCTTTGTATTTTGTTTCTTATGCTCAGCTTTACTTCTTTACTAGCCTCAGTACTGTCTCTTCCTTGCCACTTCAGAAAAGGTTTTTTGGTTGGTGCTCTCCTCTTACCCTAAATCCTTGTTACTGCAATCTGTGGAACTCCACTAGTGACAGGTCACCAGTCTGATGTCACCCCATTCTCTGTAACCCTTTGTGCCTGACCCATGAGCCAGCTGCTCACCCATCACATGATGTGTTTATCCAGCTGTGAGCTGGACATCTTGTGCAGAAGGACTCTGTAAGACAGCATTGAAAGCTTTACTGAAATCCAAAAGCCTCATTACACAAACTGGCTCCCCTTGATCAGCCCCATGGGTTACCTTGTCACAAAAGGAAATCAGGCTGGATAAAAAGGACTCTCATAAAGCTGTGCTGGCTGTGACCAGTCACTGTGTGGCACAGAAAACACATTTTTCTCCCTCCAGACCAGGACCTCCAAAAGCATCACTGTACTGCTGGGTCCAGTTTCAAGGCCACAAACACACTCAGCTTTCTCTCCTTCAACTGACTCAGTGCCACCCCACCCTCCTGCATCCTGGGGTGAAAGAGCAGCCCAGCACAGAGATGCTGCAGCCTGTGGCATGTGAAACATGACTTGCAAACTTCTGCTCCAGAGCACTTCACAGTGTAATCAGATCCAACACTGCAATTCCTTCCACGCAGATCTTTGCTGACTGAAGTAGCAGAGCAGTACTAAGCAGGTGAGCATGCATATCACTGCTTAACTAAAGGATTCTTTCCAGTCTACCCTATGAAGAGATGATCACCATTGCACAGTACAATTTGATATTTTAACATTTTAGATACAAATTCATTGGTGCAGCTGGTGTACAAATAAATTTCTATCTAAGACTTACTTGGTTTTGCTAAGCAATTCCACAGTGTGAAAGAAGATAGACACCTGACCCAGAGTGTAAAGTTCAATTTAGCATAAAACGCCTGGTTGAAGTAGGCACTAATTAATCACACCTCTTTGGCAGAAAGGATTCTTTTGTATCACTCGAGTCCAAGGTGCTGGGACAAACAGGCACATCTTGGGAACAGAGGACTTTCTCTTGAACAGAATCAAACGTGACCCCGTTATCCTCAGGTGATGGAAGACAAACAAGAATTGTTGTCAGCCCAGCCCCTGGAGCTAGCCCTTCCCCCTGCCTCGGTAGGACACATGCACTCTAAACATTAGAGTGACTGAGATATTCTTGTAACAAAATAGCTTTATGCATCCACTTAAAAAGACATAAAACGGAAAAGAAAGTAGAGTGCTTTGGCCTTGGGCAAGGTGAAATACCAGAAATGTAATGAGTTAAATTACCTTCCAGGCTTGTGGGGAAGTGCTAAACCTCTTCAAAACACAAGGTTCTTACACAAGCACCATTTATTCCAATAGGACACACATTGGTAAATAAAACGAGTCACTATGAGCGACTCGGACTGAGTTGAAACAAAGTAGAAGCTTTTTATGAACTGAAAGCATATTGGGCAATTAGTAAAATGCCTACAAATATTCAGAGTACTGGGTAAGAATGAATTTATGCCACCTTGCAAGAAGTATTTTTTGTATCTTAATACTTATGGCCAAATAATTATTTTATTTGATTATCACTAATGGAGATGAGACAGGAAGCTGTGAAAAGGGAAGGTGATGAGAAAAGCTAAGATTATGATATTGTTTAGCTTGGGAAAAGGGAAAAGCAGTATTTTATTGCAGTTATAGCAACAACTACAGCCAAGGATTAGCTGTGCTCATTTTGAAACTGCACTTTGTGCACACAGCAATTATTACAATTTTTTTAATAGACGGTAAATGAATGGCTATGAAATTCTAAAACCAGAAATTCAAGAAGCACCATTTTAACTTTTTTTTTTTTTTTAAATCAGGCATTACAGAAAATGGAATAGGCCATTCTGCCTTGCTCAAACCATTCTGATAATTTTGTTAAATAAGAGAGAGAATATTCAATTTAAAATGTGCAAAAGCTAATATTTACATTGTTCAGTACACAGAGGCAGGATCACATCAAGAGAAACTGGAAGAGGAAGAGAATAAACTGTTCTTAGAGTCCACTGTAGATAGAACTAATATTGATGAGCTTAAAGCATAGTAATGTAGTCAGGTAAGATTTTAGAAAAAAAATCTTTGTAATGATAGAGCTAGTGAGGCATGGGAAGAGATAGCACAGGGAAGTCATGGAAATAGCTCCCTGGAAAAGATTAACCCTATTTCCACCAATGTTCATTTATAGCTGAACTGCTCTGGGACAGACTATAACTACCTCTTCAAGTCCTCTCCAGACCTGTTTTTTAACAGTTTTAATAAAGCAATTGTTAATGATTTCATGTCACACGCAAGGCCTTTGCCACTTGGCATTGTAAGGGATATGCTGACTGCCAGAAACAGTTCCTGCCATAAAGAAATCAGGACAGACAGAGATGAAACAGATTTCTCCTTTAAGTTAACTGCTCCCTATTTTTGTATTTTTTCCCCCATTAAATATATGAGTTTGAGAGAAACCAAAGGGACAGCACATATAGAGAGCAGACACTGGATAAAGGCAGGCTTTGCATCAGAATGCAATGGTCCCACTTGATGAAGGGACTTGCTAACTAATATTACTTTGGAAAAGAAGTGTGCACAAGGGAGGGGGCAGGAAACTCAGATTATACGTTCAGATTATATAGGGGACACAGAAAATTATTGTTTCCAAGAATTTTTAATTCAATTATTTTGTTGCAGTCCTTGCATTGACAAGCCAGCTGGATCTCCCACGCAGAACACCATTCCTGCCTTCAGGAAAGAGAACCTTTTCTTACACATTGCCATGTACACACTTCTGCTAAAGACAGGGTCCTGCAGCTGCTTGCTGCCCACCGTGGCCAATGGTCCACGTCATCTGAGCAGCATTCCTTGAACACCATGTTGACACTAAACTCTCAGCAGCTGGAGCAGCTGTGTGAAGTGCAACCTTAGATTACTAGAGACATCATTAAGTGAGTAATTAAGAAGCTGAATCTCTCCAGTCTCTATCATTTCACCTACTTTTAACAGAACAGCTCCTCAGCCACCTTGTCTTTGGGGTGTTAATTACTTTATCATTAATTTAGTCATGTATTTTACAGGTAATACTGCTGAAAATGCTGTTTTGCTACATCTGTGCAATAAACTGAAAAAAAACAGAAAGTTACAAATGTATTAAAAGAATTAAAAGTTAAGTCAGAACCAAGACAAAAAGACACCTTTCTGCCATTTGCCCACAATATGTAGCACAGGTTGTATCATGCACTGGAAGGCCCGACAATCAAAGTCTTGAAATTCTAGAACAGAAATCCCTCCCTCCTTCCCATGGAAGTTTGGACGTTTTCTCAAATACTTTTAAAATAATTGGTTTAGTATAAGACCACAGCTAAAAAAGTTCTGCCGATCCTTCTACCAATTAACTATAGTGGATGATCTTGCTGTTTTGTTATTAATACTAGGATTTCGTCCACAGATTTGCCAACTACAAACCTCAGTATTTGCTCTCAGAGCCAGTCTCAGCTCAAAACCCCAGAGACCAAATGTTTCAAGCCCCTTAAAGTAAGCATGGAAGAAGCATGTTAAAATCTAGTGAAAAATCTCAAGTTTAAATTTTCTCTTTTTTTTTCCTTTGTGATACAGGCATTTAACATCCAAAATTCATTTGTAAGCAATCAAAACCACAGGTGAAACACAAGAACGAAGGATTTACCTAGTGAGTCATCAAAGTGCTTTATTTTATAAAGCCTTGCTCATGGTTGGAGTGTAATCTAAGCACTAACACACACAATAATGAGTCTTCCTAGCCCTGTCCAAATAAACAGTTTATCAACAAGAGTGAGTGACAAAAATGCTACACAGACAAAAAGAAAGCTGTAAATGTCTAAAATGGTCTAGAACGTACACTCGTTGGCCGCAATTAAATATGTACTCTGAGTACCTTGTTTTTACTCCAGGGTCTCCCTGTGGCCTCATGCCTTCAGAAGCTTCAGAAAACGAAACTTGGGTGAGAACATAGACAACCAGGGTGTTTGGGGAGAGGACAAAAAAAAATAAAATCAAGCCACAGTACCAACTTATTTAAATACATACAATACAAAAGTATACACATACATTACAGTGCTGCAGACATCACTAAGTCAAACGTAACAAAAAACCCTGTGGGAAAGGTTGGGGAAAGGAAGAAAAATTAGTACACAGCAAGAGGGATAGTATTGCCTTTGGCCGCTGGAAGTGTAATTAAGGGGTTGCTGTTGTAGGGGCTCCTCTGAAGTGAACCACAACACAGGTTATGCACAGTTGCAGGCTGAGCAGCACTGACATTGGTTATGGAGAAGGCATGCTGGCACTCCTGATCCCAGTTAGAAACGATGAGAGGGAGGTTTGACTTCTCTGATGTTGCCTACAAAATCTAACAATTTCAATAAAGAAATTTTAAAGGCACAGCTTTAGCACAGTGTATAAGTAGATAAACTTTTAAGCATATGTAAATTTGTCTCTTTCAAGCATGGAGTCTGTCAGGGAAAAGTACAAGAGGAGAAGGAATACAATGTTGTTTAAAAATTTTAAACAAGTTAAACATGATCAGCACAGTTTCAGGCAATGTACTATACAATCAAAATTGAGTAAATGGTAGAACAGGTCATTTTGATGCTGAAAGACAACCTTGGGAAAAATCCCTCCAAAATATCCTTTCTCATTTTATTGTAAAAGAGTCTATCATGGAGGTGAGCGAGACATTCACTTTAGTACACTACTGCATATTACCTCTTGGAAGATGACAAACATGACTTCATTTGTACTGCAAAATAACTTTACATGTAAACTCAAAAGTCTTATATTGTACACGGCTCTGAAATTCAGAAATATCCCTGCTTTCCTAATAATGTAAACAGTAAAATTCAGGGTTCATTTTTCAAGGGATAATCTATAATAAAATACTGCTATTTCAACAGTACAACATAAGCATTTAAACTTCAAATTCCCAGTAAATTACAAGGGAATGGAATTGCTATCAGTGTGCACATCTTTCAGGATGGGTAGAAGATGGAGCTACTATTGCCCAAAACTATGCACTTCTTCAGATAAGCTACTTTTTGACACTTGTAACATTATTAGTTCCTATATTGCAAGAATATAAAACAAATGAAAACTTCAGGTAACAAAGAGAAATAAGCAAAGTTTTCCCTTAACGTAAGTTTACTATAGCAAAAATGTACACATAGCATGAATTATGTTAGCTCTTTGTAAGGTAAGAGATGCCAGCTCTCAGATGTCTGAGAAGCTGAACTACCTGATGCAATGTGCTGAAAAAGAAGACAAAAAAAGAGAGGGAGGAAAGAAAAGGAAAAAACCCAACTGCTAGGAACCAAATGGGAAAAGCCTCCGGCACCAAGGGCTGTTGCAGCTGTGTTTTTAAGGAGTGCCAGTGTGCAGGGTGTAAGTGTAACATTCGCAGTAAGGTCTTCATTATTATCACCATCATCATCATGAAGAATACTGTCATGTATCTTTTTTCAAAATATAAACTGATCCACAGTTTACAGTTTGATATCAATATTGTAAAATTAACATGCATTTACTCTTCCCCACCCCAACCCCACACCTCTTTGCTCATTTATTCCATTTCAGCTGGTAGCATCAGAGTATTACTGTCACAGTGCACTCTGAGTAAGCTGTTCTATTTATTTAAATTATTTTAAATTTTTTTTTTTTGCACACACAAAAGAGTCAGAAATAGCTAGAACTATGCTGGGAATATCAGGCAGCTGTTAAAGCGAGTACTCCACCCCACTTCAGTCATCTTTGCCAGCAGATGTAAACAAAGGGGTTGCTTTCTGTAAGATGAGTGCTTCTCTGAGTTCCTTTTTTCCCTACACTTGTAGCCACTGCTGCTGTCCCCAGGTCTCGTGTCTGTCCTATGTAACATGATAGGTTACGTCAAGATGTTGGCAATAAAGTCCAAGAAGCGCTTTGAATACTGTTCTGGATTAACAGTTGAAATTTCTGCACCAGCCTATACAGAGAATTGGGACAAGAGAAGAAAGAAGGAAGAACCAGTGTTTTATTTGATGCTTTTGTCATTGAGGATGTTCATAAATTTCATGTGCAGTTTTCAGAACCAGAGACTAGAAACACAAACTGTAAATTGTGGCCCTCAAGCAGAACCTTACTGGTGCCTTTTTAGGCTTCACAGGAGGACACTGATAATCAGTACTCACCCCTGTGACAGCTATCTTCCAGTTCTCAAAAATTTTCTTTTTACTTTCCATGCTTCTCTTTACTTTCATTGTACTTCAGTCTTCTAAACGAATTTTAACAGCACATTAGCCATGCTACCCACCGATCCACCAGTAGATTCTGGTCTCTAGAGCAGCAGTGCCTTCATACAGAGAAGACTGAATAGCCATACTTCCATCTGGCACGTCAACAGTTGTGTAACACATATTGTTATCTGAATGCTACACATCCTGGTTTGAAATACATGGTAAGAGTTACACTTTTTCAATGTTTATGCATTTAAATCTGGACTCACTGAATAAGCCATACAATTGTTATTTCAATGAAGTCATGATTTCATTCATATTTTATTTGAGTTTTTCAGAGCCTTACCCACATTTTAATTTATACTTTTTCTGTTTTAGAAAAGAGGCAAGTTGCATGCATGCAACTAATGAATGAACTTCAGTGTCATGTGGCTCAGGATGGAGACACAGAAATAAACAAAATGAATGCATGAAAGTAATATTCTGTAATAAGTTCTAATCACAAACAGCTTCAATAATCATAGCTGTTACTCACAACATATTTCTATCTGTTATTTAAGCCAGAAGTGTGAGGTTTTTAAAGTCTGCTACTTTCAAAGTTCCGTAATAATTGCCAGATAATGGCTGTATATGGTCTGCATCAACTTTCAGCTGCCCAGAAAACAGAGAGTAATGAGAGCATTGCTTTAGAGAGACAAAAAATATCTCCTACAGGCCTTTACAGGTCATATCATTCTCTACTGTAACTAAAAAGCCCAGAGCCCTTTGCCTAAAATTTCTCACAATGCCCCGACCTTTAGATACTTAGACATAGGAGGGATTTAAGTCTCATGAATGAATATGCTCTTTTTAAGAAGTTTAGTGAAATTTGAAAGTTAAATCACCACAGGAGCAATAATACTAGACATAAATCATAAATCTGGGAGACTGGACTGTTTCACCACGGTTCTTTGGCGTGTGCTGCTAAGCAGCAATTTCAGTCAAAATTAAATAATAGCAGTCAAGCAGAAGCCTTCACTGAACAGTCTCTGAGTATTTAGTATGTAAACGATATTTTTACACCTGATTTTATAAATTGTACTTTTTTTTCTGAAGAAGTCTTCTAGAGTGAGCCATGTTATATGCTGAAGAACTAACTTTCAGCAGGCTGTACCAAACAATGAAACCATCATTAGGGCCCTGCATCTGAAATTAGATTCATGACAGCTTTCATAGAGTGGTGAACAGCTTTGTTTGCAAGAATAAGGTGCATCTCACAAATTTAGGACAAGGTCTTAAAAAGCATCTCACTAGAGTTCTTTGTGGGTGAGAAAGCTGTGCCCACAACTGAAAAAGGAGTTCCACTCTCAGTATGTAGTGTGTAGCAGTTACTCCATACATTTTTATTGCACATTACACTTGAAAAAAATTGAAAAAAAAAATCTGATTTATTTGCCCTTTCCCTGGCTTTACTGAACTGCTCCATATCAGGGTACTAAACAAAAAGGCATGAATATAAACAGAGTAAGAGGAAGAAACCAACCCAGATACTTACCCCATGCTTTACAGTCTTTGCAGCATGGGCAGCTTTCTTTTTTGCATCATAATGAGTAAGAATGTCAATAATGGCCATGAAGTACACCTCCTTCCTGGGAGCATCTGCCAACAGCAAACAGGGCAGTAAGAAGGACTTCTGAAACATCTTAACAACGAGTTCTCCTAACAAAGGAGACTTGGTACGACTCAATTAGCAGCTGAGACAGGTCGATGTCAGTCATAATCAAGATGTGTAAAAACCACAAGCTCAACTTGTCCTTAATTCAGAGTTTAACTGCACTCATATATAATGCAAAATCCTCTAAATGAGTGTAAAATAAAAAACTAGCATACAGAAATAGAAATTACTGCTCAGTTAAGGTAATGTGGATTTCATCTTTGTGGAAAAACTAGGAAGTTTTATATGAAAGGTAATGCTTCTGTGTCAACAAAGAGAATTACAGAATGAACTAGGCTGGAAAAGACCTTTGAGATCATCAAGTCCAACCTATGACCTAACTCCTCCTCATCAACTGAAACAAGGCACTGACTGCCTCGTCCAGTCTTTTTTTAAAGATGTCCACCATGTCCCTGGGCAGATGATTCCAGTGCCCAATCACACTTTCAGTGAAGAATTTTTTCCTGACATCTAACCTAAACTTCCCCTGGTGCAGCTTAAGATCATATTTTCTTTATGAACAAAACCATGCATTTATCCATGTCAATGCTTATAAACAAAAAGAAAAGGTAACTTTCCTGTATTGAACAGCCACAGGTACCCAGTTATACTTAATTTTACACACTAACATTAAACTCAGTTTTAGGCTTTTTACACACTCCTTATGATGACTTTCTTAGCTGCAACACAGAAATTTGGTATGACTGCACAAATTTTCAAAAAGCAACCAAAAAAATGAAATATAACTTGGAATATTGCTTTTCTCATTCTTTTTAACTGTGTTTAACAGTGTTATCTGCCAGAAAAGACCAATTATAGTTACTAGACTTTCTGAAAGGGATGAAAACCCCATGAATTAACTGCTGAAGAACTGGTGAACCAGAATAGCCAAGCATTATAGAAATCTTCTCCTTTCTGCTGCCACCAAAGAGCAAATTTCCTTTTCCACACAGTGAACTTCTGTTTCTCAGTTTACATTTGCCTTTACATGGTTGTGAGGACTTTAGAATTCTGATGCAAGGATCAAACCACCTTAACACAGAAATATTTCTTACTGCTTACTTTCATGGGATTTTATTCCATAAACATCAATAGCTGGATCAAATTCCCCTGGAGCCAAAGGCAATGAGCTGTTCAGTGTATTTCCTGGACTGTCTGGAGGGGTTCCAATAGGGTGGGTCCCATCACTTTCACCTTCCTCTTCTCCATCATTCTCTTCACACTCTATTTCTTCCTGTTCAGCTCTTTCAACATCATGAATTCCAACCAGCAAGCTGTAGTCCATAAGTTTTAACTGAGCAAGGAACTAGAAAGCGATAAGCAGTCTATCAATATTGGTGGAAAACATAATCCCCACTTACAAAAAGGTGTCACCAATTGAGAAAAACTTTGAAGGCACTTCTGAGAGAGAGCAAAAGGGGAGATTAAGTGATAAAGCTGGCAAAGAGATACCTAATTTTACTAAAATGTATTAGCAGCACACTAATTACTTGAAACTTATTCTGTAGCTCACTCTTCCAAAAGCCTCAGGGAAAAAAAAATCTGTGAGCAGTGAAGACCAGCCTACCTGCAAGCCAACAACTGTTACTCCTGACTCGTGTTTCAGTTAAATTGGATTCATAGAACAGCCTGGGTGGGAAGTGACCCTCAAGGATCATCAAGTGTAACTCTTGGCCCTGCTGTAAAGAAACATCCCCAAGAGTGCCTGAGAATATCGACCAAATGCTTCTTGAACTCTGTCAGGGTTGGTGCTGCGGCACCATCCTCTCTGCCCTCCTTTGGACAGCTTCCTTATGTTGTGGTGCCTAAAACCAGACACAGCACTTGAGGTGGGGACTGCTCTGTCACCACTCAGTGTCCAGAGCAGCCTTTGTGCTATCAGGTGTAGAGCATGCTATGATCTGGTGCTGAACCCACCCTCTCAATCCCTTTTAAGTCTTATTAAAGAATCATAAAAAATGTTCAAATATTCTTGCAGTGGAAAGCTGTGAAGTTTCACACCCTGAAGACATGAAATGAGGCTGTTTTCTCTTCACAGCAACAGGCTCATGATTTACATCATGAAAGCAAAACATGTACATGAACGAAAGGATGGTTTTGAATAAAGAATAAGGATGGGAGATTTTAGGAAATTGAAAGATGAGTACACTCTACGTACAAACAACGAGTTATTTTAGTGGAGGAGAACAGCATAAGGCAGAAAGAGGAGGATGGAAATAAGAAAGGTATAAAAGCAGGAAAATGGGGTAAGCAGCTCAAGGGGGCAAAGGATAGGCAGGACAGTGGCGTGCAGCAGCTTAAAAGCAGTACTGTGATTTCAAACTTGTGAAGCCCATGCTTGTGGTATGCAGAGAAAGTGGCTGAAAATAAAAATTGCTCCAGTTTTTATAAACTCTAAGTGGTTATAAAAAGGAAGTTAGAGCAGACCAGGGAAGAAGGCATTCAAGCTAGACTTTGGCATAGAGAGAGTGATGGGCATGAAAAAGATAAAATACTAGGTAATGAGAAACTCAATCAGTTTGTCAAAATCTGATTCTGAGAAAAGAGACAAGCTGGAGATAACTGTAAATGCAAGTGCTAGAAGAAATATTGTGAGATTGAGAGGAGGTTTTAAGAAGAAGAAACTGTTTTTTAAAGATTTCAGTATCATTTATTTCAATACAATAAAACAATAGACTCTCACAAGACTGAAAGAGATCTAAGTTTGAAGAGATGATGCACAACAATGTACAATAGAAACAAATGAAACTGGCCAAAGAAAATGGGGTGGAAGAACTCCAGGTATATTATTCACTACTTGGTAAATACAGGGAAAAAATCTACCAATAATAATATAGAACAGTATGAAAGAGAATGGACTCTTGGGAAAAAAACAGTGAGCTACAATTAGAAGAGAATGGCTCTTGGAAAAAAATGTGCTGCTGCTAACAACAAAAAGACTTAGGGAGATCAGCACAAGGAAAAAAAATCTGATTTTAAATGGAAAAAAATATGTAGTTTTTCTCAGGACACCTGCAATGGAATAAGGAGATGGGAAAACAGACAAGGGGACATCAAAACAGCAGTAATAACTCGTGTTTGAACTTAGGAAGGGGACACAGGACTTGATTGGGAGAGAAATATAGAAACAAAGCTTAATGAAAAACAAGAACAGATATAAAGCTATATAGCTGAGAATAGTAGTCCATGATATGTTTAACTATAAATACTGTCTGATAAGATAATATATTATGTGTTGTGCATTTCTTTTCATTGTAGTGAAATGTGAGCTTTTACACATTGGTTACAAAGTGTGTCTATCAGTTATCTATTCAGGGCAAAAAGCATCAACAAAAGAAAAACAAGGTTAAAGAATAGCTTGCCATTGTCAAAATCAGGAGCCAGATCACTTCACACTAGTGGTTTACATGGATATTAAACATTTCTCTGTATAAACTTCAAACCTATAAAACCAACCTCTCAAGTCATAACCTGGAATCGGCCATTACATTTCCAGTCTGGTAAATGATATAGATCATATACAATCTACTTTTTGGGGTAAGAAAGTATCTTCCACACTCCTTCCACACACTTAAGATAACATCTGCAACCTCCTTGCTGTAAAAGCAGTAGTCAGCGACAGCAGTACATGTTAAAAGAGCACAAAATTTAAACCCAAATAAACTTATCTCTAGAGCTGTGACATCAGTAGAGCACAATATTTTAAATATAAAATAAACATACATAGATATTCACAAAGTATTTATGTTTTCATCGTCCTCACCACCATAAATTTCCCATTGTTACTATGATGGGAAATTATATTTCCTCAGAAGCAAATGATTGGGTAAATTCTAAAGTAACAGTATTTCGTTTTGTACAACTAATGAGATAAAATCTGAAGAATTTGGAAAGTCAATTCACCGAGCTCTTTTGATATAAATAGCTAAAAGTCCTATTAAATCACAGACACATTTTGCCACCAAGTCTCTTCCAAATCTGCCTTTTCAATTGAAAACAGATTTTAGTTCTTGAGTATAAAGCTGCAAAATACTGTGTTTAGGAAAAATATTTTAAATTATGCAAACTAAAGGCAAGTAGTGTGAACAAGTTAGTCTGATACTTATTATTTGAACAAAATCAGTAAAAATATTTCATTAAATTAATACATTAACACTTTTCTTTCAAGTATTTACTACATTCAGCCAAGTAAAATACAAATTTATATGAAAGACTGCATTAGGATAATGAGAATCCAATTGCTGTATTTAGACTACTGAAGCACTCTACTGTTGTGATACTTAGAATGATTTAAAACTGGATTACTAAAATGAAACAAAAAGGGCATGCACAGCTGTGAGCAGGGGAGATGCCCCTCCTCTATTATGGACTACAGCCCATATTTGGCCTTAGCCCTGGTGGAACCTCCACCTGTGAAATACAACTAACAATACTCACCTCTCTCTCGGGGGCATTTGGAAGCACTAGGCTTGTAAAGCATTTAAGTACTAAGCAGTACCATCATTTTAACATCACATCATCAAGGCAGGAACAATGTATGGCAACCAGCTATGGCAGCAAGCCATTTATCACATCAGCAAAGCAGTGATCAACTCCTGAAAGTTTAAATTGTGTTTCATTTAAAACAGTCAGTGTTTACAGTTTTATAAACAAGAGCTTTTATTAATGAATTACAGGTATGATTTCCTGGGATATCCATAATTTGCCACACATTTTAATCACATGTAAGTGAACAGGCACATTCTTACCTCAACATCCTTTTTGAGTTTCTCAAGGAACATCTTTTTGTTATTCTCATCAATATGAATCTTTTGGCCATCATTAATAAAATCATTGTCTTTGAACGTCGGCAGCTCTTTGGCCTAAAACAAACCAAAATTCCTGTAAGAGCAGGATTGTAAAGAGGAGTGTGATGAAGCTGCTGGCCCTCTGCCTGAGAAGGCACCCCTGAGCTGCCTCTCCTCCATAGCACACAGCTCTCCACAACTGCACCCACAGAGCTCTTTCCTCATCTTACCTCTCCTGGAAACAGGCTAGAAGGCATGTGTTAACTGGGCAGCAAATGCAGCTAGGACAAAATCTGCACTCAATACCAGATTTGCATTGAACACTGATTTGCATCGAGCTTCTTCCAAGATGTCATTTGTCAAAGCAACTGGCAGTAAGTGAAGTTAAAACAATCTATTCCTTATAACAAAGGGCCTGCAACAGGTCTTACAGAGGAAGTTAGATAGGATTGCATTTTGCACAACTACTGTGAATATTCACAAGTGCCCAATACCAAATAGTCACTGGAAAGCATCAAATGAATATTGAATTATGAAATTCTGCTTTAAAGTAGCAAATGCCAGAGAAGACCACTGCCTCTTCAATATATAATCAAATATTCTTGATGTTGGAGCAACTTTATCTTCAACTCCCTCATGAAGTGATTTGCAATGCCTCAAATGGGCTCTGTTTTTAATGGGCAGCGACTGGAAATTTACTCAAAAAGCCCCAGCAAACTGACAAACAAAAGAGCAGTCCCTTCAGGACATTTGGTCAAGCAAGCCAGAAGTAATACTAACTCCTGCAATCAGAGCTTTTAAAAATTTGGCGCATTAAGAGCAATGAACAGCCTTTCTCCCTGCCCCACCTTTAATCAGTAGCATGGAAGAATAGATTTCCTTTACAAAGAAAATGTTACAGAACAACCAGTGCTGCAATTCCTATGAGCTGTCAAGGGCTAAGAACTAGTGAGTACCCTGAATAAAATAATTTCCCCTTAATCAGGAAGTCCTTCTGCTAGGAATAAAAGGCAGCTAACCATCAGCCTACAGGAATGTCCTCCATAAGTTTAACTAGTCAGACATTGCTTATAATCTTACTGGAGATGCTATTTTTCATAAAGTTTATTTTCTTCCTATGACACAGCAAGGAAAAGAACCTGAGAGCTTCTTTCCTCTACTCCAATACATGTATCTTGGAAAGCACAGCATTAAAATATGAGCACCACAGCAGACTCTGAGGAGCCCTTACAGATCCTCACAATGGCTAAAAGTTCTTCTTGCTGTTGAGCTGTTGCATTGAGATGGCCAAAATACTCAGTTCCCCAAGTGCCCAAATTAATTTTTTGGACCTGGAATTTATGAATTGCTTGAGATCCCACAATGCTATTTTTCTTTAGAAAAGTGATCCTTTTCTTCCAATAACAGCTCAAAAACACTTGAGAAATTAGTAACATTGTAATTAGTTACAAATCCATGGCATCCCAATACCTATGAAGTTTGAAAAAAAAAAAAAAGTCCCTGTCTGGCTGCCTTGAATTATTATTGACTAGCATCTAGAACATTCTGATACATTAAAATACCCTCTTATAGCAATCCTCTATTTATATTTTAAAAAAAAACCCAAAAAATCCAAACACCCAAGCTGCTGAGATGGAGCTAGAACCATTCATCTGGCCCAGTCTCCACTTCCAAGGAGGAATCTTCAGCAGTGCTCTCCTGCTTTACTCAAAAACAATGCTGGACACTTTTTGAAGCTCACAACGAATTGTTTACCACAATATGACTGCAAAGCACAAACTGATGTTCTTTCTGGCCTACTCAGTAAGAGGTTTAGGACAAAAACGAGCAGGGGTAACATCAGATAAGCATTCCAGGCTAACAGCTGTAGAGATTACCATACTCAATTGAGCATAGTGTCCCATGGACAGGGCTAATTCGGCAGAGGCGGAACTGGGGATCCAGGGATGCTGCCAACACTGGAGGATGGAATCCAGTGCGTGGGATGCTTAAGAATGGAGAGGAGATTTGGATGAAATAATTTAAGATGAAGCAATAATGAAAAGAATGCAGGAAACGAAGCTTCCTTTATTTTTAGCCCAAAAATCACTTAAAAATTCCCCAGATTATTTTTCCACCTAGTATATCCAAGTTATTGATTAAACTAGGCAGAGGTTAAAATGAAACAAACCCATTAACACAGAAAACCCCCCCTACTAGTGCTGTTTAAAGCTGGAGGGTGAGCACAGAGGGAGGATGTGCTTGTGGTTAAGATGCTGAGATGCTTGTTTGCCTCTAGGCTCTGCCGCAGGCTTCCCGCAGAGCACAGCCCCAGTGACACCGGCGGTGGGCTGTGAGGGGAAGCTGCCTCGCCACTGAGGACAGTCCTATGGTGGCAAAAATAAACTAAAATTACAAGCAGTGTCTTTTCTGGAAGATGCTAGGGCTGCTAAGCCAGTTGTGCAAGTGCCATACTTCACTTTAACCTTGTCTCTAACCTATTTTTAATAGAAGTGAGCTAGCAAAGCTGCCGCTGCTGCAGCTCTTGCCTGTCATCACAAGACCCAAGGGGTACTCCCAAGGACATTCTGGGCAGTGAGTCAGCACTCCCAAAAAGCCAGACTCTTCACTGCCTTGTATGCAGGTTCCCCAGTCCACGATCATCCCTCTGACAGTATTTACCTGAGGGTAATTTTTATTCACCCAAATACCCATAGCTGTAAAGATTTGGCAAGTGTAGAGTCATGCGAGTTAAAAGGCAGCGCTGAAGCAAGTGAAGAAAAAGTACAAAGTAAAAGCTGTGGGTCCCATCTGAGCAACTGAAGCAAAAAAGCTCTGTGCCAGTGGTTGCCCTCACTACATTATCTGCATAATGCCTCCCAGCCTATTCTCTTCCCTCTTTCTAGGTGTTACTAGACACCCCCCCCTTTTTATTTTTTGTGTACTAGGCAATATTATTCTCCCTATTAATTTGAATTTTAATAGTCCTAAGATACTGGTGCAGTCCCACATAATACTAATGACAGCCACTGGCAGAAGTGTTTCTAATAGTATTTTACTGAAATTTGTCTTAAAATTTATTTGTGAATTTAAGAATCAAAACCTATGAAATATTCAACTAGGAGGGGCTCCTGTAGTTATGCCAAATTAATAACACATTCATTCATGTTGAAAAATCCTGCTATTTTCATTTCTTACATGCTGAAATAAACACAAATAGAATCACATTGTGGCAGTTCAGAACATTATCTGTATGAAAAAAATTGAAGCTTTGCTTTAATGAAATAATTGATGTGGTTAATTTTTTATGATGTCTCAAATATTTCCAATGAAGCAAAATCCTTGTTGGAAAATGATTCCCCTAGAATGTAATTCATTATAATGAACATATTACTGTCATTAAAGAACTAAATATTTTAAGAGCCGCACAGGAGATGAGCATCTAACTACTTCCACTAAATTAATAATAGATTTTCTTTCTGAACCACCTCCACTGCTTTTAATCTCCTACTTAAAGATGCAAGAAAGGCACAACAGATTTTACAAATATAAAACACCTAGCTATTAAAAAAGCATGTTATCGGCACACTTCAGGTTTGCATTCCAAAGTTTGCCATGGTCACTGAGAATTTTAATGGCAGGAAGATTTCACTGCCTTTGAAAGGCTGAAAAATCAATAAAGATTTCTTAGTAACTAAGATGACAGAATGTGTAAAGCCTCATTCAAAATAAAAGTATAGCATAAGAGCTGATACTGTTTTGAGTTAAAAAAAAAAAACAACTTGGAATTTAAGAACCAGGTGAAGTTTTATTTCTAGATGAACACGGCAACAGATTTGTATATCTCTTAGGACATCTCAATTCAGCATCCTATCCTAATGAGTTGAAATGAATATTAGCAATTTTGTTTCCGCCAAGGGAATTTTGCATGCATCATGACATAAAAATAATGGTCACAGCTAACATTAATGCTGGCATTTTGGAAGCAACTTGCTAAAATAGCTGTAGGTCAGGTAAGTTTCCAAATAAGTGATTGAAAAAGGAAAAAAAGACTAATTGTCCTCATGACTTGGCAGCAATTTCTTATCTAACAAAGACAAGGTTTAGGTTTTAGGAGAAATGTTGCATAGCAGTTTTATTTTTTTCTCTGGAACTAGCCACAAGTCACATTATTCCTGCAGCTAATCATGGAAAAATTTGGCTTACAACTCATAACTTTTGAAAATTATGTAAAACATCTGCCAAGAGTGAAGGCCCACACCCTGGACTTTTTTAACAGCAAATGGCCTACATACACCTTAATTTTCTTAAGTACTGGACTCACCAGCATATATGGAAGGCAGTGTTTGGGAAAAAAAAAGGCTATAATACTAAATACAGTTTGGAATAATTTGGAACAGGTGATTTTGAATTGAATCAAAACTCTGGAGTTACTAGATCTACAAGAGGGAAGAATAACTTCCTTTAGAACGATGCAGTTTCTTGCCTCCAATAGTTCTGTGAGCTGGGTCCAAACTTTGGTTGTACAAATTACCTTGCCCTAGACAGGGGCTCTGATACAAAGGGTCTGCAGCTCAACTTGACATCACAGGTCTGTAAAAGGCAATGGAAATAGAGCTGTAACCCCAAAACAGTGTCTGAAGGTAAACACTGGAATGACTTTAGCCAGTACAACAAGCATTTTTTGTAGAGAAAATAGAATTGTGCAGGACGCTGTAGAAGGGTTAAGTACTCAAGCATGTACCAAAATAGAAACTGTCTTTTCAATGCTCAAGGAAACGCATCCAGAATTATCCTTAGCATTAATGTCTTCCTGCTGCAAAATGAACATGCAACATATAAAATGTAACACAAAATTCCCCTGTTATTTTAAATATTCTTTTAACATATGGAAAGCAGACTTCTAAACAAAAATGAAACAAACCACCCCCACCCCTCAAAACCAAACAAAGGCAAACTAGTGATTTGTTCTGAAAAACTGTAATGGGGTTGGGTGTCAGAGAAGGCTAAATGCTGAAATCAAAACCCTGAATGTCTCTCCCTGTCTTTGGAGTGTGATGTTTTAAAATTTTCTGTAATTTCTGTACATTACAACATTTAGATTTATTTCACAGGTAAATCTCAGACAAATCACAAGAGATCAGCACAGGAAGTGGACTGAAATCACTAATAAGAGGTAAGTACAAAAATGTCCTGGAATTAGTAATTCTAAAACAGCAGGAAAAAATAGCTCAGATTTTTTGAATGATCTACCTTGAATAATGTTTTACATAGTGACACCAAAAGTAAAAAAAAACTGAGTCAAGACTGAGTGATCTTGTTCCTGTGTTCCTCTACTAAAGCCCTTCTTGCTTAGGTTATACTTTCCTCTCAGAAATCAGTTAATTACTATATGTTGTAATATATAAAGTTAAACACAAAGCTAACATCTAGTGACAACTTCCAATCTAATTATTATCATATTATTAAACATAGCTATTATTATCATAGCTATGTACTTTGCATACAATTTCATTAAGATGTAACATAGCATTCAACTATGGCAATCTTTTTCCCAAAAGACACTCAAACAGAAAGTCCTTCATTCAATTGCATTGACTATAATTTTACTGCACTTACAAATGGTGATTCATGAAACAAATACTACAGAGGTGGCAATGCAACCAGTTTTAGATTGGTTTAAAAACATGTGATAATCTCTAGAATTGCTTGAGAAAGATGAAATGTGGCAGGCACCAGTTCATTTAGGATTTATTTTTCTTCTTCAAATTTCTTTCTGAACTGCTTACTCAGAAGCAAGAGCTTAGATTCTTTTATCAGTACAAGTAGACTCAGCTGTTACTACTAATTTGATGTTGTACTGCAAGCATGGCATAATTGCTAGACCACCAGGGGAGTTCTGCATAATCCTCATTTCACCTGAGAGGGCAAAATTGTCCCAGGAATGAATAGAAAATGCCCGCTGTTAAAATAATAAAAATTTAAAAAAGAGCAGTAAAGCCCAAAAAGTAAAAAGGAGCAGCTGTCAGAATTTGACAACTGTTGAAACATTGTTTTTTAAAATCCAAGGCATCTGTAAATGTATGTTATGATACATGTTGCCAAGAAAGTGATGTCTTTATTATTAAAAGTATCGTTTGTAACACAAATGAAAGACATTGTGTGTTTAAGGTGAAATTTAAGGGATTGGTGCTTGTTTATGCACTAATTATCACAAAACATTAAAATGACAGTTTATGAACTGCTCATCCATATGTTAGGATATTAAACAGCTGAAGACAGTCAAACAGGAGGCAAACTGCAAACAGGATGGAAAAGTACCACTCTCAATCAGGCAACTTTTCATCCTAAAACACTTTTTCGGATTTTGATTTTCAACTCAATTTTGATTTTCAATTCAGTAAAATCAAACTTATGATTTAAAAAAATGTTAGAATAGTAATACCTCTTTTACACTACTAAGCTAAAGAAGAATTGTACTATTATCTCTGGTTTCTTATCCATTAAATCTTTTCACATATTTGTCTCTTCTTTATTAATTGAGTAAATAACTTTTAGTTTGATAGGAAGAAGATTCAAGAATAGAAATTTCACCAGATTTGCCTTTACAAAGTAATTTATCTAAGATTTACAGTCTGCTTTAGAATGTGACTGAAAGACTTGCTCTTTAATTTTCTGAGTTCTGCAGCTTTAAGAGAAGTAAATATATCATGCTTAATATTCTGAAAACCATTTGATTATTTGAATGTTGTAATTTGCAACTCGATTATTACTTCAAAGCCCATTTAAATAACTAGCCATTCCCAGACAATTCAGCCATACATTTTAATACCAAAAGCTTCCTTTATTTCTCTCACATGTGAATAGTCATACAGTTATAATAAGTAATTATACTGCCACTAATTGAAATGTATTAAAATTAATATCAAGGTAATATTAATCAATTGATTATTTAGCTTGCATCTGGCTAAAAATTAGCTAATAATTTACTACACCAGCTCAGGTTTTCAGATTGTCTGGTTCTGTTTAATCCCTACAGGCAATTTTTTTCTATGATAGGAGATGCCAAAATCTCTTTAGAGAATTTGCTAAAATGCCTCCCCCATCCCCTTCAAGTCAAGTCTTTCCAGTTGTTTCCAAATCTTAAGATTGATTTGAGATTCCCACGGATGACAACAAAAAGTTTGAAACACTGACATCTATTTAAGAGAAAATGGAAGTAAAAAACCAAGCTACAGGGCTCCACTTGCCACTCAGGAATAATGGATCATCTACATATTCAGGTCAACAGAGTCCTCAGGCCCTGGAATGTGCAGAGATACCTCTTGTGACAGCAGCTCTTTAGCACTGCTCAGAGTTTCAGAACCGAACTTTCCTTGTCTATTCATACAAATGTATGTTTTTATCTAAACCTAAAAGCTGTGTGTTAGATTTGAGTAGTCTGAGTAAATCTGTTGTCATGCCTACTGCAGGAGATTCAGATCATAGTGATGACAAATCTTCTGAACATCTGCAGTGCACAGGCAAAATGTATTCTGGCCCTTTCAAATCAAACAGTAGACTCCAAAACCTAAATAAAACCCATGTAATAAGCAAAATACTAATTCTGCCTTGTTCGAATCCCTAAGAGTCTCAAAGTGTAAAACATAGTTCCCTCTATCAATATAGAAGCCCACCCAATAATTTCCTTTCTTAGAAATCTTTTTTCTGAATGCAAGCTTGTCACTTCCCTGCTGCATTGCACCGGAGTTTGAGGGGAATGATGAGTGACAGAAAGCTGCTTCGAAAGCCTCAGACTGTCTGCTTACAACATCAATAGCCTTTATGCAGTTCCATCCCCAAGAAATCAAACCATTAAAACAGCAGAATAAGAATTAGGGGGATGAGGCATTTATGCATTGTTTTCAGGGAAGTACTCAAAATCAAAGAGAATGTTCTAGATGTGAAGTTGATCAGAATTTTTGTTATCTGCCTTATGGAAGTTATGATTTAATATTAAATTTACAGAATAATTGTTTTATGCAGTTACATAAAACTACATAAATTTGTTTCAATTTATCTATAAGCAAATTCAATAGTCATTCTGCCATGAACTTACACAGGGGCAAAATTAAGGCATTGTTTCTTTAAGGTTCTCACTCAATGCATTAATGACAATATATGTACTCAATGCATTAACTACAATATACATGTATGTGTACTATTATTAATTTATTATTACGAGGCATATTCCAGAAATTGCTCAAAACTACTTTGCTAAACATCTCTATAGTATCAGCTCCTGTATAGCTGACTACACATAACATTTTAAAATTTAATTTAAGCATTAATGTTGCAACCTGAAGCAGTCCCACCCAAATCATTTGTCCTCATCCTTTCTATCAAATTATTTGAATAGTACAGCAGAAGTTTTCAATGACATTAGGTATTGTTTCTAAGACACTGAAGGGTTACTCCCTACACATTAAAAACACTACAGTTGCCACTAAACAAGAACAAAAACAGATGACAAAAGAAAGAAAGGAGACCATTCAAGACAAGATCTTGAGGGCCTGGTTCAGCAGAAGAGAGCTATTGCTGGGAATGGTAACTGCAGCTTGCAGGTGGGGCTGTGGTACTGCCTAATGCTAAGAAGAATTTTAAGTGTTCCATCATGCCTTAGGAAAGGTGGAAAAACCTGGCACAATGTTTTTCATGCAGCAAGAACTGACAGCTACTGCATGTCCCTTACTCCTTTAGTGCAGTTGTGTGATCTGTAGAAGACTCAGCGAGGCAGGCATGGCACAACTACTGCTTAGGAGAAAAACAAATTATCTGAATGGAATTTGAGGACAACAGAAAATCAAGTCTCTTAAGTGAACTCTTGAATGACCTCATGCTAATTCAGGAGGAATGTGCTTGGACAAATTAAGAAAACAAGGGCCATGGGTTGTTAGACCTTGCCCAAATTTTAGATCTAAGAAGTCTCAGATGATGGAGACTATGTTACACTTCCAATTATCTGTAGAATCTCCAGAGAAACCTCTCCTAAAATGCCATCTGGCTATTTCGCTAAAACCACAAAGAAAAACTGAGAACATTAAATTTTCCAAAAGAACTGAAGTTGGAGGCGAAGAAAAATAAAGCAATCTATTTCTGTTCAGAACAGAATTTTAGCCCAGAATTTGAGGGAGGCTTTCATTACAGCTACGTGTACACCTAAGTCTGTCAGTCACTTGCTCATTTGTATGACCTTTACATACCCAAGGGTTCTCATAACTCAAGATTTGGTTCATCCTTGCACTCAGTTTAGAAGTGGTGTCCCATCACATAATTCCATTAACTGACACGGAGTATTCATAAATCTCAGTATTAAATAGGAAGAGAAAGAAGATGAAGCAGGAGAGAAGGGAACAAAGTTCTGATGTTTTCCTAGCACAGGGCAGGCCCTGAAGAAACTAAGAGAAGAGAAAAGGAAAAGGAGGAGGTAGAGGATTGGCTCACTTACCTCTGAAATGACAACACCTTTGCAAACCAATGTTCAAAGGTCTGCAGGAAATAGAGGACAGATAAAGGAGGGATAAGGTAGAACTCAAGAGGGAAGAATATGGCAGAAAAAAAGGAAAGGGTCAGAATAGCACTGGTTATGCTTGTTCTGAGTCTGGCTAGAAGGTTAATTAATTGAAAAAGAAACAGAAATGCACCATACCTTTTCTTTGTCACTGGCTTCTCGAGCCACAGTAGAGCCCTGAAACAGAAAAAATGGATCTAAAAATGTGCATATGTCAGAAACTAATTTGAAAATGTTATAACAGGTCAAAAAGGGGATGAACTGTATCCTTTTGAACTTGAGAAATGTTTTAAAGAAAGGTGATATGGTAAGTAGAATGTCCAGGACTGCTGAACTACTACAATCATGTGAAGAAGATGCATCATGAAGAAGAAAGATGGATTAAATCCTCAAACACTTTACTTCTATTGTCCTCCTTGGAGCTTTTCCTCATCTTTCAACCTCATTTTGAGTGTATCATGCTGGAAGTTCAGTTTGCTGGGCAGACTTCTCATCTTTTTTTTTTTTTTGTGCCAATTTAGCTGTATGGCTATGGACTAGCCTATTCTGTATAACTGTCTGGAAATTTGTAACACACATTTGAAAAGGATGTCACACAATATTAACACAAAAAGTAGTTAAAAGATCATAAAGTACAAACAAGAACAATGCATATCACAGCAACATGAAGGAAAAAGAAGAGAAGAGACCAACTGTGGATTCACAAGACTTTCAGTGCTTGCAAAAGACATTTTGGATTTTCTTTTTAAATTCATTTTTAGATTAAAACTAGTGAGCAACATGGTGCTTTCTGAATAACCTGGAGCTGACAAAAAAAAGGACTGAATATATTTCCTTAAAAATTTCTTGGAGCAGGACCCCACCTTTAAATACCTAGCACATGTTTATCATGTAACAGCACTGCAAGAAACAGTAACCACAAATATGGTAACTGGACATTGAAAGATGGGTAAATTAGCTCTGCTGTTTGTTAAGGGGTGTGCATTGTGTAAAGAAGTGCTGGAGTGGAGTCCTACTAATTTAACGAATGTGAGGATCCCCAACCACACCCTTTTACAGCATGTTTTATTCTGTTTATGGAAAGAAACTTAGAAAACTCAGAAGTGATGGAGAGAAAAGATATACAGGACAATATCTCTTAGTTATTATGTATGGCCTAGAAGCAGGGATTTCATTGAATTATTCTTAACTGATAATAAAGCCTGGTAAAAGCCTAACATTTCAGTTTACTTAGAAGACACCTTTTGTATTGTATTCTGTGCTCCAACAGATTATTTGGCCAGAAAAAAAAAAATCAACTGAAAACCAAACTGAAGGAAAAGAAAAAAAGATTCACAATAGTAAAAAGTAGGGAGGATGTCAAATTTGACATTTGGTAAAAAAATTACATTGAAATAATTTTAACAAAATGCATCCATGGCCAAAAAAATACCCTTGAAATCCTGTGCTGATTTTTGGTCTTTTTTTCTTGTATCTACAGAGGTGGAGATTTGTGCTGCAAAGTGAGTTCTAAGCCGGTGTCAAAAATATTCATGTACAAAAAAGGACTCTGAATCTACAACTGCAGATGACATAGCAAAGAATATCAAGAAAAAGACATTTATAATAAATTCAGTGTCACTATAAATCTGTTCAGTGAAGGGGTTTGTTTTGAGGAATATGATATTGATGTTAAATTTGAATTGCATGAGAAATTAAAGCAATGCTGTCCAGCTGGACAAATTGAATAGACTACAGAAGCATTCACAGAGGTAACTAACATAAAGAGCTGTTGACACCAATGTTAAGAACATAGTGTATATAATTACTGTTTCCTTCTGTTGTGCTTTCATGCCCTTTTTAATGCATCTGTACATTATGATGCTCTAAATCACAGTTCTCTCAAATTAAAAAAACCCAAACTTTCTCTGCTAACAACTGCTGCCAATAATACTGAATATCAGAAAGTAAATTGTTGACAATCAGGAAATCAGTTCTTATAAATCAAGTTCGGTCAACTATCTAAGCAATCACTAAGGAGACTTGACAGTAGGAAAGGATGGTGCACTACATAGCATTACAAATCTCCTAATACGGAATGATAAATGAACATCTTAAAGCAAGCTTGCAGATGCACTTAGTGGTTCAGCACATAGAAATTAAATGTATTAGAAAGAAGTAGGTTTCTAAGGGGATATTTTACAGAGGAAATTAAAATACCATCCCTTGGGTAGAAAGACTAAGACTACATTTTGGGTATTTGTTGTAAGCCCTGTATATTAACTACTGTCAAAATTACAATGAGCTTATAGATAAAGCTTCTGAAACAAAACGGAAACAGATCTTATGACAAAAGCAGATGTTTTGGTTTTTCAAAGACTCTCTTCTCCTTTTCACTTGAATTATTTTTTAAGTATTGGATAAATTATTAAGCTTTTGCCATAGGTGTACTTTTGCCATAGGTTTACTTTGTCAGCAGCATTTATTGAAATGATTCTATTTAGTTGTTTTATAAATGCAGAATCAACTGTGGCTTTCCATAATGTTCATAAAAACCTATAAGAAGCAGAATTATTATTGTACTAGTGTGAAGAGTTTTACCTTTAACCACTAGCAACATTTAGCAAACATATCTGGCTAAATTACTGCTCTTAAAAATGCACAAAACAGATACATTTCTATAATGTCTATAAAACCACCCTTCAGTTTTGCTAAACCTATGTGTAGAATGAAATAAGTTATGCTGGCTCTTGCAGAACACAATTTAAAATTAATTAAAATGCTGAGCAATATTCAAGCATCAGCATAATCTAACATTTATAGTAAAGATTTTCAGCTCCTTTGTCAGTTATTTAACCAGCAGTTATTTCTCACCTTTAAATCATATTTTCTATAAACAGATAAACGATGGCTGAACACATTTCTTGTAACAACCATATATACTTCAACTCCATCAACAGTAAGCCGGTACATGCCCAAAAACTGGGGAAGAAGTGTATTCCCATGACACTCCACAATAAACTGCAGAATGAAAAGAAAAAACAGAAATTAGGATTGACATATATTACATAAACATATTTTTAGATATAAAATACCAAGAAACAAATTTTTTTTCTGAATATTTGTGTGGCAACAAACCTTCAAAAATTATGCAAAAATAAACCCCCTCATGAGGAAGTTATTCTGCTTTTTAGGCCAGTGTTTAAAAATTAAAATCATAAACTGCTTAACTTATAACTCTCAACTTCCACAGACACTCCCCTAGAAAGAGGAGACTCCATTGGACAGACCTTTTATGTTAACACAAAAAGCAAACCTAAGCAGACAGCATATATTTGGTAGTTATGTCAATACCCAAGTATTTTTTTGAACATCACACTGCTGTAACCCATACCGTGTTGGCCTACACCATATTTAAATTGTATGTTTCTCCATTCTCAGTGTTTGTTTATTATGATGAACACTCATGGTGCTGTCACCAGCAAGGGGTATAATTTATTATCACCAACTTTCGGTTAGTTCCTATGTGGTGGTTGCATTTTGGGGTCAATAGAGCTGAGCAATGAAGTGCAAATTCCCTGTATTTTTTTATTTATGAATCCTTATATTTCCTTAAGGTCACCATTATCCATTACAAATGGGCTGTTAACATTGAAAAAATTTGTCACCAGCAACCTGTCTTTTTTTTTTTTTTTTCCTAATCACCTGCATTACAAGTAATTGTTCTATTAGAAAGACCACTGGAGGAAGCAGAAAAAGCAGACATACACTGATGATGAGAACTATTGAAGGATGAATTTTTATTCCCAGAATAAAAATGCCCATACTGTATTAATCCTACTCAGAAACATTCACTTATATATCTTGTGGAACTAAGGAAAAGTTAGGCCACAATGATGCAAACCAGCAAGGACTTGTCAGCTTTCCTCTTTCTGTTTGTACCAAGTCTCAAACAGGGACTTGGAGAAAATGTAAAAACCCAAGGCCCAAACACGAAACATGAAATCTAACCAACAGCCAGCTTTCAAACATTAATTGTGTACTGAAGCTGCTGCTCTTTGTGCCAAAGTGACCCAGTTATCAGAAACACAGATGTTAGAAGAATTTAAAACAAGTTAACTGAATAAGCCATTTCAAACATTTAACAAAGGCAGGTAGTATTTGGTAACAGATACTGTAAGAAAGCTCTTGAAACCCGGGAGATTTTACAATTTTGGGCTCCTCTGCTAATTTTAAGGAATTCTTCTCACTAACTTTGTACTGCAATCTGCACATATCACAGACAGACCTTTTCACTGGCAAAATAAAAACTGACTTAAGACTCCTGAAAACAATCCTGTCCACCAAGAAACAAAGGAAATGATCAACAAATATGGAAATTGTTGACTGCCAGTTGAACCCAATTTTGACTGACTCATGAGCCCTGTTAAATCTTGCTGGCACATTCTGGGCTGTAACTCTGCTTTCTGCCTGCCCTGGAGCTGTACTGGAGGTTCAAGCCCTGAAGCACAGAACAAAGTCACCAATGTAGTTGCGCCACTTCACAGCAAAGCACTTTTAAGTTACAACTGCCTATGAATAGGCAAATTATCTTAAGGCGCTGCACAGACTCAGTGAATATAAATCAGAATCTTAGGAAAGGAGTATGATTGTATGTCTCAAAACACAAACAGAAGTTTGGCAGTAAAAGGCCAAGGTCAGTCACGAGCAGTGCACGAAGATCGATCACTTTGCACCTGAGAGGATTTCTGTATTTAAAAAATACTGAAGTTTTAAACTGAAGTTCTCAGTTTGGAGGATTTTCAGAGTCATAGGGCTGTTAACAACATCACAAAACAGTTATAACACATTACAGGATACACAACCTATTCTGACCATCCTTTCTGTTAAAGATCCAATCATAAAAGTACTAATCCATACTAGCAAAAATGCATTGATTATTTTTTACTAAACATTAAGTACTTGGCCTATATTCTAAAGGTAAATACTTTTTTAAAGCTTTCTATAAAGTAAGAAGGTTTGCTCCTATAGAAACATTTATTAACTGACTTCTACTTTAAGATGATTATGTTCTACAAGATGAAAATGAATCTAGCTTTCAACAAGAATTTAGTGTCACAGAATTTCTAGCTACTCAACTCTTTAATAGATCTAGCCATTTCTAATCTTATGGCTTCTAAAAGAACTGGAATTAAAATAACCACTATTGTTCCAATTTTCCATATGGGCATCTGAGATGCAGAACCTTTACCTGAAATCATACAGAGTTTGTGCCATGTGAAGGAATGCCAGCTAGGCATCTTGAGTACCAAACTTGTAACCCCATGCCCTTCCTCTCAGCTGTGACTGTCACAGTACTGACACTTAAACTGTCTCTTCAACCCTAGCTACTGCTAACACTCCAATTTTAACCTTTCTGGTCCCAAGTGTACCCATCCGTAAAACGGCAATGCCATTAGCAGAGCACGAGCACCATACCCACTGTAACATCATAAAATAAATAACCTGGTTAGCAGTATACAACCCCCTCCTAAACTGCTCTGTACTATGCAATGAGGACAAAAAGGCCACTAGTGAGAGTTGCTTCAGTCCTGTTTGTAGGTTAGGGTTTGCCATTTGCCAGCACTGTTGTTTCATTATCTTAGTGTGCAAACAAAGACTTCTGAAAGGGCAGGGTTACCAGCATGGAACACAAGGCATGAGAAGCTCTGCAAGTATTGCTCCTCTTGATAAAAAGGGACATGGCTGTGCTCTCCCAGACTCAAAGCAGACTCTCCCTCTCAAAGCAGACCAGGGACTGCACCGTTGTTTCCTATCTGCAGCTGACTGTGGACACTCATGCCATTGCAACTGAAAGAAAAGCCTCTACAATTATTTCAGTGTTTCCTATGGCAGTATTTCTTATCCTGATGGGGAGACAAAGGAAAGAGGGAGGAATGCCACTTGCTTTCAGCGTCTACAAGGTTGGTCTAGAGCTTCCTACCTTTGCAACTATCAATCCCCCATATCTGCATCACAGAGGAGGCAAAACGTGTCATCTGTTTGGGTGGGAGTCCAGCAGGACTTGCACTGGTGACTGTGGTTGGCAGATTTTCAATTTGTCCATCTTGATATAAAGGAAGTAGCAATTTAGTCACCTCAAGGTGCTTTTTAGGAATGATTTCCTGAAGTTTCCCACTCACAGCTGGAAAAAAAGTGAGCCTAGAAAATAAGCCAGTACATGCTTAACAGGACTGCTAAATTTCAGTGACAGAAAAAGACCTTCACTCCCTTAATTTTTTCTAAAAAGAACATTAAAACAATTCTACTAAGCAGACTTGCTAAATAAAACTAATACTCAGCTAATACATTTACAAGTCTTTATATGCAGCAACAAAATCATTTTTTTAAATGAGTGTTGTAATAAACACCCCATAATTTTTTTGTTAATTCAGACAATTTTCATGTTTGTGCACAGCACGAGGACAATATTATTATTAACACAGTAAAGTAACATCAGCACATTGACACGTTTCATCAGCTGTGCAGCATATTTCAAATAAGGAAATTTCCAGACTCTCTTGAACCCCATGCTTCAGGTTGAAAATTAGTTAGAAATTCTTTATGAGCCTATTTTCTCATTAATTTTTGTATAAATTAACTTACATTTAATATATATATTCATAAATTTATAAAAATATAAACAGCTTCAAGATGCCTTAGCTAAGAATAAAACTTTACCAATCTAACTAGCTTCTTGCTTCCCCATGGCAATGCTAGTAAGGTATCAGATACATAAAAAGATAATATAATGCATACCATTTATTGGCAAAGAAGTTATACTACTTTTGGCTCTTTTTGGAAAAACACAGAATAAAATTTCTGTTTCTACCATTTCTCCTTCTCCACTTGGAGTTCATCTGTGGAATGATTTGACATCAGTGCAGATTAAATCCTGAATTATATCTATCTACATTCTACGTGAAAAGTCAGCATTCCTATTGCTCACAGCCCTATTTGGCAAACATTAATTCAGAAATACACAACAGGCTCATTCTCTGTTACCCCTTTATATATAATTTTCACAAATTTTGGTATCATGATTAGGACAAGCATTTGATAATTCAAGCAGAATTATGTGACAAGTCTATACATTCACCAGGATGCTACCACTAAAGAAACTGAAAAGCAACTTACATAATTATTCAAAACTATTTTGGACATTGTGCAGGCCTAGACATTGATAGTAATTTTTGTGCTGAACTTGTTATTTTATATCCTCTTGTCTGCAGTCAGAAATACCCTTCACTAATTTTGTGTATAAGCATTCACATTTTGTGCACAAGCACTGACATGTGGAATCACTCCCCCCGAAAAAGACTGAAAACTTGTTCAGTTATAAATATTCAATTTATTGCCATTTTCCTGTACCCTAATAATTTCACAGACTATTATGTATTGGGTACTTATGTGATATATTGCAAGGACTAATTAGCCAAATTACAGCACACACCGGAAAGTTTCAGATTTTCAAGGCATACAAAGCTGTTTTCTTCAAATAAGCCATGTAAGAAAATAATTTCATTTAAAGAAATAATCAATAAATATACAGGTTTTTATATACAAGCCTTGTGATTCACAGCCTTACACTTCGCATTGTTTCAGACATGGCCAGTTATTTTTACTTCTAAGTGCAGTGTGATCTCAATGCTACCACCACTGTGATTATCTAGGCTGCAGATCTGTTACCAGGAACATCATACCTCACATTGCTACGACTCACTGTGCGGATTGATCTCTTCTGAAAAGTGCTGTGCACAACATCAATAACTTTTATATATTAAAAAAAAACAACAGAAAACACCTGCCTGGTGAAACTCAGGCCTCAACAGAGCCAGTGCAGACAAGACCATTCTGCCATTTTGTGTAGTTATTTACCTATGAAATGTATTTCAGGGAAGACTTTCAGTGTGGGTTTTTTTTGTTACAATTCTAGTCTGTGTGGCCCCTTTGCATATCAGCCCTCTGCAATTCCATCTGATAATCACCCTAGTGAGTCTCCCATTTTTAGGGTCACCTCTTCTATAGGAAGAGTGGGCCTGTTGGATGCAGGTGAAACACAGACTGGATGAGAACACATACATTCTCATGTCTCCTTTTTCTGCCTCTCCTGTTTTTTCAGATCAAAGCTGCTTTAAGTCAGTTATCTTAGCACAGGACAGAAGCTGTGTTCTGTGCTGCCTCTGGATTCTCACACGGAACTGCTGAAAGGCTTTTTTCACTGCATTTCTTTGCAAACCTCCCAGAAATCTTCACCTCTTACTATCTGAGGACATACACAGTCAAGGACCTCCATCTCATCTTCACGTTTATGTTTAAATAGCATTACATCACACTGCCTTGCTTTGCCTTTTTACCTTTTTTTCTTTTTTGTAATATATATGAATGAAACTCATGCAGCAAAAGCAGAGATGGGGGTTGGGAGAAAGCCACTGATAATCTGTGCAAGTACTGATGTGGAGGGAGGATGATACAAACTTTAATGTAGCTCTGATTCAGCAACCTACCAGCTTGACAAGCCCATCCAGTGCAAAATCCCAGTCCCCACTTTCTTTTCTGGGTTATTCTCCAGTCTATGTTGTCATCAATTCTTTGACAAAATTGTTTTTAGCCTACTATAATGTTTATCTATTTCAATATTTATCTATTTACAATTTAAATTTTTCTCCTATACTGCATACAACAATCTACTGCTGTTCCTTGATTCCTGTGTAGCCCTGAACACTGCTACTGGTGCAATTTCTCCCATTTTCTCCTTATTGCCTACATTTTCCTCCCTTTAGTTTGCTTTCCTGTTTCTTTCATACTTTTTCCCCTCCAGCAGCTGAGGAAAGTATTTTCCTGCTTTTGTTTTGCCTTTTATTTCTGCCTGTTTACGTCTGTCATTTCCCCTTTTTTGCTCATTCTATTCTTTCCTTTTTTTCCCATTCCCTTCCCCATGACTCCACTGTTTGCTGTGTCTGGTAAATGGGCAGTCCCTCTCCTTTACCACTATCCACTATTTCTGCTGGTTGCCAGGGAGACAAACAGGCAGTGCAATAGGTGTCAGTTCTGCATACAATTACCTGTGCAGGGAAGAGAACTGTGCCTTCAGCAGGGACAGCTGCTGACAGAAAACCTAGAAGAGACCTGCACTCTGGTCCCTTTTAGGAGCTTTATGCTGGAAGGTTTGTATGCTAACAATTCTCTCCCATTCACCTGCTTTGAGACGGCTTTTCTTTTCTTTACTAAAGTTACTTGGGTATCAGCAATGAGAAGTCATCCCTTCTGAGGTAATTTTAAGGAAGAAGAAAAAGTGTTTAAAAGAGACACTAAAATTGCTTCATTTTATTTTTAAAAATTTCTAACCTGCCCATCATCTGTTCTCAAAGAGCAAAGGACTCCTCCTTTACACCAATTTAAGATTTAAAGCAAGTTGATGCCACTGGAAAGGGCAGAATGTCTCGATTCTGACATTTCAGATACTATAGAATCTGCCTTCAGAATTTTACTCAATTGTTACTGATTTCTGCCCTTGAAAATAACATTTGTACTTTAGAAAATATCTACAAATACAGTAATATCTACAATATATATTTTATATAAATTCATGAACTTTTTGCACAGGACAATATTATATATATATATATATATATATATAAAGATAACTTGAATATATGATGAAATAGAAAGTTTTCCTTGAGGAGGAAGCAGGGTATTACCCTTTCCTTAAACACAGGGTGAAATTCTGACAACACACTTATCACAGATGACTATGCTGAACTCTTCCTTACAATGCCAAAAGTAGCAATAGGGTTTAAATTCATTTTTCTGGTCTATGTTCTTGGGGTAAGGAGGCTAGGTTTAAAACATGATTGCACTAGATTTGGAGGTATTTCCAATGAATATTTGATTTTGCTCTCAAATACTATTTAACATAAACATCCTTGATTAACTTCCACAATTTTAAATGGTCCAACTACATCTGTGAGCCCATACAGCAGTAGTTTTCCTAATACTTGAAAGTATTTGAGCATATCAATGGTTCTACTGGATTTGATAAGTAAATGACATTCAGCTGAGTAACACTAAAGAGTGGTGAGAGGAGTTCTAGTCATAACTGACAATACCAATGATACAAGCAGTCCAAACTGGTAGCAAATTATCAATAAATGTGACTAAAAGCAGTATTTCAAACTATGTACCAAAAATTATTACAGTAGTTAGAAACTGGCTAGATGGCTAGTCACAGCATAAGAATCTAGCAGGCCATATATTTGTATTTAGCCTAACATTTCAAAACCTAGCTCTAGGCTATTTTGTCTTTCAAATACAGATTGAAGGCTGATCCATGCATGATGGTCTTTATTAGTCTTGTCTTTGCTGCTTTAAACATGGTGAAAAGTATAATTCCTCCTGTTTGCTTAATGGTTTGTTTTGCTCAGTGTTTTTTTTTTTTTTTTTAACTTTGGAAAAGAAAATAATTATCTCTAGTGTTTCTACTCAATACTAAAAGTGTCAGACTCATCTGATGAGTTGACAGAAAGTGTCAGTGTTTAGACTGAAGTGTTCACCATCTGTCTGAGGTTGTGGGCCTGACTGCCACTTAAAAAAAAAGCATCATAGGGTAAATAATTTTAGAAGCACACGATTTTTGAAAACTCATGATTTTGAGTAGCAAGTATAATTTACAATTGCAAAGATTATTTACAATTCAACAATTTTAAGTCAGAATCACTATATATACACATATAAGCTGTTTCTATAACTTCTCCTAACACTCCTTCAAACCCAGTTCATTTTCAGTTACTTACACATTTCTAGCACGTAGCCCCGGGCTTGGAATCTTCAATCATATCATCTTTGATGATTTAAAAACACCAGTCTAGATTTGGGATTTTTAAACTTACAAGTATCTACAGGCTATGAACTATTCCCGCTCTTTTTGTAAACTCCCACATACAGAGACTGTGTAATTACAACCTCAGCTCCTCTGAGCTCCAAAGAACAGACAGGTTATTACACCTTCAGACAGATGGAGAGAGGAAGGACTAACAGAACTGCATGGGCTTGTGAACTATACATTTCCATGATGCCCAGTTACTGACAAAATAACCTTTATTTCTACTTGCCAATGGCAGTGTACACGTCCGTATCTAACCCTTTGGTGACTTTCCAAAAAAATAACTGATACCTGGAATTAGATTTTAGAGGTTCATGGGAAAAGCTGCTGCACTGTATTTCTCTGCCAACCACACAAACTCCCAGATGCCTCACTGGTAGCTCTGTAGTTCAAAAAGGTGCAATGAAAACAACAGCTTTTTTGCAAATGCCAAGATCAAAACCATTTTGGTGAATGAAGGACACATGGAGTCTCACACTTGTGCGTCGTGATGGCTCCCTCTCCAGCATTCTTTGTTTTAAGATAGATGTCTCCTCTGGTATTTATTGTTAAGCAGTTCAAGCAGTCATGGAAAATATTTGACAAGGCTTGTTTGGTCCCTAAGCAAAGACAGGGGTACTTTCAAGGTCTAGAATGATTCTATCAGCCTTGTGCTATTAGCCTCAATAAGGAAACAGGTGAGTAAATATTATGGTTTAAATGAAACTCATTCAGAGCTTCAAACAGGGAAAGGAACCTGGAATGAATTTGCAGACGGGAGAAAACAGAACCTGAAAGAGATCATCTGTCATAAATGGCACGAATTTCACTCATACCTATGTCAGAAGAAGTGGAAGATAATTACTGCCTTCTTGGGCACTTGAAAGAGGGTGCAAGATAATGGTTTACAAGACACAGTTCTTAATGGACAGATGATCTAACTTCATCTCCTTTGGGGGGAACAAGGGAGAAAAAGCCTAAAATTCACACAAACCACTTCCCTAGACTTCATGCACTTGAAAAAGGCTGTCCTTTCCAGGATGATCCCTGTACTACCTAACTGGGTATACACACTCCCTTTCTCAGAAGGCTGAATCTTTAAAATACAGCTCTGCTCTCAGGGCAGACTGGCACAGGATATGCTGCAGGGGCATGCCACTAGAAGTTCCAAACCATTCCCAATCACACTCAGGCTGTGAAACACAACTCGGCCAAGAATTTTCACATATATGGTGAGTGTTGTGACAATCAGAGAACTGAAAGTGGAGAAAAGCTAATAAGCAGACTTCTCCCTAAAAATCCCATATTTGGCACTCTAGTGTACAATTATTAACAATCAAGAAAGATATTGGACAGTAAAGTAGGAAAATCAATAGAGGGAACTTGATAATTCCTGTATTGGCAGAAGAGACTACGCCAAAATAAAACTAAACTCATGAGAACTTGTTTTATTAACAAAGATTTCTACAAGAGTACCAGGGCAGCATCTGAAAAGTCTTATTCTATTCCAACTGTGCCATCCTACAGAACCATAAAGTTACATCCACACCAGTGAAACAGACAGGTCTTGGAGTGTCCTCAGGCATCAGTTCCAGCTGGAATGGAATAACTCACGTCTAAGTTATTAAGCTCCCCTCTTTAAAAAAAGGATGCTTACATTTAAACTCCTAAGTAGGAATATTAACTCATCTTAATTAACACCTTTATTCTTGCCCAGAATTATCTGAGAGACAATAAGCTGGCCCAAGTAAAAACCACAACAGGCACCACTAATGGGCTCAAGTGCCAGTGGATGGTATCTGGCACTGCACTGTTAGCTGGCAGAAGGCCAAACTGTGTGGGACAATTTGGCTGAGGCCAATCTGTGTGGGGCAACTTGGTCAAGGGAATAATAATACCTTTCCACCAGGACAATGGGTTTATTAGACTTTGAAAAGCAAGTGAAGATAACCTTTGCATGCCTGAAAAACATCTAGAGAAATGGGAGGACAAGCTGCTGTATCTAGTGATCCCGAGCATTCAACTTTCAGCAGCAGCACAGAGGACACTGTGTCAGCTGTCATTAGAGCTAGTGGATTTAATTTAGATCTTGTTCAATACATTGCTGAAGACACTGAAATGAATTTATTTAAATTAAAAAAGCCAATAATTAAATTCTCTTTTATTTACTTTGTACTTGAGTGCTTCTGTATTTAGTTTTGTACAGTGTTTTCATGTTCAGAGACAAAAAGAAATGCAAGTTGTATCTTTATGAATCTCTTGGAGGCATCAGAGAGAGCTATTTTATATTAAAGATTTACCAATATAAAGTAAAATTAGGTGACTGGTAGAGATAAATTTCAGATCACTATTCCTTGTAACCTAGCCTAATATGAACCCGGATGTTGGAAAGCATTAATGAAAAAGTTTCCAAATTATTAAATTCATTAATGTTATCACTGTCTTCATTGATACTCTTGAAAAGCAAAGTTACTGTTTTGAAAAGCAAAATTACTTTTCAGCTGGATGAAGTCTCAGAATCTGTATCATTAATACTAGCTTCTAATGCCAAATATGAAACAGACTAAAACTTTAATTCTGCTCTACAGTTTCACAGATCAAACCCTTTCAGATGAAAACTAAAACAGTAAGTTGGAAAACTCACATAAAAATAATCCCAAAATGCAATTAGATTTAAATTAGGTTTAAAATTTTTTTGTGGTAAAACTGTCATTAGGAGAATGTCTTAAGAAAACTTCTGATTGTAATATTTATTCACATTAAAACAAACACATGATGGTCCCATGTGTTATTTAAACAGAGGAACACCACTGGAAGAGAGAAAACGGTTCACATCTAACATCCTGAAGGCTTCCCAAGTTACCCTGGACTCTGAAGGCCTTCAGAGATCTCCCTTTGAGGATTACAAAGATGGCTGGCAATACCTTCAGTTGCAAGTATCCTGAAAGAATGCTTTGGCTTCCCGCCTCAGAAGTTAAAACTGGTTTTACAAAAGTAACGTATTAAAAAAAAATCTACTACAAACAACAGCATTGCACAACAAAAAATAAACCACCTAAACAACAATTAAAAAGCCCAACCCCAAATGTCCTTAAGTCTTTACCTGGAGTTCCAACCCACAGAAAGGAGAAGGAAGATGGAAAGAGGGACAAAACCCCCTTCCTATGGCATAGCATATTTTAGGTGATTTTTCAGAGGCTTTTCAGACTTCTGTAGCTTTAGAACTTATTCAAACAGATATAAGGCTAAGAAAACTAGCACTGATTTTATTAAAGCCTTTTGTTCTCAGGTGCTGCTCTCCCCTGTGCCAGCCACACTCACTTTTAACTCTACAGTTATGTATGAAAATTCAAATTAATCAAAACCAATTTTTTTAATAGTAGGACTTTTATATTAATAATATCCATATATTTTATCTTTTAATCATAACCATATATTTTTACATTAATCATATTTTAAATTTCTAATAAAACACAACTTTAATATTTGAAATCTGTTGTGAAACACAGAATACTCGCTAAGCAGATCAGAAAGAGAAGGTTACCTGCAGCACTCATACACATGTACACAGACACCTTCAAGCAAGCCCAGAATAAAATGCCTTCAAGCATGGGAGTCCATCCGCCAAAAGAAAGACCATCTTTTTAGTAAGGCAAAGGACCTTACAGCCTCCAAGTTACTTCTATAACATAGACATTTCTTTTTAATGAAACACTAGTGCAGATATTTAGAAAAGTCCATCCTTGTGAGTTACAGACATACAGTAAATTGCTGATGCAAAAGGGAAAAAGTCTGAAGTGACTTTTTTCATAATCATTAATTTAAAACTTTTAAGCCTCTAAAAAAAATTTGCATTCTAATATTTAAGAAGACATCCCACACCTTGTTAGAGTTCATTTATTACCTGATGGTACTTCTTGAGTATGTTGTGCATTTCTGCTACATCTTCACTTGTTATAGTTTTGATGATATATCTTTTGTCGTAAGATGTATGAAAGCGGGCACCACTGCGTGCTTGGGAATCATTGGCAAGGGGTGCACTTCTTGTCAATGAATTCTGTCAATTGATTTAAAACAAAAAAAAAAAAAAGCATTAAGTCAGACAGAAGTATGTAACTTTTATTTAGAGCACATATAAACAATTTACACTTACTTAAAAATATTTTTCAATACATCTGCACCAAGCTGAATTCTGAAAAGCACATATTCATAGCCTACATTATCTTGACAAAAATATTCTGAGAAGAAAAGCACGTTTGAGGAGGAAGGTTTTGCTCATCAGTGGTTCAAAACTCATCCTCAACATTTAATAAGAATTTACTGGACATTGGTACACATATATTATCAGCTTTGGGGAAGAAAACATACAGTAATTAAAAATCCAGAAGGAATACTGCATTAACACCACAAGAATTATAAAGACACCATTCATCCATAGCTATAGTTTCACTTAACATTAGCAGGGTTTGCTCCTGAGACAGTGTGATCTGGTACACAGCCAAGACCACAGTTACATATCTGAGTTCTAGTACCAGAGCTATTCCAATTATTTGATACCTAGAGCCAGGCAAACAATATTGTACAATACATCCTTTTGAAGAATAAGCCTACCTCCATACTGCCTCAAGAGGAGAAAATTAGTTAATGAGCATATAGCATTTAGAAGAGAGATTGTATAGCATTTAGAAGAGAGATTAAGGACTATTTTTAGAGTGAAGTTTAAAATTACAGGTGCTTCAACAGAAGCAAGAGAAGCCTTCTGCTTTTTTCAGAGAATAAGTAGTATCTAGGTTAGATTTCTTTATACTTATAAAAACAAACTCCCCAAAAATTAGACTAAGTATAACAACAACTTTTTGCCTGGAAACATCTTTCTTTACCAATAAGAACATATGCCAATTGTTATATACTTGAATTGCACTAAAAAAAAAAAAAGTAACGGCAGAAACACAGCCATGAGAAAACAAAGATAAATATGGACATACTCTGAAAAGGTTAAACAAGGTAATAGACTACTGGAACACTTCTATGTTTATGAAACAAACTTGCAGTAACCATCTGGTATATCCCAACTCGTAGCAGAAAACCCCAGCTCCTGCTATCCTTCCTCATTGTACCATGCTGCACAAAGAGCTCTCGTTAAATTGAAATATACCTCCCTTCTTTCCACACTGGCATAGCATAACGTTCTCCCTGCTAGGTGAAAAGCCATTTTACTTTCAAAGATAAATTAAATAAAATGTTATATAAAACTGCAACATTGCAGATTCCTAAACAACAGAAGTTCAGCTCCAAGTTACAGAAGGAATGTTTGTGTGGTTCATGTTGTGACCATGAACTAAGTCACAAAACAGAATTGCACTAGAAGAGCAATGATGCTCTGAGAGAGTAATTACCAATGCACTTCATCTACCACATTCAGGTACCAAATGCACACAACCTTAGTTTTGTAGGACCTATGTTTTATTTGAGGCCTTTAACCATTGGTAAATCTGTTTACATGCTCATGGACTCCAGCAGGAGTTGGGCATGCAGATTCAACCCCTGTGACAGAAGGTCAGTAATTACTATGAGGTAATAACCTAAACCAAGAAATTAGGGTAACTATAGCCCCCAGTTTAAGAAGACACTTGAACACATACAATTAAGTTTCTGTATTTTAGAGATCCATTGATTTCAACAGGCCTCCAATCATTGTTTAATTTATCCCAACTCTGGGGTGCTTTCTGAAATCTATTTAACATGAAATAAAACCATTTTCCCACAAGGTTACCTAGTTCAACAGAAATACTCACGAGTAGTGGGAATAACAGTAAATCACATAAAAGCACACAGCTCTACAAGGGCTTATTAGAATGATGACCTTAATTATGACATGTAGGAGAAATAAATCTTTTGCACCTCTTTCTATATATTTCTAGACTTGTACAACAAACCAGAATAATTACTGATGTCTATAATAAGAAGTGACATCTTTCTCTATTATCCTCTCTACTCGGTAATGAATGAAAGGATGTGGGTGCCTCTTTAGGGCTTATAAATCAACATTTTTTCTCAACTAATCAGAAGAGAGCTTTAGGGACACCACTGCAGACATTGCAGTTCCTTCTCTACATTGGCTTTTGGACAGTCAATTTTAACAAATATATGTCCTGATACACCACCACCTCACACACTAGTGAAGATTGTAGAGAATTCAAGTATTACAGCACTTTTCTTTGCCTGTTTTCATATTTTTTCTGTTGAAATTGATTTCCCACCACTTCACTACTGAGAAGTTTTAAAGTACTGAAGTCTAGTCAAGGAAACAAGTATTATAAACTGATGAAATTTTCTTAAAGCTGCACTCGATACCAGTACTCCATTAATTTTCAGACTGAATTATGGAGGTAGTGGTAGAGCACAAACCCTTTGTGCTCTACAGTCAGAAATTGGTTTTGTTTCCAGGCCTATATTTAATAGTTCAAGATGAAGAGCTGATAAGAGAAGTTAAGATCAAAAAATAAGTACAAATTCAGTTGCCTTCATCACAAATTGAAAATATGATGTAATGAAATAATTACTTTTAATTTTAAAAATAAGTGCATGGGTAACCATTAGTGTATGTAATGAATTAAACTACTGCTAAGTTATTCACTTATAATTCAGTTAGTAATAATAAAGGCTACTGAGTAATTACTTGTTATTGTTCCCATGAGAAAAGGGTACATTACTCTGAGGTTAACTATTGCAATAAAGCAGTAACCACAGTATTCTGAACGTATTTTTACACTAGTCTTCAGACTATAATCATATAATATAAACCTTGAAAGCAATTAACCTGGCAGGAGACTTAAGCTGTTTAGCTATAAAAAGTTGCAAAAGAGGGTATTGGCTGGTCGGCCACTGAACATGTGAAGCAGGGGAAGAAGGAAAATGTGAAGTACATGAACTCAAAGTTTCAAGTACTCTTAAGGTATATTTTAATATCCTTCATAAACAGATTTTCATATTTGAGTGAAATACAGGCCTGGGTTGTACCTGGTATAAAAGAGATGCTAGTTGACTGGCCATTAGAAAATGTGATGCCCGTCTACAAGAAGATCCAGAAGGAAGAACCTGGGTTTGTCAGGTCTGTCAGTCTGACCTTGGTGCCAGGGAAGGTTATAGAGTCACCTTGAGTGCCATCACATGTGCAGGACAGCCAGGGGATGAGGCCCAGCCAGCACAGGTTTGTGAAACGCAGGTCTTCCATGATATAAGATGACCCACTTAGTGGATGGGTGAAAGGCTGTGGATGTGCCTACCCGGACTTCAGGAGAGCCTCTGCCACCATTTCCCACAGCATCTCCTGCAGGAACTGGCTGCTCACGCCTTGGCCGGGTGCTCTGTTGGATGGCAGGAAGCTGTTGGCATGGCCGGGCCCAGAGGCTGCTGCTGAATGGAATTCCATCCAGCAGGGCTCCCCAGGGCTCAGTGCTGGCACAGCTCTGTTCAATATCGTCAGCAATGATCCACATGAGGGGATCCAGGGCACCCTCAGGCAGTCTGCAGACACACCGAGCTGGCCGGAGGGCAGCAAGGCTCTGCAGGGGGATCTGGACAGGCTGCATTGATGGGGAGAGGCCAGAGCTCTGCGGTTCAACAAGGCCAAGTGCCTGCGCCTGCTCCTGCCCTTGGGTCACAACAACCCCTGCAGCTACAGCCTGGGCCAGAGGGGCTGGAAAGATGCCTGGGGGGAAAGGTCCTGGGGGTGCTGCTCAACAGCAGCTGAACGAGAGCCAGAGAGTGCCCAGGTGGCCAAGAGGCCAAGGGCATCCTGGCCTGGATTAGCACCAGAGTGGCCAGCAGGACCAGGGCAGCGATCACAACCCTGAACTGCTGAGACCACACCTTGAGTTCTGTGTCCAGTTTTGGGTTCCTCAATTCAGGAAGGACATTGAGGTGCTGGAGAGAGTCCAGAGAAGGGCAGTGGAGCTGTGGAAGGGTCTGGAGCACAAATGTAATGAGGAGAAACAGAGGGAGCTGGGGATGCGTAGCCTGGAGAAAAGGAGGCTCAAGGGTGACCTTACCACTCTCTACAACTGCCTGAAATGAGGGTGCAGCCAGGTGGGAGTCAGTCTGTTCTCC